>NC_137008.1:38593222-38735722 GCF_032717465.1 Coenobita brevimanus | reverse complement strand
AATACCAGAAGTTTGTAAACAAAATTTCCTTCTTATAAGCCCGGCTGTTTTTAACTTCTCAATAAATTCCGTCTCCTCATTTGCATTCAGTGTTGCTTGACCCAGTAAAGATTTTTGCACAAAAGTATTTACTTTACAGTTACAAATGTTCCCATCAATCACACCAGCACGCTTAGTACATCTTCTTTGTTTCTAAATTTCTTTCCAAAACTGTGTTTTGTTTTTTACAGAAAAATTCTGAGATACTGAATCACAGATTTCTCTTTGCTCATTTTTTTAGTCATTTAAGGTTTTTTAAAACTCTCTTCTAGTAGCTAGCATGGCATCATGATCTGGTGTCCCTCATCTTGCCATGTTCCACCCAGTACAAGTACTTCTCCCCAGCTATGTTATGTAACAGTTTCACTCTCCTGTTCCAACCTGGCATAACCTTATATTTATTCAGCTGAATAGATTTTGTTTTATTTTTTTAAATAGCTTCACTGACACTCTAAACAATTGCACAGTAAAATTTATCAATTTCCTTCAAATGTTCTGGATTACGGCAACCCGTCTTTGTACAATTAAGTACAGGAAGGACACATACTGTACCTCTTTAAGGATTCTATTTACAGTTTCACTAACATACGTTAGGTCATTTGTATTTAACTTATTCCAATTTACAAAGGGTTCAGAATTTTCTTCTGTATTAAACGTACCCTCTACTGAAGGAAACAAGGCGCTTTAAAATCAAAACAATTTTTGCAGTAGTAGTAGTAGTAGTAGTGGTGGTGGTGGTGGCGGTAGTGGTAACATTCTTGTCAGGGCAACCCTTGTATTCTATTCCAGCCAACACCAGACGATTTCACGCAGCTAAGAATGAGTCATAGGAGCCTCAGGGTGCCAATACTGGAACGTTTAACCCTTTCATCGTCAGGACAACTCTAGTAGTCTATGTCAGCAAAAGACACACGATTACTTTAGGGTGAGAATGAGTCAGAGGAGAGAGCAAGCGTTAACATTTTGAAATCTTGAGTACTGAGTGAATCCAAGTGTTGCGAGTTTTCTGTTGGTCACTCCCGTACTATAGTGTGATCCATTTTCGTGATTATAACCAGCACCTTACACACAGCAGCGAGGAGTAAGGTAAGGATATTTATTTAATGATGATAATGGTGATGATGATGATGATCATGAAAAGGGCGACGGCGACAGTGATGATGACGATGATGTTTATGACGACGATTTTTATTTACTACCTACAAATGACTTTATTCAGCTCAGAAAGGACCTCACATAGATCTAAAAAGCCATCTTCATTAATTTCCCCATTATAATCTCAATACTTCTAAGCGATTCTGCTCAGTTTAGGGACGACATCCGAAACTGGTGACAGAAACTCGCTTCATGAAATCTTTTTCTGCCATTACAAATTCAGTTTATCTTTTGACTACGGTATCATCACACGATTTTATCTATTACCCAGCTTCGGAAAGACCTCTCGTGCTGAAGGAGAGAGAGAGAGAGAGAGAGAGAGAGAGAGAGACTAATATATATATATATATATATATATATATATATATATATATATATATATATATATATATATATATATATATATATATGTAATGATGTAATGTATACTACGGTATATATATATATATATACAGTATATATATATATATATATATATATATATATATATATATATATATATATATATATACATACATACAGTATGTGTGTGTGTGTGTGTGTGTGTGTGTGTGTGTGTACGGATGAAGACTGTGGTACGTAAATGTAGATGTAAACTAAAGTGTGCGTGTGTGGGGGCGGGATGGCGTGGGTGTGTATGCGTGGATGAAGGCGTGTACGTAAGTGTAGGTGTGGACGGGCCGGGAGCCACACCCACACCATCACGCTCATGACCCAGTAATTCCCTCTAAGTAACGGGACTGCCGGGGGAGCAGGAGCAGCAGCAGCAGCAGCAGAAACAGGAGCAGAAGAAGAAGCAGGAGGAAAGGAAGGAAGCACTGCATCTGGAGAAGGAGGAAGGAAAAGAAAAACAGGGAAAGCAGAAGAAGCAGTAGCAGGAGTTTCTAATATCTAGTGTACATCTACTTATTGAACATGTGCCTAAACTACTGTATTGCAATGTACTGTATATTTGTTACATGTCTATCTATTGCGCATATACTGTATCTTCTCTGTGAATTTCAGTTGCAGGTCTATCTATTGCAAACCTGCCTATCTGTCATGTACTCACCTGTTTAGTGTAATACATATCTATTACACGTTTATCAGCAGGATAAACTATCCACAGTACATCTACCTATTCCATAATTTTCTAGTGCTCATTACTCTGCTGGAAGCCCAACTATAGGAAACATGGCAGACTTCCGTTACCTCCTTGAGTTCTGATAAGCAGATGGGACAGCTTAACGCCATTGTGCTGCCCCAGCACATTTTTTTTTTTTTTTTTAAATCTGGTTTTATCGTTTTTTACATAGAGCTGCGAGGGTTCAGTCGGTAGCGTACTCGTCTCGCGATCCGCGTACATTTAAAGTAGGTACTGATAGTACCATAAGACCTTCCATTTACCTACATATGTTAGCATCTCCTTGGTTCTGCCGATGTTACATGCAGACCCTAACGCACATCAGCATAACCATCACAACACCAATTTTCACATGCATCACATCCTACAGAAACCCTTTCTCCGTTATACTCACTCCAAGGAGGTCCAGTCCTGCAGTGGGCCTATAGGGATTATTTCAGATTTATATTTTACATGTCAGTTAATCTAGTTTGTAATTGTTTGATGCTGTTTTGAGAGAAAATAAAAATATATAGAACCAATTTTACGCACAACTCATCCTCAAGAAACGTTGTGAATATGGCCTCGTGCAGGTCTGTGTGGTCGGGGCTGAGAGCAGAGGGAATCTGATGAGGTATCCCGGTGGGCTGAACACAACCACCACACGCCACATTGCCTCATCTACCCTCTTATCTTTGCACTACTTAACTTCTGTATTCCATTTCATTTTGTTTACCCATCATCATCATCATCATCATCATCCGAGCCAAGTTTCCACATTCATATGAAGCAGAATATTTTTCTCTCTCTCTCTCTCTCTCTCTCTCTCTCTCTCTCTCTCTCTCTCTCTCTCTCTCTCTCTACATCACTGGGAAAATAAATTACAAAAATACCCCTGCAACAATTTGTTCTTTAGAGCCGTAGAAGGAACAAAGTTGCTTGCAACACATGCTGGGTGGCGGAGACGGTACATCCCAGCGCCAACAAGAAGGGGACGGTTTGTCTGCCTCTCACGGCCACCCTTAGGCCTGAATGGCAAAAAACAACACTTCTGAAAGCCTAAATATGATCGATTAAATGTATGATTTACCGGTATTTCAGTGGGCTGCGTGGGCACTCAGTTGGCAGTTCCTTTACGCTTGTGCTTTCTTTATGCAGGAATTCCTTCCACCCTATGCATTAGCAGGTAGTTGGTCTGGATGATGATTATGTTAATGATGACGACGAAGACGACGGCAACGACTACGATCATGAGTGGGCCAGACAGAACCCTCCCTACCAGTTGGTTAAATCCCTGGACCTCTCTCTCAGTTCGGGCCGGGGCAGGTGATGGTGGTGGTGGTCTCACAGGTGCACATTTACACGTCTACCAGGTAACTTACGGGCCGGCAGGTAACATACAGGCCCTCAGGTAGCTTATGGTCCATAATATGCATAATGGTAATAATGAATATGGTGAAATTTGACTGTATTTTATCATTATTTGAGAGTCAGCATGGTTGAAGCTTATTTAATGTGTCTAAAGCTGACTTTGTGGGGATTTAATAACTAAAACAGCCCACTCGGAATGACGACCCCTAAACGCGTATGGATTCGATCCCAAGAGGTGACTAGCGGGATCTGGATTACGTACTGCCACCAAGGGGACTAGTCAGGTCAACTGCCGTTAAATATTCCGGACTGATGTGGGGCCGTCAACGTCTACATGGTGATGGCAAAGTTGTGACTACATGATGGATATCTGTTAATGAGGAAGGGAAAGGGAGGGGATGGAGTGAGATTATATGCGATGGGATGAGAGGGTACGGTGAAAATGAAAAGGCAGGGAACGGAACGAAAGGAAGAAAGAGAGAGGGATGGGACGGGAGGAGTGAGAAGCAAACAGAATGCGACTGGATGTGAGGTGTGTTTGTGGGGGGGGGGTACAGAATGGGTTGCGATAGGAGGAAATGAAGATGACAAGATGGAGTGGGATGAGATGGGATGGGATTGGAAGGGATAAGATGGAATGGGAGGAAATAAAGGAATGGGACAGGAAGGAAAAGGACGGTTCAAGATGAGAGGGGAGGGGACGGGAAATAAAGTACACTGGAATACATAGGAAAACATACAATCAAAACAAAACAAACAAGACTTATTGACCTAGGTTTTAAGATGTAATCTGTTGAAGAAATGCTAATTGCACTGAAAACCTAACCAACATTTACGAGAAAAGAAAAAATAAATAAAGATTCTCTCCAACCCACAACTCCTGCTGGAAAAAAAAAATAATGAAAGAGAGAGAAGAATTTTATGATTGCAAGAAAAACCGAAACATATTTTTATACTAAATAAACCAGAGAGGATATGAATGGAAGGGATGTTCATGGGGAAATGGAAGAAAAGGAAAGGGAATATGAGGGAAGGAGAGGGAAGGATATACATGGAAGGGCAGCAAATGAAAGGATAGGGAGGAGCAGTAAATGGAAGAGGATATGAGAAAGGAAAGGAAAGTGGATGGAAGCAAAAAAGATGAAAAGAAAGGAAAAGGAAGGGAGGAAAATTAAAGGGAGGAGAGACAGAGAAGAAGAGAGGGAAACAAATCAAAGGGGAAAGGAGGGGAGGCGCAGCTAATGGAGGTAGTTGATAGAAGAGGGGAAGAAAGGGAAAGGATCGGTAAGGGGTGTACAGAAGAGGGGGAAGTTAATGGAAGGGGAGAAAATAAAGTGCAGGTGAGGAAAGGGGAGAAGAGGCAACGGGAGAGACGGAAATAAATGAAAACGAGGTCAATGGGGATAAGAGAAAATTAAGGAAAGAGGACGAGTTGGAGGGAAGGGATGGAAATGAGGGGGCAGAATGCGAGGAAAGAGGCAAGGAAGCAATTAAGCAGTGAAGAAAAGGAGGGAATATAGAAGAGGAAGAGAGATGGAAGTGAGAAAGAGAAGAGGGGAGTGAGGACGAAGAAAAGGCAATGGGAAAGCAAAGAGAGGAATGGGGAAGAAGAAGGAAGTGAGGAAGAAGAGAGGGTGGGGAAGAAGAGAGGGGAGTGAGGAAAAAGAGAGGGGAGAAGCAAAGAGAGCGGGTAATGAGGAAGAAGAGGGGGTTGGGGAGAATGGGAAAGCAAAGAGAGGAGTGGGGAAGAAGACGGAAGTGAGGAGGAAAAAAAGGGTGGGGAAGAAGAGAGGGGAGTGAGGAAAATGAGAGGAGAGTGAGGAAAGAGAGAGGGTAATGAGGAAGAAGAGGGGGGTGAGGAAGGAAGGAAGATGGAAAAAACAGGGAAGAGGGAAAAAAAGGGAGGAGGAGAGAAAAAACAATGGAAGAACAAATGAGAGAGATGAGGAGGAGAGAGACTCAATGGGGAGAAAAAGGGAGGGAAGAGGGCAAGAAGGAGATGGAAGACGGTGGGTGTGAGAGAGAGAGAGAGAGAGAGAGAGATGATGAAGGTAATAGGAGGGATTAGGGAAATAAGGAAGAGGCAGGGAACAGACAGAGAGGGGGAGCAGGGAAAGAAAGAGATGGGTAACGGAGACAAAGAGAGGCAAGAGGTGACAAAAGAAATTCAAAAAAGCAAGTGATGGAGAAGAGATAGAAGAGAGAGGAAATTAGGGGAAGCAGAGAGAGAAGGAAGGAAGAAAAGGATGAGTGGAAGAAGAGAGGGGGAGGAGGACAAGGAACAGGAAAGGACGAGATGGAAGTGATTTGAAAAACAAGAAATGGAAAGGGCGAAGGAAGAGAGAAAAAGGTGGGGAACGCGAGGGAAAAAGAAAACACTAGAAACACTAAAGAGGCAACATTTAGCAGCAAAATGCGTTGACACTTCCTGCAGTTTACTTCATACAGGTATTGATATATATATAGATAGATAGACAGACAGATAATATATATAGATATAGACAGATAGATAGATATACAGATATAGATATAGATAGATAGATAGATAGATTGATTGATAGATAGATAGATAGATAGATAGACAGACTGACTGATTGATAGACAGATACAGATACAGATATATATATATATATATATATATATATATATATATATATATATATATATATATATATATATATATATATATATATATATATATATCTGCTTGTACTCATACGAAAAGAACGAATCACAGAACAAACAGACTAGAGGGCCCACTCGAAACAAACTAGCTTCTAACAGTACCTACGTCTGAAGCCAAATAAAACACGTGCCTGTCCTGAAATGGTTGTTTTAAAGTCCAGCAGTTCTGAGCCCGACTTTAGGCATTTACTGCTCCGTTCACACGTTTGGCCTCGAAAATCATATTATAAGCGTTAATCGAAAATCTGGAAAAATTATCACGGGATACTTGGCCCATATAAATGCATAGTAATTTTCATGTAGATGGACTAAAAAATGAGAACGAGACCGCAGCCACGAGAGTTGGTAAAAGGAACGGAGAGAACACCAACATAACATGAATACGTAGAAGAAACACCGAGAAACAGAATACTTTCATTTCGGGAAATGTAATAGGTAGGGAAGAAGGAAAGTCGGAAGTTAGAGGAATTAATACAACCAATAGAGAATGGAGAGAATGCGTTTGAAAAAATATGCAGTGCAAAAAAAAAAAAAATGTAAATAAAAGCGAACAGCTACAATGAGAAACTAACAAAGAATAAAAAGGAACAATCAGAATACGCAAAAAATCGTAGAGAAAGCAAATGCGACGGGAGGAAAACAATCACGATGAGAGAAAAGTATCACGGATAAAAAAATAACAACACTATCAGTGCAATAAAAACTATGGTATTTAAAAAAAAAAAAAAAAACTATCACAAGGCGATACATCATAAAGTAAAACGCGAAAAAAATGGCATTAAAAACGAACAATCACAATGCTGAAAAAATATAGTAAATAAAAATGAATAACCACAACACAAAACTATTTAACCCATTACCAGAAATTTACGATACTATTATTCTCTGCTAATCTCAGACAATTTCACTAAGCTCAAGAGAAACCCAGGAACAAAAATAAATAAATAAACAGAACATAAATATATAAATAAATCACAAGTAACACTGGATAAAAATAAAGAACTTACTTCATTTATCTCAGTCAGCTACGAGCGGATTTATTCAGCTCAAAGACCCTGACCGCAAACAAGGCTTAAAGGAAATGAAAGTGATGGAGACAGACAGACCTGAAGAGATCAATGTAAACAGAATAAACAACGGTATGCATTTAGGAGGAAGACAGAAATGTAAAAATTCAATATATTATATCTATCTATCTATCTATACACAGACAGATAGATAGATGATGGATAGATAAACAGATGGACAGAGATAGATAGATGGATACAGATAGACAGATAGATATGTAAAGGTGAAAACAAAATCAAAAATGCAAAAAGAATGAAAACACACAAAAAGAGGTACAGCCTAACAGAAAAACTTAAAAGGAATAAAAAAGTAAAGACGAGGGAAAACTGTCGTATACTAAAGGAGAAACGTGCCAATAATGCGAAAAGTCTCCACACAATAATTCTTACACAGGTATCATTAAATAAATTATATAAAAATCCTTAAAGGGAAAGTGAGGTATTCAGCTTACATCCTAACATTAGAGACAAATGAATAAATGCATGAAATAAATAAATAAACAAATCAATATATAAAAGGTGACGTGTGAATCAGGGCACACTTGCATAAAAACCTGAATGATTAGTATTAGATTGGCTAAGATTTGCTTGGGTAGATCTAGAAGGATGAGGTGGTGGGATGGGGTGGACGTTGAGGAATGGGGTGGTGATGCAGGGATCGAGTGAAGGTGGAGGAATGGGGTGGAGGTGGAGGTAGAAAGATAGGGTGGAAGTGGAAGGATAGAGTGGAAGTGGAGGGAAGGGGAGGAGGTGGAGACATGGGATGGAGGTGGTGGGACGCGGTGGCGGTACAAGGACGGGGTACGGGTGGAGAGATGAAGTGGAGGTGGAGGGACAGAGTGGGGGTGGAGAGATGAGGTGGAGGTGGAAAGATGGGATGGAGGCGGAGGGATGAGCTGAAGGGTTAGGTAGTCAATAATCCCTTTACACATCTGGCGGTTCTGAACTACTGAAGCGAGATTCAAATCCACCTCTCTCTCTTTCTTTCTTTCTCTCTCTCTCTCTCTGGAACCTGGCAGGGTGAAAAGAAACTATTCAGTGGAAATGTGCATGTGGAGGGGCGGCTTGGAGTGGGAGGGTGAGAGGAGGAAGTGGCTGTGAACTGTGATACGAAAGAGAGCAAGGAGTGAGAATGAAAAATTAAGAAGAGGCAAAAGGGATAAGAAAAATAGAGAAGGAGGGTAAAGGTGATAAAGTATAAAGGAAGGTAAGGGTGATAAAGAGGTAGATGGAAGATAGACGTAAAATAAAAGTTAAGAATGGAGGTATAGAGGAAGTAGTAGACAGTGATAAAAAAATAATGGGAAAGGACACAGAGATAAAATAAAAAAGAGGTGAAAGGGGGTAGATTAGAGGTGAGAAGGGAGGTTGAGATGATAAAAGAGGTTGGAAAGAGGTAGACTGTTAGAGACAAGAGAGGTAGAGATCATAAAAACGGGGGAAAGAAGACAGATAATAATAAACAGAGGTGACGAGGAAGGTGAAGAAAATAAAAAAGAAGGGAAAATGGAGGTATACATGATCAAGAGATGAGAAGGGAGGCACGGACGATAAAAAGGTAGAAATTTTAAAACAAATGAGAAGGAAAGTAATAATGATATATATATATATGAAAACTATGGCATATTTAATAAATGAAGTGGGAAAGAAGATAAACAGGATAAAGGAGAATGAAAGAGGTATATAAAAGAAGTGAGATGGGGGCAAGAGTCGATGAAAGAGGTGGGAATAGACACGGCAAATAAAACTGAAAAGGGAGATGTATATTAACAAAGCTGAGAAGGTAAGCAGAGATTATGCAATAAGTTAAGAGAAAGGTATAAATGATACCAGAGGTAAAAGGGATATTAAAATAGAAGTAAGAATGTGGTAGTGAAAGTAAGTATTGGCAGACTAAGAAAAAAAAGTGAGGGAGAAACAGTGATAAACAGGAGAGAGAGAGAGAGAGAGAGAGAGAGAGAGAGAGAGAGAGAGAGAGAGAGAGAGAGTGTGTGTCGGTCGCGGGGAAAAAATGACAACTATTTATCTATCTATGCATCTATCTATCTATCTATCGACAGACAGATAGATAGACAGACAGACAGATACATAAACAGATAAACTGATAGACAGATACATACATACATACATACATACATACATACATAGACAAATAGACCTAAAGGCACCTATATTATAGAGAGAGAGAGAGACAGATATCGATATAGATATAGACAGATAGATAGATAGATAGATGGATAGACAGATAGATATACAAATAGATATAGATAGACAGACAGGCAGAGATACAGACATACCGTAGATAAATTAGAGAGAGAGAGAGAGAGAGAGAGAGAGAGAGAGAGAGGTATGTGTGACAGCCACCGCTCTCCCAGGGGTAGGTAGAGCCTCAATGGGGTGGTCAACCTTCACCCACCTGACCCCTTGACCTCTGGAAGCAGGTCAGGCTGGGGCGAGGTCAACTGCTTCATACCCCCTCAATCCCCCCCTCAATCCATTCACTCACCTCCTCTCCTTCCCTCCCATTCCCCTCCCCTCAATACCCCCCACTTAGGTCCATTCATGCTTTTCGTCTGCTTCCCTTCGCTTCCCTTCCCTTCTCTTCCCCTCCCCTTTAATCTAGTCACTCTCCTCCCTTCCCATAATCCCAAAACACTCCTCCCTTTCCCATCCTTTCTCTCTTCTTCCATTCCTTCCCTTCCTTCTCTTCCTTTCATTTCCCTCTCCTCTTCCCTCCCCTCCCATCCCATCAGTTTTCCCTTTCCCTTAATCCATTCACTCTCCTCCTTTTCCCTCCCTTTCTCTTTCCCTTTACCTCTCCTCACCTTCACTCCCTCCCTTTCTCCTTCTCTCCCTTCACTTTCCTTCTCTTTTCCCCTTTTCCTTAGTTCCTCTTCATGCCTTCTGTTGTTTCCCTTTCTTAGTCTTTCCTACTACCTCTCCTCCCCTCTCCCCTCTCTGCTATCCCTCCCTACTCCATCCATTTCATTTGTTCATCCCCCCCTTCCTGTCTCCTCCATTACCTCTCTTCTTCCGTCCCCTTCCCTTAACTTTTGTCCATGCACCCTACTCCCCTATTCCCTCACCTCTCCTGCTCTCCCCTTCCCTCAGTCATCCCTCAGCTGATTCTCACCCCCATTTCCTCCCTCATCCCCCCTCCCCCCCTGCTTCTCTCCCGGCCCCTCTCCGCACTTCTCTTGTCTCTGTTCTTACGTTCAACTCATTCGCCTTTCTGATTTCCCTCCCCTTCTCTCATCTTACCTCCTCCTCTTCTCTCACTTTCCTTCTCATCTTTATCCTCTACTCTCTGCCTCTCTCTATCTCCTCATTTTTCTCCTCTACTCACTCTGTCTCTCGCCACCTCCTCTTTCTTTTCCCCTAAACTCATTCAATCTTCTCTTCTCCCTCTTCTCTCATCGCGTCTCCTCTTCGTCTCTCTTTTCTTTATTTCTCATTTCTCCTCTTCCTTCCCCTCGATAAGTGTGTTATCAGACCCTCTCCTCTTTTCTTTCTCTTCTTCTCCTCTCCTCAACTTACACAAACACTCACTGACGCAGATACACGCGCACCGAGCAACACACACACACACACATATACAAGCACGCACACGCGCCCTCTCTACTCTCCGTACATTTGCTCTTGGCTCAATATTCAGAGTGTTAAAATGTAAGGGATGAAAGTGAAAGAACACTAACAAATGGATGCGAAAGAAGATGGAAAGAATATATTAAAGGTTGATGAGTGGGACTGGTAAGAGCACAGCGGTGATGCACGTGATTGGTTTTGGCGGTGCAGAGAAGGAACGTGGTGTCTGAAAACGTAACATTAATTTAAGTGATAAATGCTGTGAAGAGATGGAAGAATGGGAAGGGCAGCAGATACTGATGAGGTATATGCAGTGACTGAATGTAGGAGTGAAAGCAGAACAAAATTTAAGGACTGTTTGATATACACCAAACACTTTGGATGAGCGGAAATGTACCTGTGGTGTGGAAGAAGGTTGTGATTCTGCCCTTGTCCAAAAGTAAAGGTGAACAAAGTGGGTGCATAAATCATCGCACGGTAAATCTGCTAAATATTGCAGGGAAAACTATTTGGAAGAATGATTACTGAGAAGATAAGAAATATATCAGAGTATCCAGTGAGTGATGAGGAGGATGTTTTAGGAGTGTTGAGAGGATGCGTGGGTCAAGTATTTGTTGTCAGACGAATGATGGAGAAAAGATGTGTAGAGGGACTGTGCGGCATTTATATCTTCCGTTCTTTAAAAAGTGTACAACATGGAGTAGTGAGAAGGATTATGCAATATTTTACGTATATAGGGTGTTGCTGGAAAACTGCTGAATACTGTAAAAAATATTATGATAGTAGTGAAGCAGGTGTGAAAGTATTGGGTGTCTAAGTGAGTGGTTTAATGTCAGTGTTGGAGAGTGACAAATTAATATAATGTTCCATAAATGGCTAGTGAATGCGGTTATGAGAGAGAGGTTAACACTCGAGTTGGGGAAAAAGAGGTGAGGATTGTGAAGATTAGAACATTTCAGATCTGATATAGGTGCATGTTGTGTTGTCTTCTAAAGGTTAATTAGAGCTTTGCAAACTGAATCAGTGTTTTCTGAATGTCGGTGAACGGCATAATTTGGAATTAAACACAAGTATGAGTAAGGTAGTACCTGCTGGGAGAGAGACAACTCACCTTAACCTGTTGGAAAACGATGAAAGAGTTGAACTGGTAAATAAGTTTAAGCATCTTGATGCAGTAGTTAAAACAGATGTAGGTATGCAAACGTGAAGAGTACTATGACTCAGGGATAAAACGTGACTGATGCCATGAAAGCTTTAACACGAAGCAGAGCCTTGCGTATGACGGCTACAAAAGGACTACCTGGATGGGTATTATTGCCCATATGGACGTACAGTATGGGCATGAGTAAGAGGAGTCAAGAGTAGGGACTGAAAACGGGATTGCTATGGAATATACGTACAATGTGTGGTGTGGATAGGATAAGAAACAATGTGACTCGCGGAGAAAATAAAGTATGGGGTAATGAAGACTACTGATACGAGTGGAAGGGTGTGAGCTTTAATGTTATGATCATATGCAGAGAATGGATGAAGGGTGGTGACATGGGTATGTGTGACTGAATTTCATTGTGGAAAGGAGGTATGGTAGGCCGAGATGATAACACATAAATATGGGCAATGCATGTGTTAGAAAGGTATGGAAGTTAAGGTAGCTAGGAAACTGATAGAGAATCGAGCTGGCTGATTGAAGTATGAATGAAGCAATGCATGAAAAAGGTTTGGCACCACTTTTCATAACCTGGCATTCAACAAACTTAGTTTCGACAGGTATTTGTGAAACGCATCTAAAAACAATAAACAAACAAATAAATAAAAGGATAAATAAATAAATAACACCAGATAAGGCTGTGGGATGGAGCCGTGATTCCGGGGACTTAGAGAATGTTTGGATGACTGAGCGCCCCATTTCACTGGGCATGTTGTTGACAGTTCTCCCACTTTTCTTGTTTCTGACTTTGAATTAACCTCAACTTTAGGTAGGAAAGAGGATCATTATCATCTTCATGATGATGATGATCGTGATGATGATGGTGTCTAATATGCCACTGTACTACTATTACTGTCCATTACACGAATCCCTACAGGGGTACAAGTACGGGTACAGCATACAGATCCTTTATAGTAGTAAAGCATTCCTCTTTCCGCATGAATAAACACAACAGCGGTATGTGGGTGTAATGAATTATTTCGAACGTTTCACAGTACTGCAACAAGAAACAGTTCTCTTTTCGCTCGGCAAATATTTGCTGTCTGACAGATACAGATAAAGATCAACACGTCTATTTAGGGAAGACATAAGAATGTTTTGAGGCTCACCTCCGAATTCTTCCCAGCTAGTCACAGTAGGAAAAAAAAAATGCAGTTATGTGCCTATTTACCGGCATTCAAAATGTTTACAGAGCACAGGCTTCCTTCACTTTAATAAACTCGTCTGATGGCGGCCAGATTACAGTGGCTAAGTGAGGTCATGCTCTTTAAAAGGCTAATCAACACAGCGTGTAAGTGAAAGAACGTCAGTGTGGTTCCTTGACTGTCCTTATCAATACCAACTAATTAGAATATAAAAACCAAGCCCTTGATATGTCATGTCGAGAAAAAATGACAGAGATGTGAAAGTTGCGGAGATAAACACACATCCCGGCCAGCCAGAGGAGCGCCTAGGTTTTTGCCGATCTGCCACCCGTAAAATATTAGGAATGGTTGAGCGTCTCTCCTCCTGGCATTAAATAGGTTCATAAACTGTGAGGGGGACTTATCTCTACATCTTAGGCCTTCCGCTACTCCAGACCCTCCCCTCCCCTCTCCCTCCCATTCTTCTCTCCATCTTCCTCTCCATTTATTCTCTCTGTTACTCCATCTACCCAGGTACGCCCTCCATCACTCTCTTTCCTCTTTCCTCTATACCTCCATCTATCCAAGACTCCCTCCATCCCTCACATTTCTATCTCGTCCCTCTCCCCATTTCTTCTCTCTACTCTTCAGTCCCTCCAGGTATTCGCTCCATTCCTCCCGTTTCTCTCTCCAGCTATCCTGCTCGTCTCTCCTTACCACCGTTTCACCGTTCACGATCGCTACTCCTCCTTCACACTCTCCATTCCCTCCTTCTTTCGCGATCCTTCCTCCGTCCCCTCCATGTGCCTTATCTTTTACTGTCTCGTGAGTTACTCCCCTTCTCCTCTCTTCATTCCTTCATCCATTAGTTACTACCTATATCCCTCCTCCATTTTCACTCTTCCTCCACTCCCACCCTCCCACCAGGTATTCCCTCCCTCCTTCCCATTACTCTCTCTATCTCTTCATATCCCTCCCTCCCAACTGTCATCTCTACATATTCCCTTTAATGTTTTCTTTAATTTCTCCATTCCCTTCACCCCTCTAGTTATTTCTTTCTTCCCTCCCATTTTTCTCTCCATATGTCCTTCCTCTCTTCTCATTTCTACCATCCCTTCAGTTATTTCTTCAGTTCCTCCTTAAATCTCTCCATCCCTCCATTCCCTCAATCCTTCTGGCTATTCCCTCCATTCCTTCTTTACTCAATTCTTCCACTCTCTATTCCTCCACGTATTCCATCCCTCCCTCTCTTCCTCTCCCTTTCATCCTCTACTCCATTACCCCCCACGCTTCTTCGCTCCCTCCATCCATAAAGATGTTTTCTCCCTCCCCACTCCTTCTACTCCTTGTTTTTGCTGCTCTATCCCTCATTCCCCTTCTCCTCTCCCTTCATTTCCTTCCTCACTCTCTCCATTGCCTCATCCCTCCGGAGTAGTCCACCCTTCCCTAAATTACTGCTTCTTTCTCTCACATCCTCTATTCCTTCCTTCTTTTCCTTCAGTACTCCCTCTTTCTTTTATTTCCTCCATTCCCTCCTTCCTTTCCTCCATTACTCCCTCACTCTGTCACTTCCACTACTCCCCCACTCCTTCCACTATTCCATCACCCCATTACTCTCTAACTCCATTCCTTCATCCTTCCATGCATTCTCTCCCTCCCTCCGCTATACCCTCTCTCTCTCCACTCATCCATCATTCTCTCCATTCCTCCACTCCCTGCCGCCTTTCAATGCTCCCTAATTCTCTCCATTCTTCCTCTCCATCCATCTCTTCAAGCATTCTCTCCTTCACTCCTTCCATCCAACTATCCATCCTTCTAGCGAATCCCTCCACTCTACCGTTCTCGCATCCCTACTTCCCCTTCCTCATTCTCCATTTTTCCTTTCCCCCTACAGTTTTCCTCCATCTCCCCTTTTTCTTTCCTCCCTCCTTCCACTAGCTCTCCTTCTCTCCAACTTCTCCTCCTGCTTTCCTCGCCCTCCAGTTTCCTCCTCACCCTTTCCTTCCGTCTATCTATCCTTCAATCTATTACCTACCTTCCTTCCTCCGTCCCTCCATCCCTTCCTCTCCATCCCTCCATCCCGCCCTCCAGTTTTTCTCTTTCACCATTTTCTCACTCACTCTTCCCTGATATCTATCTACCTATCCTTCAGCTATACCCTCACTCCCTTCCTTTAAAAACCATTATTTTATACTCTCTCTCTCTCTCTCTCTCTCTCTCTCTCTCTCTCTCTCTCCTTTCATTAGTACAGATCTTACCATCCTCCCTCTTCTTCCTCCTCCTCCTCCTTTCTTCATCCATTCTTCAGTCCATCTCTCCATTTCTGCTCCACGTCCTCCCTCACTTTTCTAGTTCCCTCCTCCTCCTCATCCTCCATTTCTCCTTTCTTCCTCCATCCCTATAACTCCCTCTCACCTTTTTTCATCCTCCCTCCTCCTCTTCCACTTCTCTAGCTCCCTCCTCCTCCTCCTCCTCCTTCTCCTCTTCCCTTCTCTCTCCCTACCTTCTACTCTCTTCCATTCTTCGCTCACGTCGTTTACTTCGTTCTCAAATACTGTACCTCCCTTCCTTCTCGCCCGACTACTTTTCTCTCCCTCCCTTTCCTCCCTAGAGCTTCTCCCTCTCTCCTGTCTTCCTCTCCTTCCCTGCCTTCCACTTTTTCTCCTTCATTTCTTCCTTCCCTCTATTCTTCTCGTTTCCCCTCCCTCCAACTCATCCTCCCCCGGACTCCAAATCTCCGCTCTCATAATTTTTTTCTCCAGTCCATCTCTCTCTCTCTCTCTCTCTCTCTCTCTCTCTCTCTCTCTCTCTCTCTCTCTCGTTAACTGTTACATCGCCATTAACTGGTTTTGACAGTCTTTTTGCAGTTATCATCGAGATTTATGACTATTTACCAGTATTGCGAAGCACATCCCATCTCTTGAGTGGCAATTAAGTGTTGGATGATGATGACGATAGCGATGACGATAGCGATGATGATGATGATGATGATGATGATGATAATGATGATGACGTGTAAACATATGTATAATAATGAATCACGTAGAAAAAAAAATATTAGCAGGTGAATCCGTAACAAAATCTGTGAGTGATTAAGTGAGTAACAATGAGGAAGTGAGTAATGACCCCAAATTTCCAGACCACCACGTTATGATTAATCTCTCCACACGATAATGACCGAAAACCTCTTAAATAATCACCCTGCCTCTTGGGGTAATTGCTCATGACTGGGGTAATAAAGATCCCTAACTACCTCTTGTGATGGATGCTCATGGCTAGCCGAGTAAGTCATTAATTTTTTCTAGTTGTTATTTTTGGGTTTATTTTTGACTACCTCGTCGCGGTCTGAAACTGGGGCTCGTATTAATGTGTTGTGTGCTTTATGTATTTCACTCTCTCTCTCTCTCTCTCTCTCTCTCTCTCTCTCGCTCTCTCTCTCTCTCTGTGTGTGTGTGTGTGTGTGTGTGTGTGTGTGTGTGTGTGTGTGTGTGTGTGTGTGTGTGTGTGTGTGTGTGCGCTCTACCTCGCTTTGCACCTTACCTGGCCCCATCCTCTGCTCTCTCTCTCTCTCAATTCACCCTCACTCAATCAATTGATTCATCTACCTCAGCCAGTTACCTTATCAGCCTCAACCCTCTAACTTCACTTACCTCACTCGTACTTCACCCTACTCACCCTCCCACCTCACCACCAACCTCATCAAGTTACCTCATCCACCCCAACCCTCACACATGACTTAATCATCTCATTCTCTACCTTATCCACCCACCTACCTCACCTCTCGTCTTTACTTTTCCACCTACCTTCACTCACACACTCACTAGATCCTCCTCACTCTCTCACTCATGCAGACTATCCTTCCACCTCACTCGTCCACCCCAGTGCTGTGAAAAGTGTCCCCCAATGTTAACTAAATCATTGGCTCGGTCGTCGGCTGCCACAGAAAAAAAAAAAAAAATAGTAACATTAATGAAGCGTCCAACAGCTGAGAGTCAACGTAGATTGCTTGTAACTCCTACACTAAAAGAGATCGCCCCTAGGCTGAGTATAATCGTCAGACAGGAGCAAAAATAGAAATCATATGAGGCGTCACTGTACTGAAGGGGTTTAAGTGGATACACAGCAATGCTTTTAATTTACTTCAGCTTAATAATATCACCCTAGTTACTATCCTTAAAATATAATCTCTATACCTCTTACCACAAAGATGTTTTTAATACTTAGCCCTTGCTGTCTCTAAACGATTCTGATGTGTTCTGAAGAAACTTTTCAAATTGGACAGGTGAGATTATAGCCTCCATTAACCCCTTCACTGTCGGGGTTGTCTCCTAATTAAAATAATCTAACATAAGCTAGAGGAAAATAAGAAGAACACTATTCAGGTAGAAGGGCTTATTACTACTGTACCATATTCTACTACCTTTAGTTCCAGTGCACCACAAATCTCATATTACTTCACTCACATTTTCTTAATTCGCTCTATGATACTCCTAAAATCTTACCTGGTTCAGGCTCTCCTTATTTCGTTCTAACTTTAATCTACACACAAAACTTCCTATATACCTTAGCTATTACGTTTGATTCATTCGTCCTAATCTCACTATCGCAAAATTCAACTCACTTAAATTCCTTCCAAACCCCAATGCACTTCACTTTATTTTCTTTAAATCGTTCTGTCTTCAGTTTAAACACATTTTTATTTGAATCCACTAACTATTAACTCTACCTTAAATTTTTTCTCATCTCAAATTTCAAATCATTTTAATGGCTTTAAAATTCTGATTTAGCTCACTAGATTATCTTTAATTCACTCGATCTTTAAATTACACACAATCTTACCTAATTTCACTCGCTATTAACTCAACTCACTCATTCTTATCTCACTATCTCTAATTTCAGCTCGGCCTTATCCCAGCCCATTCACAGCCTCATCATCAATGCACTATCTCTCTTATCTCTAAATTAATCTGAATCTCTCACCCCTTCTCTGGTACGAACGCACCTGTATATCAGTCAGGCTAAAACCTCACGAATTTGTTAAGAAAGCGTACAGCGTTTTTATGCTAATATCTGATCATTTTAAACAGCAATAAATAAATATCTCTTTTAGAAGTAATCGGTAAAAATCGTACAGCGTTTTTTTTACTTGCCAAGAAAGCACCAATGTAACAGTTAGGCTAAAATCATACAGTTTTGATCATCAGAAAGAAAATCTAGCAGGGAAATAAGAAAAATGAAGAAACCCCTTCATCACGATACGTCTGTCCTTAAGTTTAAGAAAATCGTCTGGTGGTTGCAAGAATGAAATGAAATAAAACGACACGGAGGTGAAGGGATTACAGTGGTGAAGACTGCCCCAAACACGCACAGTTTCTAGTCTCTAATTCAGCAGGAAGGGCCTCTCGTAAGCTCCTCACCGTAAAAGGGTTAAAGATTGTTGCTAAGATGAATATAATTTTTATATAACTCCCTACTAGAAATCTCTCCAAGTACAAATACAAAATCGTCTAGCTGGCAAGAATAACGCATTTTAAAAAACCGTCACAGTACTGTGGGAATTAGGGGAGTAAATTACCAGCCCCTTCAGAGGTCGCTCCTAAGTTTACAACATCGTCTGGTGATAAAGAATATAAAAGGCATCATCTTCATGAAGAGGTTGGTGGAAATTTCTTAACACCTTCACTACCAAAGGTCTCTCCCGAGCTGATTATACTCGTCCAACGGTAGCAAAAACCAAAACTGTGTGGCGGCAGCAAAAGTAAAATCGTCTCGCAGGAGCAAGGAAAAAAACTGTTTAATCTAAGGGCAGAACCAATAAGATTTTTGGGTGGTTAAAGAAAAAACCCGTCAGGCTGTCACAAAAATAAATGTCTGACACAACAAAACTGTACAACACCACTCAACAACAGAACACACCATGAAGTGGCAGCTCTCATGGGTCCCACCCTGTCTAAAACCTAGTCTGGATGGAGGTGTGCCTCTATGCAAAACTACGTGTTTCTGGTTAAAAACCAAGGTAAAGAGAATATAAGGTAGTTTCACGGGAGGGGGGGGGGGCAAAAACGTGTCTCACTCTGCGCATGACGTCACAGATAATCCAAACATAGGGTCTCCGCTTGATAGCGAGGCCAGTTGCTCACCTACCTGCCCTGTGATATGAGCTCCCTGGCCTATACAGATTACTTTTATTTGCATCCTAAACTGCATGCAGAGCAATGAAAAGGTTAATGCTATGTTTTTGAGATGTTATAAAATATGTCTTCAAGAACAATCTGTTTTCAGAGAATACAGGAATGCCGTATACAGGGTCATACAGACACAGATCCGACGTCACAGACGCCAGTAAGCTACCCGATTATGAGAAAAACAACTGAAAATATTGACAGCGATCGCTGGTTGAAGATATAACAACACTAAACCCCCCCCAGTTGATCCGGAAATCGTCTGTTTACATTGGTATACCATTACATTCGTTTTCTTTCACGCTCCCATTCTCTCTCTTTCTGTCTTATCCTTGACGTCACACTCTCTGTGTGAGCCGGGGACGGTGAATCTACCTTTCATATTCTCTTTACCTTGGTTAAAAACAACAAGAATAACTTGCATAATAATTGCGCTTACCAGCGCTGCCCCCCTAGCCCCGAAGGCCGCCCTCACCGGGTCTCACATTACTTAATACCTATAGTCGTGGCGAGCGACTCTGAGGTTATCATCGTGCCCTGGCAACCTACTATTTAAAAATCGCGTCTGATTTCGTGTACAATATGAGACGCATGTGATTCGTATGTAATATGTTTGTGTATAATAATATTCGTGTATAATATTTTCATGCATAATAATATGATTCGTGTATAATATGATACGAAATCGGACGCACTTTTGAATGGTAGGTTGCCAGAGTACGATAATGACAACCTCAGAGTCGTGCGCCGCGAGTATAGTTAAAGTGGAGGCCTACAACTGTGCAAATTTTGTGTTCCTAGGTTAAAAAAAAAAAAAAAAAAAAAAGCACTGTTCTCCGGGGCCATCCCCCATTGAAGCGTGGGGGATTCGTACACGGCCTAAAACTCCGAAAACTTGATCTGGATGAGGTCTATCACTGTACTTCTTTTCGTTTCCCAAGGTAAAAAAAGAAAAAAAGAAAAATGCATACTGGTGCTGAATGGGACTTCGGAGGGCAGAGGGCCGGCCCTGGGAGGTCCCACCTTACTTAAAACCTGGTCTGGGAGGAAGTGGGCCACTGTGTAAAATTGCGTGCATCAAAGTAACTATGATCGGGCATGTTGGTGCTGGCTGGAATGGGGGCCGCTCCCCAACCCCCCGACCCCCACCCCCAAGGGCAACAGCTTTTGAGGGTTACATCCTCCCGAAAACCTCCAGGCGAAGGTAAACAATGCAATACATCGTGCTTCTAGAACTGGTGTTGTTACCCCCCCCCCCGCGGTACGCTTCCCTCATCCTGCCTACAACCTGCTGCTAGTGGATGCAAATTTTGCTTTCTGAGGTAAAAAGAAAATGAAAAAGCACATTGGAGTTGACCAAGACCCTGAGGGCTGCCTCCCTGTGTGAGGCAGCCTTCCGAGGTCCCATTCTACTTAAAACCTGCTCCTCTTGGAGATTGATCACTATGCAAAATATTCGCTTTCCCAGGTTTAAAAAAGAAAGCCGTGCATGCTGGGCTGACCGGGTTCATGGGGGTTGATCCACCCTGCCTAACTTGCCTCTATTGGAGGTCTACCATTTACCAACAGTTCGTTTTCTTAGGCGTTCCTGGACATTCCTGGTAGTCAGAAAATGTTTTCTGGGAGAAACAGTTCCCCCTCCTTTGCCTCATCCATCCTGGCGAAACACTCTCTGGAGTGGGAAAAAGTGGGTCATCACACAGAAAGGGTTAATAAATTATATGTTATCTTCTTCACTACACAGATAAGACGCGCATCCACCTAGACACTCATTTTCACTCATGTACTTCTCTTCCGTCACCTACTTGACCCACTACCGTAAAGTATACTTAATACTCACTTGCCCATCCACTCACCCACCTGGCCATCTACATCTCACCCACTGTCCTACGCACCTACCTGCTCATCATTTAGTGCCACACAGATCTACCACTCTGCCCCTCCACTGCAACATTCACACGTATGACCTTAAAGCTATGTACGAGTACTCTCCCTTTCATACCCACCTGCCTATCTACAACCAACTCAACGGTCCATATATTTACCTATCCATCTACATACACCCAATGTCCCATATACCCACCTATACTTTCCCAGCCATTTACATCCCACCCACTAAGTCATGCACCCATCTACCTAGCCAAATCTTACCCACTGCCTTATAGACCAATCCTCTACCTCTACATGCACATCTACAACCTCTGCCTCATATACCCACCTACTCATCCACCTTCACATCAACACCCAGCCCACTGCACCATATACCTATCTACGTATCTACAACAAGCCCATTAATTCATATATCAACCTACCCATCTACGTCTCAGCTACTAACTCATCCAAACAACTACCCACCTTTATCTCACCAGCTGACCCATATACCCACTTACTCATCCCTACCTTTCACATCAAAATAATGAACTCAGCCCCCCCCCACCTCTCTCTCTCTCTCTCTCTCTCTCTCTCTCTCTCTCTCTCTCTCTCTCTCTCTCTCTCTCTCTCTCTCCAAACAGGTCACTCACAAAGAAAGAGCAGATTCGAATTAAGGTGGGAGGAGGGAGGACGAGTACGAAGGGAGAGAAGTAATGGTAGGGAGATGGGAAGAAGGAAAGAGGACAAAGAAGAAGAAAGAAGACTCGAAAATAGGGAAAATAAAAGATGAAGTATGAGACCAAGACAGGAAGATAGAAGGAAGGGGGAGAAGAAAATCAGGAGAGGATGTACAGCAAGAAGAAATGAGAGGAGAAGGAGGGTGCAAAAAAACAGGGAAGTCGATGGAAAAGAAGAGATAAGGGAAGACGGAAGCTCCGAAAGAAAAGGAAAGAGGCAATGCAAAGATGACAAGACGAGGGAGAAGATTATAAAAGAGAATCAGCACTAAGCAACTTCGGTCCAAGAGAAAAACAAGAGGTGTGAGTGAAAAGGAAAAAGGAAGGAGAGGAAAAGAGTGGACGAGAAGAAACGGTGGAAGAAATGGGGAAAGAGGGCCGAGTGATGGGGAGGGAAGAGGGAGGCAGGGAAGAAAGAGTGTTAGACAAGAGGGATGGAGGGGAGAATGGAAAAAAAAAAAGGGGGCAAGGAGGAAGGAAACAGTGGGACTGGAAGAGAAGAAGAGCAAAGGTAGTGGAAGAGAAGAGGTAAGGAGGAGAGAGAAAGAGAAGAAGGAAGCGTGAGAGAGGGAAGAGTGAATGGAACAGATGAAGGAAGGAGGGGAGAGTGAGTGGAAGATAAGAGGATAGGAGGAGTGAAAATAAGCTAGAGAATAAATGAAGCAAAAAGAAAAATGGAAAGGCAAAGTGAGAAGAACGTAAAGAAATCACAGGAGATGGAGATATGAGAGGAGGAAGGGAGAGAGAGAGAGAGAGAGAGAGAGAGAGAGAGAAACTATTAATGATCCGTTCAGAGCACCTCCCGTAAGTCATCCACTCTTTCTTCTCTTAATTAATATCCACCCCAGTTCTGATGCTGATTTAAAGATTATGATGGTGATGGATGGAGGAGGTGATAGTGGGTGAAGGCTGAGGAGGGAGAAGGAAGGGAAGGAGAGGAGGACTGGGAAGGAGGGAACGAGAGATGACAGGGAGGTAAAGGAGGATTGGGAAGGAGGGAGGGAGGGGCTGGTTGAGAAGGGGGGAGGGAAAAATGCAAGGGAGAAAGGGGGAAGGGAAAGGGGGAGTGAGAGAAGGGTCTGGAAGGAGGCGAAAGAGGAAGAAGCGCAAGTGGGAGTGAGAGGAAAAAGTGAGGGAGGGAGAGAATCAAGAGGGGATAAAAGAATGAATGGAAGGAGAGAAGGGAGGGACAGAGGGATAGAGAAAAGGAGGGGGAGAGTGGGGGAAGGAGGAGGAAATGCGGGAGGGAGAGGGAGGAAGGGAGAGGGAAATCCAAAGGGGAGAGGGGGGGAAGGAGAGTGTGAGAGAAGTATGAACGGAACGGAAGGAAGGTAAAAATGAAGGAAGGCAAAAAAGAAGGAAGAAGACGAGAGAGGAATGATTTGAAATAAGAAGAGTCTCAAAGAGGGAAAAGAGAAAAAAGAGGAGGAAAAGAGAATGCTTGGTGTAAGAAGGAGAGAGGAAAACAGAAAGAAGAGAGAGAGATGAATGGATGGAGGGAAATTGGCGAATGAATGAATGAACGAATGATTGAAGGAGCCAAGGAGGGAGGGAGGGAGGGGAGGAAGAGAGGGAGGGGGAATATGAGATGTAAGGGGGAGACGCGGTGTTAGAGGAACGGAGATTAAATAACTTGAAGGAAGGAAGGAAGGAAGGAAAGAAAAAAAGAAAGAAGGAAGGAGAGAGAGAGAGAGAAACAGACAGACAGAGACAGAGATAGACAGAGACAGAGACAGAGACAGACAGACAGACAGACAGACTGACAGACAGACAGACAGACAGAGACAGAGACAGACAGACAGACAGACAGAGACAGACATAGACAGACAGACAGACAGAGACAGACATAGACAGACAGACAGAGAACATACGGGTGCAAGAGAACAAGTGACGATGAAAGAAGAAGATGATGATGATGATGATGATGATGATGAGGGGGAAAAAAAAAAAAAAGGGAAGAATTAGCAAGAATGGGCAGTGAAGTAGGTACACACTGTCATTACAAAAAGCCAGGAACATTTAACAAAAAAAAAAAAAAAAAAAGGTGAGAGTGGAAGATGATGCAACAGAGAAGATGAAGATTAAAGAGACACGAACACAAAGTAGAAAGTAGAAATCCTGGGGCTGCGGATGATGATGATGATGATGATGATAACGAGGAAGAGGAGGACACGAGGAGAGGAAGATTAATTAACCCCTTCCTCCCGAGTACGTCCTTTGTACTTAATTCCGGCTAACGTTGGACAATATTATTCAACTAAACAAAGTCTCTGGGATAATAGACTTTACTACGAGGGGTGTCTTCTAGGACGAATATGACTGTCTGAAGTGAGCTGCAGAAAATGATAAGACACCATGATACTGACGGGTTTAAAGAAACAGTTTTTAGCCCCTCCACTTCCAGGGATCTCTTAATTTGAATAAAATCGTGTGGTCCCAGCATGAACATTATATTCTAAAGAAATCATGTTATGGCACAAGAGGATTTAATGGAGAGATGATGAAGATAAAGCGCGCACGACCTGACAACGCAGAGTAGAAGTGATGATGCCCGTGATGATGATAACGATGACATGGAAGAACAGATTGACATGAAAAAAAGGATAAAAAGGCAATAGAAAGACGAACTAGATAAACAATGCATACGTTAACAACGTAGAAAGTAGAAACGATGATGATGACGATGACGATGATGATGATGATGATGATGATGATGATGATGATGATGATTAGCAAGGGAGAAGAAAAATAAGCAGAGACAACGAAAGTAAAATAAAATAAAAATTCGAACTAACAAAAAATGGTAATCATGATTATGATGAAAATGACAGTGGAAAGAAAAAGAGGCCTTAAGACTAAAGAAGTTACAGAAAACAGTGAAGATAAAATGGTACAACTTTATGACGTAGTGTATATAAAAAAGTTGGCGATAACAAAGAAAAAGAAAGAAAAGAAGAAAGGATGAAGAAAAAGACGTAACACAGAGATAATGAAAGTAAAGACTGCCTGCTGTTGTTTTGTTGTCGTTGATGCTCAACCCCGGTCCGCCTGGCAAAGCAGACGCGTCCACCGCACGTAAGCTACTGCCCCTATGGGGTCGTTCAAAGGTTCCTTGCACTGCTGATGTTGTTTGTATCTTGGTGGGCCGTGTGATGCAGTGCGCTCCATTAAGTGTTATGTTCTGTGGGCTTATTCTACAAGCAAGGCACTTGTCATCTGTGATTCCATCCAACCCGAATCTAAGTTGGTACTTAAGGAGGGCTGGGTGATATCTTGATCTAAGATTACCTCCATCAACTCTATCTGAGGATACCCCTAATGGGTGAATGTCTGAAGGGGGACTTGTAATACAGAGTTCTGTTCGAGCTGGTTGTACTGCCCTGCGAAACGAATCACGTATGTACTCGTAGGTGTTTCTGTATTGCTGGTGTTGGAATACCTGGAAGTTAGATGCTGTAGAACAGAGTCTGGTAAGGATTGTGAGGTGACTGTTTTGTGTGCCCAGTTGTGCTGTTAGGCTCTGTCATGTAATGACAAGGATGTTTTGCGTTTGCACAGGCTGCCACTTAGAGCTGTGTGCCTCGAATATAAAGACTCTTTAACAGGAATGACTTCAGTTTCAAAGTGTAAATGACCTAGTGATGATTGGTAAGACGTTGTTCTGCATGGTCTCCAAAGTATTGCAGTGGTTGTCAGATAAGATGGGGGCCCATGTCGGGAATGCGTAGGACATCATTGGTCTAATATTTTATCGTTTGTTGAGTGGGAGGGTGTTCCTTTTTGTTGCCCGAAAACTGTCCCTGTATGTGCCTTCAGTGTGCTGAGTCTAGAGGGATGGATATGTGGCACATGATCATTGATAGGCATGATGTTAGGGGATTACCTGTGCTTATGCTTGCTACCGGTGATGAGTGTGGTGGTGGACTTGGCTGAAGCGGCAGTCAGCTTGTTGTCTTCGATCCAAGTTTGAAATGTGTTGAGGTTGTCATGCAGTTTGCAGCCTGCAGCTGCGATGACGTGTGATGTTATTGCTGTGATGTCATCTGCATATGAGGCAATGTTTGTGGGCGGCTGGGGTATGGGGAACGTCATGCATGTATTAAGAAGCGTAGGTAAAAGAACAGAGGCCTGTGAAACTCAGGAGAGTTTCGTGTTCATTATGCCTTGTCCTGGAGGGTAACATGTTCTTGTCTACCAGATAAGAAGTTGGCAGGGCAGCGTTTGATGTGCTCAGTGTTTTGTGCTGTAGATTTTTGTGATTAGTTTGTGTCGGGGATGGCATCACACGCTTTACTAATGTCTGCTGTTGTAAGATTGTGTGCGCAGTTCGGGTTACGCGGAAATAAAGGCTGTAATAATAGTAAAAGATAATAATACGAAGAAGATGATGCCAAAAGAATGAGAAAGTCAAGAGAAAAAAAGTAAAAGAAAACTTAACAGAGGGACAATAAACATCCACCAACAGTTCAAGCCTGACAACGTAATGGTTTAAACACAACTTGCTAACATAAACCTGAGGCAAAGAAGCTAATCTAAACAGCCTCACATAACCCCGAGACAGCTTCTCCCCTGTGATTAATGACAATGATGGTGATAATGAACAGAAAGAAAAAAGAAAAAAAAAAGAAGGACGTGTACTAGAAAGGCATAATGAAGATACAACAAACACGACCATACGAGGTAAACATTAAGAACGAAAAGAACAAGCAGAAAGACAGAAGACGTAACAGTAAGAGAAAATGAAGATTAGAATCACAAACTTAACGGCGTATAAAGGAGATAATGACAAAATAAGAAGGAGCGTTCACAGAGTGCAATACCCGTGTGCCGGCAATCAGTCTAAGGGTCGAATATTTGACTTTGTCCTGCGACCTTGATCTTCGATCGATTGCGCTGAAAATCGAGTCCCTTCATCCATGCTATAACTTGACCCCCTTCCAAAATTTGGTCTAAGCTGAACTAAATATTTAAGATGACATGCCCATGTGACCTTGACTTTCTGAATTGTCCCCGTGATAATGAAATTTAATTGACTGTTTTCAAACCCGAATTCCTTTATTTTCGCCCTACTCTGAACCCATTCACAGAGTAAACTCAAATTCGTATAAAAACTGCTTACCATCCTATGTGACCTTGGCCTTTCACCTACTGTTTTCAAAAACTAAAAGGCAATCCCATGGACGACCCTCAATTCCTCCACCAAGTTTGAACGAAATCATTTCATTTTTATTTTTATTTTGCTAACACACAGACATGCTGGTCGAAATCTGATCATGTCCTGTTACCTTGATCTCTGAATGACTGTTTCCAAATATGATCCATTTCGTTTCTATCTTCCCTGTAATCCTTCCCACGTACTTGGTCTATATCGGATAAAAAGTGCTTAGGTTGAACTTCCTAGGTGAAACTTTCATCTAGCTCTGTGACTCTGATCGCTTTCCATTTGTTCTCAAAAACAATAAGTTAACCTCTAAGCCATCCTTCTACCCCTCCACCAAATTTGGTAAAAGTAGAATAACAACTTTTTGAGTTATTTTTCGCACGCACACACACACACACACACACACACGTTGAGTAAAACATATTGTCCTCTCTCGCTTAGCAAGCACGGGTATAACTAAAGTGGCAACAGTGACATATGCTAGGAAATGCGTTGATATTCCCCAGTTTTGCCTCATATACCCTACGTAAATATATACAGTTGCTTGTACCGTTTTAGTAAGTCATATGAAACGAAAGAACACAGAGCCACAGAACAAAACAGGCTGGTCTAGAGGACCCGCTCAAATCAACCTAGCTCGCACCGTTCGAAGCCCAGCAGAACATGTGTCGTGGTTGTTTTGGTGTTTGGTAATTTTGCAATCTTCTTTTGGTGATTACTTGCCCGTCTTTTTACAGCCTGGGAGGCCACAAAATAATTTCAAATGCCTTAATCGAAAATCTAAGAGACGCATTTCGAGATACCCGGTCTAAATCCACGCACAGCAATTTTTAGGCTGACTGGACCGGCCATTAAGGTATGAGGTCGTGGCAACAATCGTTGGTAAGAAGAATAAGAACAACACCAGAGCCAACATCAACACAAAAGAGAAAAAAATCCGTCCAGGAAATGCACAGCCGGAAAGAGAAGAAAATAGATAGAAAACGATGTAGCAGTGAGACAATGAAGATACAACAAGTCATCCCAGAAAAGACAAAGTTTAAATACACACACAGCTTGCTAACTTAAATGTGAGGCAAAGAAGCCAATCTATGCAGCCACACATTAACCCGAGTCAGTTTCCCTCATGTGATACCGCCGCCACAAAAACCCGACCCCTCAACGTCGTGCATGATAGCGTCTAAATCCGCCCCCAACACCACCACTAACACCATGAAGAATAAGACGTTAACCCCCTTCACTACGACAGCTCCCCCCTCCCTTCACAATACGCTGAATAAAATCGTCTGGAGTTTCCAATAATAAAAAGGTGGCAAGGGCACGGCGAGACACACACAGTATACTATTAAGTCTGCCCCAAATCACCAACGCCGAGACGCATAAAAAGAGCTTAACACATTTACTACGCAAAATTTCCCCTACGCTGAATAAAATGTTCTGATGGTAGTGATAATAAAATCGTCTAACAGTCTCCATTCACTATCGACGCCAAGAAAAACATTAACTTCTCCACTTTCCCCTCTACTGACCCCTTCACCACCAGCCGTTTTCCACCTCATTAACTCCTTCAGTACAAAGTTTCCTCCTACTAACCTCTTCCCTACCAGAGGTTTTCCCCGCTTTAACTCCCATACTACAAGGTCTTCCCCCCATTAGCCCCTTCACAACACGAGGTTCTCCCCCCATTAACCCCTTCACAGAGTTTTCCTCCTATTAGTTCCACAACAGTGTTTCCCCTTATTAACTCCATTCCAAGTTTTTCCCTATTAGCCCCCCCTCTCTATAAGACTTCCACCTATTAATCGCTTAACTACAAGTTATTTATTTTTTTTTTTTTTCAAATTATGGTAACCCCTTCACTACCAGGTTAGGTTTCCTTCCTCCCCTTTCACTACAAGAGTGGTAATGGGTGGTGGCGACCATCATCCACTCACTTTATGTAGTGCTGGCTACTTCATCCCTTACCTTATCACTCTATTTCTGTGTCCGCCCTCCTTTCTTCCTACTTATTCCTTTGTTTCCTGTCGCTTTTTCTTCTTCTTCTTCCCACTTCAGGTGGCTCTATACTGTAACCAAGGAAATCATTTACATCGGTTGATGGTAATCATATAACCGGATCACGGGGGGAAGTGGAGCCCACTAAGGTGCCCCTGATAACTGGGTGGAGACGTAAATAAGACATCCACCCAGGGACCAAACCTCCACACTTTTCCTTCCGCGTCTCTCTGTGGCGAGGGGCTCTCAACCACAAGAAACCAATGGCTCACTGCATAGGACGGCCTTACAGGGGCGGTGGTTGTGGTTGATGGGTCTACTCGACTAAACAGACTGGGGCTGATCAAAAACAACAACAGTTACAAGAGTTTTGCCCTATTAACTCCTCACATTAAGGTTTCCTCCACTAACCGTTTCGCGTCAAAAGTTTTTCCTCTATCAACTCCCTCACAAAAAGGTTTCCCCCTATTAACCCTTTCACCACGGAAGGTTTCCCCCCCTTAACTTCTTCACTACAAACGATTTTCCCTCAATGAACCCTACCACTACGAGGTTTCCTTTTAACCCAAAACGATAGCCCTGAAACACCGTAACAGGACCCACCACCTCTATCAAAAGACCATCCTGAGCAAGACAGGGACCAGGAACATATACTACCGGCTCTACCAATGGAGCTACCATATTTCATGCCTTTTTCTATCCAAATCTCAATTGCATGCATTAACCAGTACTACCAATAAACTTTGAAACAGCCACCTTTCCCTCGGCCTACAATTCCCATTTTCTAAAGTAATACTGTACAATCGACCTGAACGAGTCTTGATTTTGGTTTGTTTTTGTTCAGATTCTTCGGAAGCGACAACTCTTACGGGTACTCATTCTTCTTCCTTCTTTGTGTTAAAAACCCGGATAATCCAAACAACCACACCACCATGACAACCACCACTACCAAGACATACCAGAAACACCATCCTCAGCTGCAACCTTCCCACCACTACCAAGACTCACCATCACTACCAGCAGCACCATCAGGACGCAGCACCATTAGGACACACCATCACCACCATCACCAGAACTCACCACTAACACCATTACCAGCATCATCACCACCACCATTACCAGCATCATCACCACCACCATTACCAGCATCATCACCACCACTACCATCATCAGCATCACCACCAACACAACCATCATCAGGACACATTAATACCAGGACAAGTCGCCGCCGCCACCACCAGCACCAACACCACCACCACCACCAACAACACACACACACACACACACACACACACACACACACACACACACACACACACACACACACACACACACACACACACACACACACACACAAAATACTACCAGGACACACCACCTCGAGAACCAGCACACATCACTACCATCATCACAACGACGTACCACCACCAGGACATACAGTATCATCACAACCACTGGACCTACCACCTGGACACACCACCAGAGTGACACCATCACCACCAGCAGGACACATGACACCAACACCACCACAAGGACCACGAACCACCACCACCAGGACAAGTCACCACCACCACCACCACCAGGACAAGTCACCACCATCACCACCACCACCACCACCACTAGGAGAAACCAACACCACCATCACCACCACCACACCACCACTAGGAGAAACCAACACCACCACCACCACCAGGACAAACCAACACCACAACCAGCACCACCAGGACAAACCAACACCACAACCAGCACCACCAGTACAAACCAACACCACAACCAGCACCACCAGGACAAACCAACACCACAACCAGCACCACCAGGACAAACCAACACCACCACCATCAGGGCACACCACCACCACCACCATCACCACCAGGACACCAATCACCAGAACCAGAACCCACCACCACCACCAGGACATGCCACAACTACCATCAGAGCGCACCATCACCACCACCACCACCAGGACAAACCACCACCTCCAGGACCCACCACCACCACCACCACCAGGACACACCACCACCACCAGGACACACCACTACCAACAGGTCGTACCAGTACCAATATGACACACCACCACCACCAGGACACACCACCACCTCCAAGACCCACCACCACCACCACCAGGAGAAGCTACCATCACCACCTGGACACCACCACCACCACCACCACCACCACCACCAGATTACACAATCAACGGGGAGTAAACTGTAGCACCAGACGAACAGGGTAGTACTCCCGAGATGGATGGAAAGCTGGTGACAGGGAGAGCTGGCGTTCCCGTTTCAACAGCCCTCGGGAGTAGATTATCCCCGTTTGGATTAGTTTTCAGTGTTCAGTAATACGGGAAATAGGCCGCATACTCTCCCATACATTTCCCTCGAACTGTCTACGCCAAACTACATGCACATTACACACCACATTTCCTTGCAAAAACGGCGTTTCAACACTCAACATCGGAGTCCCCCCGGGGGGAGGAGGGGGAGTAATTGCTCCCACCATCTTTTTTTTTTTTTTTTTTTTTATGTGTCCGACTCTGGGCATAGGCTTCACAGCCTGCTATCAAGGCCTAGCAGTCCTCCTACATACCATACACCTCTACATGTCACCACTTCGGCGCTAACACCCACCGTCCATATTGAATACATGCTAGGGCTGTCTCATACAGGACTGGTGTATTGGTATTAGCTGGGGGGGTTTTACGACATGTCGGCGGGTCTTCTGGTAGATCAGTAAAGCCTGATTTAATGAAATTCAAATCCTTAAACTGTTCCCTGCCCCAGCCGGGATTCGAACCTGGGTCCGTAAGGACTGCAGGCCACCTCTCTACCGATTGAGCCACCGCCTCCCCCCACCACCACCGATTGCGCGTGACAACGAAGTGAGATGCATGGAATCAATATCCAATTCACACTCTGGTCATTTCAGGAACATTCGCGGCTTTTCCTCTAATTTTCTCTGTGTTGAACTCCACTTCTCTTCCTCTGAACCTCATCTTTTTCTTCCTCACTGAGACTCGTTGACTCGGCTGTTTGAGGAAACTGACAACTGACCCTTCTCTGTATCATGCTGCTGTCTCGGTAGAGAGACGGCCTGCAGTCCTGATGGACCCAGGTTCGAATCCCGGCTGGGGCAGAGAACAGTTTAAGGATTTGAATTTCATTAAAAGCAGACTTTCCTGATCTACCAGATGACCTGCCGACATGTCGTAAAAATACCCCCGCTAATACCAATACACCAGTCCTGTATGAGACAGCCCTAGCATGTATTCAATATGGACGGTGGGTGTTAGCGCCGAAGTGGTGACATGTGGAGGTGTAGGAGGACTACTGGGCCTTGGGATAGGCTACTGCCCCCAAGATATAGGCCCTGAAGCCTTTGCCCAGAGTCGGACACATAAAAAAAAAAAAAAAAAAATTCAAAGCCAAGGGGGATTGTTCTGTGTACGAGTATGTATGCATTTTGGAGCTGCTGATTGGGAGACCCTCAGGCAGTACTTCTTTGATTTTCCCTGGAATGATTATTGCTTCCATGGCCGAGAGCCATCTGCATGTGCCTTGCACATTACGGAGGTAATTCTCTAGGGCATGGAAGCATAATTTCCTTCTTCATATCCTATGACTAGAGGAATGCAAAAAGACCGTGGTTTAATCACGCTTGTTCTAATGGTGTCCACAACAAGGAGAAGGCCTACAAAAGGTTCTGGAGCCAACCCACCCCTGAATCTCATCTCTTTTATGTTTCTGCCGGGAATTATGCTAAGTTTGTTCTTTCCTCTGCTAAAAATAGTCTCATTCGCAATAAATGATCTGAACTCTCTAACTCAAATTCTTCCTGCTCCTTCAGGTACTTTGCCAAAAACCTGACAACTTTACCTCATCATCCTTCCCTCCTCTCTTCCACTCTGTCGGCTCTGTAGCTATTTCTTCTACCAATAAAGTAGAACTCTTCGCTCAAACTTTCTCCTCCAATTCAACTTTAGGCGATTCCGGTGATGTTCCTTCATCTCTTCCCCTCTCTGACTTCCTCCTGGCTGACATTAAAATTTCTTCAGTTGATGTGTTTTCTGCCATCACTGGCCTCAGTACTAACAAGGCATATGGGCCTGATGGGATCCCTCCCGTTGTCCTCAAGAACTGTGCTTCTGTGTTTACCCCCTATCTTGGTAAACTCTTACAGCCTTTGCCTGTCAGCTTGTACCTTTCCTCCTTGCTGGAAGTCTCTTTCATTCACCCTGTCCCAAAGAAGGGTGACCATTCCCAGCCCTCTAACTATCGCTAAATTGCTTTAACATCCTGTAATTCCAAAGCTTTTGGGTCTATTCTTAAAAAAATAATAATAATAATCAAGCACATTTCCTATCACAATCTTCTTTCAGATCGTCAGTAGGGGTTCCAATAGGGATGCTCCACTGGCGATCTTCTCACCTACCTTTCATGTTTCTGGTCATCCTGCTTTCGGGACTTTGGCAAAAGCTTTGTCATTGCACTTCACATCTCAAAGGCTTTCGATCGAGTCTGATATAAATCATTCATTTCCAAACTGCCCTCTTACGGTTTCTATTCTTCTATCTGTGCCTTCACTTCAAGCTTCCCTTTTAATCGTTCTGTGGTTGCTGTTGTCGACGGCCACCATTCTCCTACAGCTATCAATAGAAGTGTTCCTCAGGGCTCTGTCCTATCACCACCTCTTTTCCTTCTATTCATCAACGACCTTCTAAGCTGTACATCTAGCCCAATCTACTCGTACACTGATGATACCATCCTCCACCTTTCCATTTGCTTACCGCAGCACCCATCTCGGCAGTTACTTGAACAAACAAGGGATGGGGCTATGGCACACCTAATGTCTGACTTGGCTCATGTCTCTGACTGTGGCAAAAGTAATCTTGTTGTTTTTAATCCACCAAAAACTCAGTTCTTACATTTTTCAACCCGACAAAATCTTCCGCAGGTGTATCACTAATTTTTAACAATATCTAACTCAATCCTGGATCATCCTTAAACATACTTGAGGCTCATTCTCACGGTATTTATCTTGGAAAGAACATATTATATTTCTTGTAAAATCTGCTTCCAAGAGATTATGTGTGCTAAACCAACTCCGTGCCTTTCTTACCACTGCACAGTTGTCGACTTTATACACGGGCTCTATTCGCCCGTGTAGAGTACAGCTCCCATGTGGGGAGGTTATTCGCCAGTGTACAGTACAATTCCCATGTGAGGAGGCTCCCCACATGCGGCTCTTCTCAACATGGTGAAGTCAAAGGCTTTTCATATCATTAATTCTCCTCCTCTTACTGGCTCGCTTCAAGCTTTGTCTCTTCGCCGCACTGTTGCTTCTCTATCGTTCTTCAATCACTACGGCAATGGTCACTGGTCCTCTGAACTCTCTGCTTGCTTCCTTCCACCACTATGGCAGGCGTGTAGCACCCGTCAAGCAGCAAACTCTCATCCCTTTTCTGTCCAGTTCTCTAATGGAAGAGTTAACCGTTACTCCCATTCCTTCATGTTTGCAACAGGTCAGCTCTGGAACCGTTTCCCTCTGTCTGTATTTCCTACTTCCTATGATCTCCAGTCTTTCAAACGCAGTGTTTCCAGGCATCTCGAAATGAACAGATCTTGAATTTGGCTCTAAGTTATCTTGTTTATGCTTTTCTTGGAGGGAACAAATGCAGGCTCCTGGCCTTTGGTTCCTTTTGTCTTGCATTACGAAAAAAATATATTTTGCTTTCATCTATCTATATTATAATGATCTGATTTCTGTATGTTTGTTACCGTAACACAGCAAAAACGGCGCATGTAGTGCAAATTTTTGATAGAGCAAAGTACCGTTAAAGTGCTCTAACTTGAAGAATAAAACAATTTCTAGTCTAATCGGGCCACCGGTTCCCGAGCTATGACCCACTCCTGGTCTTTTGTTTCAAATTTAGTATCTGCTTTTAGTGGGGGGGATGGATTCGTTCTTGGTCCGGCACTGAAATTACCAGCATAAGAGATGAGAGAAGAGTGACGTGCTTGGTGTATTATCACTCTTTCGCCTCTAATTCCTCCCTCCTGATACTCCTAAAATTGTATAGTATAATGGTATAGTATATAATTTAATATAAAGGAAAACACTACTATCCTGCCCCCCCCCCCTCTCTCTCTCTCTCTCTCTCTCTCTCTCTCTTCTCTCAAAGGGTGTCCCAGCAGCATAAAAATAAGAGAAAATTTCTCGTTTTGTCTCACTCACAGCATGAGTAATTCAGCTTTCTGTTATGTTTCAACTGATGATAGGATGTGACGACATCGAATGGAGGCTGCCGAAGGTGGCCTTCGCTTGAGGCCACCGAAGGCTGCCTTTAAGCGAGTGTTCCTAAACTTGAATCCACTGAATTCTCTACACTTTGGTTTTGGCTATCCTGTCATTCTCAGACTAAGTATATCTGTACTGTTTACTTACTCCCTAATTCCACCAGCTATTTTTTTTTTCCAATCTTACCTCTAAGATGGAACACATTCTGACAGTTTCTCCCTGCTCTGAAATTCCCATCTGGGTGATTTCAAGGTTCACAGCCACCTTTGGCTCTCCTCTCCATTCACTGATCATCTGTTGAACAAGCCTTAATATTTTCTATCCTTAATGACCTATGAGTAAATCAGCCTGTACAGCACCCTACCTGTATCCCCGACTTAACTTGGGGAGAATTCAAACATTCTCTACAATTTCCTTACACTGAATCCTTCTGTTTACCCTGCTAATTTTCTCTCTCTGTTGGGCTTCTCTGATCACATCCTTATCGCCTTAACCTGTCCTATCACTTCGATAAGGCTTGCGGACCCACTTAACACGCGGTAGCTGTGGCACTTAGAGGCTGCAAACTGGGAGGCCCTTAAGCAGTGCTTCTTTTATTTTCCCTGGAATGATGACTTTCCAAGGCTGAGAGCTATCTGAGTGTGCCTTGCACATTACGAAATGCATGGAAGCATACATTCCTTTTGTGTATCCTTTGACTAAAGCAAAAAAACAAAAATCAAAATGGTCTGATAAAAATTCTTCTAATGCTGTCCAAGGCCTACAGGAGATAGCGGCACCAACTTACCCTTGAATTTCATTTTTTCGTGTTTCTACCCAGAATCATCCTAAGTCTGTCCTTCCTCCTGCTAAGAATAATTTCAATGGCAATAAATGCTGTAAACTCTTCAGATCAAGAGTTTCCTGCTCCTGTTGGCACTTTACCAAAAACTTTTATCGCAACTTTACTTCATTCTCCTTCCCTCATACTTTCCGATCTGATGGCTCTCTTGCTATTTCTTCTGCTGAAAAGGCAGAACTCTTTGCTCAGATTTTCTCCTCCAGTTTCAACTTAGAGTAGCCTATTCCAGTGCTTTTCTTCCATCCCTTCCCCTCCTCCAGCGTCCTCATGATTAACATTAAAATGTTTTCATTTGATGTATTTTTTTCCTTCATTGGCCTCAGTACTAACAAGGCATACATACCTGATAGGATCCCTCCAGTTATTCTCAAGAACTCAGTTTCTGTGTTGACAAGTCTGTCGACTTGTACCTTCCCTTCCTGCTGAAAGTTTGATCTCAATCAGCCTGTCCCGTTCCCAACCCTTTAACTATCGCTCAGTCGCTTCAACGTCGTTTCCCTTTTTTTTTTTTTTTTCTTTTTAATCTCTTCTAAAAAATAAGAACCTTTCCTATCATAACCTTTTCGATCACCAACACGAGATCAAACAGGGAAGTTCCACTGGTGATTTTCTCGCCTTCCTTTCACACTCCCGGACATCCTCCTTTCGGAACTTTGGCGAAAGTTTTGCCAGTGCACTTGACATCCCAAAGGCATTCGATTGAGTTTAGCATAAATCTTTAATTTCTAAACTGTGTTCTTGCAATTTCTGTTATTTTATCTGCGCCTTTATCCTTTGCTTCCTTTCCGGTGTTCTATGGTTACCGCTGCAGACGCCTACCGATCTTGTAGAGCTATCAGCAGTATTGTTTCTCTGGCTCTGTCATATCACCAACTCTGTCTTTTATTCATCAATGACCTAAGCTTTATATCTAACCCTATCCACCCATATGCTGATGACCCCACCCATCCCGTTTCCATCCACTTCTCACAGCGTCCATCACAGCAATTACGAACATCATGGGATGAGACTGGCACACCTAATTTCTGACCTAGCTCAAGCCTCTGGGGTAAAAATAACGCTGTTGTTATCGCCCGCCTTACAAGACGGAGCGATAATGTTTTTGCCTGCCTCTGTTCTTACCTAATTGTATCTTTACAGGAATGAGTCAAGCTCGTACTGTCCCGTGTCTTAAACCATTTTTATCGTACATATCCTTGAATTTATGAATTGTTTTGGCACACACTATATTATTCGGCAGTGCATTCCACTGATCATTTGCCCTATTTGGGAAACTAAATTTCCTTACGTCTTCATCGCCTCTCTTTTTACGCAGTTTTTTGCGGTGTCCTCTTGCTGATGCATCCCCATAGGTTATGTAATCATTTATATCTACTTTCTCCTTCCCTGATATGCATTTGTATAGCGTAATCATGTCTCCTCTTTTCCTTCTCTCCTGTAGTGCAGATAGATTCAGTTTTTCTAGTCTTTCTTCGTAGCTTAGATCCCTTAAGCTTGGTACCCATCTTGTTGCGGCCCTTTGAACCTTTCCAATCTTATCTATGTGTTTTTTGAGATGAGGACTCCAGACTACTGACGCATACTCCAGGGTTGGTCTGATGAATGATGTTATTATCTTTCTTAGCATGTCTTCATTTATGTATGTGAATGCTATTCTCATATTTGCAAGCAGTGTATACATGTTCCGTACCTTTTCACTGATGCGGTCAACCGGAGATAGTCTGTTATTTATAATCACACCTAGGTCCTTCTCTTTTTCTGATGTGTGTAGGGTTTTGCTTCCTAACTTATAATCCCAATCAAGTCTTTCTCCACTTTACCAAATTTGATTAGATGACACTTGTCCACACTGTTTTCCACTTGCCATGTATTGCTCCATTCATGATGTTTATTTAATTCTTCTTGTAACTCTTTACATGAGTTTGTTAGTAATTCTCCTTTGTATTTTTGCATCATCAGCAATCATATTTAGATAGCTGTCATTTCCAGTGTTGCTGTCTATACATTTATATACACTAAACACATAATTGGTGCCAGCACTGAGCCCTGTGGAACTCCACTAGTCACTTCTCTCAATGATGAGTAACTTCCCCTTAGTACTGTTCTCATTTCCCTTTTTTTGAGAAATTCTTGCATCCAACAATACAGTCTGCCTTGGATTCCTCCTTGATGGTACAGTTTTGATAAAAGTCTTTGGTGCAGTACTCTGTCAAATGCTTTCTTGAAATCAAAATAGATACTGTCCACCCATCCTTCTCTGTTCTGTAATGTTTCTGTTACTCTATCATAGTAGCTCAACAGACTGGTAACACATGATTTTCCCTTTCTGAAACCAAACTGTCTTTCTGTTATCATATTGTGTCCTTCTAGATGATTTACCCAAACTTTTCTTATCAGCTTTTCTAATACCTTGCTTACAACACTAGTTAGTGATACTGGTCGGTAGTTGCGTGGATTTTGTCTATTCCCTTTCTTGAATAAGGGAACAGTGTTTGCTTTTTTCCAAATATCAGGTAGTTTACCTTGTCCCAAGGATTCCTTGAAAATTAAAAATAATGGTTCACTTAACTCCTTAGCACAGTCATGTAGTACCCAACATGAAATTTCATCAGGACTATTTGCTTTTCCTTTGTCTAATTTACTTAGCTCCTCCTGTATTTCTTTTTGATATTTGTATATCTGGTAGTATGTGTGGGCATGCATGTTCCATATAATCCCTCACAAAATTTTTTTCTTCTGTAAAAACTGATTGGAAACTCTTTTTTTAGTGCTTCACAAATATCCTTCTCTTGTGTGTAGGTGATCCCCTCATCCGTAATGGATTGTATTTTATCTTTTACTTTGGTTTTGCTTCGGTTGTAACTGTAAAATTGCTTCGGTTGATCACTACTTTTATTTACGATGTCCTCCTCAAACTGTTTTTGGGCTTCCCTCCTTATTTTTGTATAATCGTTTCTAGCCTGTTTATAGTTGTTATATGCCCTTTCATTATTGTGTCTTCTCTATCTATTCCACACCAAATCCCTTTTTCCTTTTGATTTTTAACGTTCTGAATTAAACCATTTCTTTTCTGCCTCTTTGTGCTGTGGGATGTACTTCTGGACTCTTATTTCATACAGTTCACAGAATTTTCTACATATAACATTTAAATCTTGTCCTCTAAGCTCTTTTTCCCAATCTGTTTCTAAGAAGTATTTCTTTAGGTCACGATAGTTGCCCGTTTTGTTGTTAAGTCTCTTTTTGTAACTTTCATTACTATCAACTATATCATATGAAATCCTGAAGTAGTGTGTGTGTGTGTGTGTGTGTGTGTGTGTGTGTGTGTGTGTGTGTGTGTGTGTGTGTGTGTGTGTGTGTGTGTGTGTGTGTGTGTGTGTGTGTGTGTGTGTGTGTGTGTGTGTGTGTTTCCATTATACCTCATGAACGGTTTCAGCTATCAACATGAAACCTTCAGGGTATCAAGATGTGGCCAAATCTTGCCCCGAGTTCGAAAATGGGTACTCGGGGTCAAGGTCAAGGTCAAGGTCACCAAAATGGCTGCCAAATGTCAACTAGTTTGTATCGCCCGCCTTTAGCACCATGACATCTCGATCTCATGTATGGCTTGAGCTATCAACATGAAACCTTCAGGGTATCAAGATATGGCCAAAATCTTGGACTTGGCCAACAGCATATTCTGGCATGTGAACAGCATTCGGTTCCTGAATGTTTTTATTTCATTTTTAATGCATCCTTAACTCAGTTCCTAAATTTTCTGACCCGCCAAAATATTCCACACGAATATCCTTTGATATTTAACTACAACCAACTCAACTCTGCATCATCTCTGAACATGGGGTTTCATTCTCTTGGGATTTATCATAGACTGATCATATTACCTCACTTGCAAAATCTGCTTCCAAAAGATTAGGTGTGATCAGCCGACTCTATGCCATCTTTACCCCCACACAGCTGTCGACTTTAGAAAGGGGTTCTATTTGCCCCGGTGTATACCATAACTCGTGTGTTGGATGGCCCCCATAAAGACTTTTCAGCATGGTAGAGTCAAAGGTTTTTCGTCTCATTAACTCTCCTCCTCTCTCTCTTCACCGCACTGCTGCATCTTTATTGTTTTTCTATCGTTCCTTCAATGGCCATTGCTCTTCTGAACTCGCTGTTTGCATCCCCTCTCCATTACAGCGGGCACGTAGCAACCGCGTCAACAAAACTCTCACATTTTTTCTGTCCAGCTCTCTAATGCATGAGTTGGCCGATACTCCCAGTCCTTCATGTATGCAACTGGTCAACTATGGAACTGATTTCCTGTCTGTATTTCCTATTGCGTACGACGTCTAGTCCTTTACACGCAATGTGTCCAGGCATCTCGAAATTAAAGGGATCTTGTATTTGGTTCTCAGTTATTTTCTTTTTTTCCCCTGGAGGGAACAATCATGCAAACTTCTAGCATTGGGTTATTCTTTCTAGCATTAAGAAAAATAATGTCCAGGACACATCACCACCAACAGGACGCACCACCAGGACACATCACCGCCAACAGGGCGCACCACCAGAACACACCACCACCTCCACAAGGACACGTTACTAACACATGGCGCATCACAACCTCCACAACACATCACCTTCACTGAGACATCACCACCACCAGGACAAGTCACTATCACCAGGACACACCACCACTAGGATACACCATCACCACCAGGAAGTATTAACACCACCAGGACACAGCATCACTACCAGGCCACACCACCACACCAGGACACACCAACTTCAGGAGACACCAACTCCATTACACGCCAGCACCAGGACACACCACTGCTAACAAGACACAACACCACTACCAAGATACAGTATCAACACCACCATGACACCACCGCCACCATCAAGGCACACCACCACCGCAACCAAGACACCATTACCACCACCAGGACACGCCAGCACCAGGACACACCACCACCACCACCACCACCACTAGGACACATCAACACCATGACATACCACCACCAAGGCACATCACCAACTCCAGGACACACCACCCCCACTAGGACACCACCACCACTAGGGCACGCCAAGCTCACCAGGACGCACCACCAGACTCACCACCACAACTAGCCACAATAACAGCACAGGGCACATCACAACCACAAGGACATATCACCTCCATTGAGCCACCACCACCAGCATGAAAAGCCACCATCACCAGGGCACACCACCTCCATGACACACCACCACCACGACACACCACCATCACCACCACTACCGGGACACACCACCACCAGACACAACCACCAGACACACAACCACCAGACACACAACCACCAGGACACACCACCACCACCACCAGGGCACACCACCCAGCCTCTCTCATCTCCTATAAAACGGCTGTGGTGATGCTAGACTTTTACGAGCTATAAATCATGTTCCGTGGGTTTAGGGAGGATAGTGACGTGAAAGTGAGGTGACTTCAAGACATGGTGACGAGCTTTATAGTGACGTGATAGTGAGGTGACGATGATTATGCTGAAGTGGCTTGATGACATGATAGCAATACGGTAAAGAGAAGTAAACTTTCGTGAAAGTAACGTGTGCAGATTGATGATGAGGTGATGATGACGTGATCGTGACGTGTCGACGAGAATTGTACTAATGTGGCAGTGAGGTGACGACGATGAAAACGATTTCAGAATAACGCTATTGTTGTTGTTGTTGTTGCTTAAGCCCTGTCTGTCTGACGGAACAGACCCGTCAACACAAGTACGCAACTGCTTCTGTGGGACCGTGCTACAGATACAGTACAGTACAGTACATAGACTGTGCAGGGATCTGGCACCTCCTTGCGGTAGACAGCACCTCAACAAGATCCAACCAGGGTCTTTCCCATGGCGAGGTGCGGGGAAATATGAGAAGGCTTGGCTCCCGGGTGGACGCCGCAGCTGTTCCACCCAGGGTGTGTAGTGTCACCACGTGTAGACTCTTCGACAGCGATTTTGATAATGATATAATTGTATTAGTGACGTAACTCTAACAATGACGTGATTTTAAAAATGACGCGTTATGAACAACAGCATGATTTAATATGGACATGTCTGGAACAACGTGATTTTAATAATGACTTGATTTCATCGGTGACTTGATTGTAACAATGACAAGATTTTAATGATGATGAATTTTAACAATAACTTGATTTTAGCAACCACGTGCTTTTAATATAAGGGTGATTCAGATAATGACGGTTTCAATACTGACGTGATAAGAACTGATAACGTGATAAATGACGTGCTAGGTTTCAATATGATGTGAATACCAGGACATTTCCAGTTTGTTACTCTCCTAGCCCGCATAAAACTTATTAATGAATACAAAAAAAAAAAAAAAATCAGTAAAAACAAAAATCATCATCATCACCGTCATCATCATCTTTACCTCTCAATTAAAAAAAAAATAATAATAATTGACTTGAATCCACTGATGGGAGAACCTAAAAAGGGATCTGTCAAGAGAATGGTATCTTTTGCTTCTATGTATCCGGCTCTAGACTTTGTTATGAGAGTCGGTTCCTTGAGGTCTAGCAGTCCTCCTCGCTGCTACACACCTTTACATGTCACCACTTCCGCACTAATACCCGCCGTTCGTATTGATGACAAGCTGTGTGTGTGTGTGTGTGTGTGTGTGTGTGTGTGTGTGTGTGTTTTATTCAGGCCAGGCGTCTTGGTATGAGCGGCGGTGATTATATGGCATGTAGGTGCCGTGGGTCTCATAAATAATAACATAAGAAAATCTTTTTAAGAAAATTCAAATACTCCAGCTGTTCCCTGCCCTACCCTGGGATGGATCTTGCGTCTCTTCGGACAGCAACCCACTTATCTAACCATCAGAACACTTTCCCCGCACAGCCATTCACTCACCAAGCCTTCGAAATATTCTTACACTTGATTATTATGAGTGGCATATGTGATTGATAGACAGAAAAAAACGAACAAGAAGAAACATGCAAAAAGTACAATACCCAGGCCCACCTGCTGGTCTGAGGGCCTAACATCTGACTTTGCCTTGTGACCTTGACCTCTGACTAATACTCTTAGTTCAGAATCACGTCCGTCTTCCCTATAGCATTTAACCCTTCCACCAACGTTGGTTCATATCAGAGCCAGACCTCTGAGTTGCCTGTACCCAGCGATCCTGACCTTTGACATTGCCCTGTAACTTAGCTCTTTGATTGAATGCTCTCTATATCGAATATTTTTACCATTGTTTTAACTATAACTCTTCCACAAAGCTTCGCATCCATCGGTTTTATGTTGTCACTGGTATGTGAACCTCTTGGGTGATCTTCAACTCATCCACCAATTTTCAGTCACATGAGATAAAGACTGTTTCAGTTAATCTGTTCACACACAGTTACACGTGTCGCACTTTGACCTTGCCATGTGACCTTGACATTGGATTTATTGTTCCCAAAACTGGAGCCTTTCATTCTTTCCTGATCTTTAACCATTTTACTACACTTGGTTCAAATAAGATAAAAATTAAGTTGGCATTGCCCCCATGTCATTGTCACTTTGTGACTTTGACCTCTGACTGATTCTTCTCAAAATCGATGCATTTTATTTGTGCCTTGTCATCAAGCTTTCTTCAAACTTTGATCTAAATCAGATAAAAATTTCATCTTGACCTTCCCCTGTGACCTTGACCATTGGCTTAGCACTTTAAAAGAGCAACAGGATTATTCTCTGTGTAGCTGTTCTCAAAATAGACTCATTTAATTGTGCATTATTCTCAAGTTTTCCACAAAGTCTTGTATAAAGTGGATAATAACTGTTTAAGCTGATCGTGCCTGTGACCATGACCTTTGACATGTCGTAGTAAAATAATAATTAAATACAGTCTTACTCCATAACTTCCCAGTAACCCTTCCACCAAGTTTGATTAAAATCGGATCAAAACTAAGTTATTTTCCTAACAAACACACAAATGAGTTTGACATTGCCCTGTGACCTTGACCTTTGACTGACTTATCAAACATGAATCACTTCAATTTTGTCCTACACTCGACCGTTACTAGTCTGGTTTATTTAAGCTGACTTTGCTAGGTCAAACTCTGACCAAGTTCTATCGCCTTGACTTTTGACCAAATGTTCTTCCACACTATAGGCCTACTGTCTGGCTGACTCTCAACCCTTCCACCAATTTGGCTAAAATCAGACAAAAACTGTTTTAGCTATTTTGTTTAACACACACACACACACACACACACACACACACACACACACACACACACACACGCAGCTGTTTTCGCTCCGCGAGTACGGGTGTAATAATCAGTGGCCTAATATAAATAATGAGACATGCTCCCCTCCTGGGGAAGATGAAACCCCGAGGAACAACCACCTGGACCTGGACACGACGCACCCGCAGGAGGGTCTGGATGTAGAGCGGATGTGAGGCAGGAGTGGATGCCAGAGGGTTGGTGCATGATAATATATGGAAGTGGATGCCAGGATAGTGGAAGAGATGATAGTGGATGATGGACTATAAGCATGAAGGATGATAAGCTGATGGACATCACTAACAGATGTATTGTACGTTAGGTAGGGAGGTGTATGGGATGCATATATAGGTTGTTGGATGGATGGATTGAGTCGGAAGTACAGGTAGATGTCAGAAATTAGACTGATGGACGAACAGAATCAGTTAATAAGGGATGGATGGAAGAATGACGGATGCATGGTAGGCATGACGGAGGAAATAAAGCGTGAAAAGGTTGTTGAAGGCATGGATGAAGAAAATGGAGGATAGCTGACACACTTGTTTGATATAAGTGATGGATGAATCGATGATGGAAAAGAGCTGAATGGATGGAGGAAGAAGTGATGTACAGTACGTGTGGATGGAGAGACAAGGAATGTAAGAAGACTGCGAGTGCTGGCTGTGTGGATGAAAAAGAACAGATGGCAGACTGGTGGAAGGGACTAATGGACAACTGGATGATTGGTGGAATGGAATGGATGAAAGGGCAATTCCATATAGGGATGAATCGAGAGGCGAATGGATGACAGGCTGATGGATGGATGTATGCATGCATACATGAACGGGATGATGGAGGGAGGAGGAGCGAAAGAGGAAAAGGGATTATAGTAAGAGAACCGGGGAAGAAAATTATTGGATGCCTGGATGGAAAGGAAAGGGATTCGAGACGGCCTGTTGGATGCACAGATGATAAGAGCGTATCCACGATTATAGGATAGGCTGGAGAGTTTCCACTAGGTAAACATTCGCTGTTCAGAATGCTGGGGGGAAGTGGAGTGGGGTAAAATACAATATACTCATATGAGGAGATTGGGTGCTAGCGTATACGTATATAAAAGTGGGTGGTGTGTAGAGGGACGATGGGTCGTTCCTGGATTGGGACAAAAACGCCTGGTGGTACTTTTCTCGGGGACAGCACTCACAAGATGCAGCGTCAGGTAACATAAATATCATTATTCTGCAGAGACCCCCTTCTTTCATGTTTTTTTTTTATCACACACACACACACACACACACACACACACACACACACACACACACACACACACACACACACACACACACACACACACATACATATATATATATATATATATATATATATATATATATATATATATATATATATATATATATATATATATATATATATATATATATAAAATCTATTAGTATTGTCCATGAGGTAAGTGAGAAAAGGAGGTCCAGACAGCTCCCCAGATAAAAACCTGGATCCGCCCCTGGATGAGGAAAATGAATGAAGTATGGCAATAATCTGTTGGATACATCTGACACACAAATGCATGAACAACCAACTCCCTTCAAGATACCAAGTGCTACGCCACTATTAACGACTACAGTTATTATAATTAATAATTCAATTACTGCTGAGTATCCAATCTCACTGGAACTATTGAACTGAGATTTGTAGGATCAGCTCAGCAGGAATCTCCGTGGTAAAAGTGAGCTGACAGGGAGGACTGGATTCTCTTCTATGTTTGCGATCACTTTACATAACCTATCTCACTTATCTCTGACCCGCGAAGCTGATGGGAGAATGAGGAGAGGATCGTCGAGAACGAGAAGGGAGGAAAAATTTTACAATGAGAAATCTAATTAAACTGTGTAGAAGCAAAGCTGGTTGAAGAATGAGGTGGAAAACATTAAGATGAAAAAAATAAAGTCAAGTTGACGAGGGAATGATCACCTAAATTTTGCAGAAAGACCTGACGAGAATGAAGCGAGAAGAGTCAAACAATATGGAAGAATAAGGTGAAACATGAGAGCAGAGATATCTACCTTACGCAGAAATGCGGTTGAGGGAAGAATGAGGTGAGGAAGACCAAAAACCAGAGGAAAGGATAGTGTAATGTTCATGGGCCAAGAGAACCGTAAACTGTATAGAAGAGGAAGACAAAGAACGAGTTGGAAGTATAAAATGGATGAGAACATGGGGTGGAGCGAACTGGACTGGCGGGAAGGAGTGGAGATGAGCGTTGATAGACTTACGGTGATGCTTGGAGGCATTTTTGTCGCAACCACCCCGGATGAACTCTGGGATTAGGCGTCTGACATTAGATACAGATCACTATTATAAGCTAGACTAATCTTAGACAATTTATACCAATATATCTGCGTGTCTATCAGCCATCAGTCAGTGCCCTGGTTCACAAACTTACGATCAAGGGTCCAAGGTAACTATGATCAGCTTTCTGGTCTTTTTTTCATGGCATTGTAGGCTTTGTTGAACCGTTTTCCTTGTAGATATATTTTGTGCTTTACACCTGAACTTTTTATTGTAGCCTATGCTACGAATATCATTTTAATGTCGACATAGTTTGCATCAATAACATTCAAGAGGATATAGAAGTATAGAATGCAGAATAAATCGTTAAGAAAGATGTGTAACGAAATCTCCAAAGCTACTCAGAATACGACCGTTTGTACGAAGGAAAAAGAAAATGCAGAACACTCTTATATGTCTACCTTTTGAGCTGGTCGTTTCATTTAATCCAGACCTATTTTTCAAGGCTTAGCTGCACGAATTTTGAACATAATAATAATAATAATAATAAAAATAATAATGATAATAATAAAAATAATAATAATAATAATAATAATAAAAATAATGATAATAATAAAAATTTGGTTAACCTGCATAACTGCTTTAAGTCTACGTCAAGTTACCCCCTCCACTATTATTATTATTATTATTATTATTATTATTATTATTATTATTATTATTGTGGTAGGTGGGGGCGCTCACCATCCACTCACTTGATGTAGTGCTGCTCTCGGGTGTTTGGCCTTTCCTCCATCCTTCTTTCCATCCATCATCTTCTGTCTTTCTTTCCTTCATTCTTTCCTCATCCTTCTTCCTACGGGTGACTTTACACTCCCTCTTGTGTCTTTCTTTCCTTCATTCTTTCCTCTTCCTTCTGCCTGTGGGTGACTCTACACTGAGTGACAAGCCAAATGGTTTCTTGTACACCAGGAAACCATTTACTACGCTGGGTGGTAACCATATAACCAAATTTTGGCTCCTGGTGGTTTAGTGAGTAATAAAGGTGCTCCAATCGGATTGAGCCGGTGAAGGTTTTTATCCAAGGGATGGTTGGGGTTTACTGCTCACGTAATGCCACTCAGGGATGAGTGAAGCTGGTCACTCTCATCTTAAATGCCAGGACCAACTTTCCTAGCCCCGGGCTCCTACGCTTCTCATGTGGCAACGCAGGATTAGATGATGGATGATGATGATGATGATGATGATGATGATGATGATGATTATTATCTGTCCTTGTTCGCACTAGATGATTATACGAGTATTCAGTTTGGGAAAGACTTCTGTGTTGGTGTTAAATGTATAATCCATTTAACCTTCACCCAGAAATATAAAAAATAACAAACTGTACCAAAAGAAAAAAAAAATGTAGTTATCAAGAGCACTGAGATGTCCTCGAGCTGAAGGAGTTAAAAATAGCTGTATGCGTTTGCTCAGCCTGGCAATGAAATGAATGCGAAACTTGACCTGCATCGTAATGACTGCCTAGGCACACTGGCTTGAAGTGTTAGAAATGCTTAAATTGATTGAACTTACACTTTTAATGGATAGGTTAGTTAACTCGATGTGGACCTGCTTTAATTTCACCTACGCCTTGCCAATACAACTCTTTCCCTCTAGAGACGTGATTTCTATTTTCTCTTGCAATCTCCAGATTAATTCATTCGACTCAGGAGAGACCATTCTAAATGAAAGTGTTATATACAGTCATCTTTAGACCCTGCAGTATAAGTGGCTTTCGTAATATAAATAAAATCATCCACTTATAAAAATAACGTACTCGGGCTGAGGAGGTATAACAATTATCATGTCTAGGTCCAATAATTTCATCGAACTGTCTGCGGTATAAAGGGAGTCTCATAAAAATCAGTGCATAGAGTTGTAAAAAATGGTATGGGTCAGGAGAGGGTACAATATTTGGCTAGGTGGGATGGGGTGAAAGATGTTGGAGTGAAGAATGGGACGGGAGGGAGATGATAAATGGAGTTAAGGGGGCAATGGTTAGGGACGGAGTAAGATGAAGTAGGGGAGGATATAGATGAAGTGAAAGATGGGAGTGTGAAGGACTGGGAGGGGTTGAGGATGATGGGTGGAGCTGAAGGATGGGGTGGGGGATTAGGGATGGGGTAGATAAGGTTGATGTAGGGGAGGATGCAAAACTGGTGGGTGAGATGGGGGTAACAAGTTGGGGGTGTGGGGGAATCAGACGAGTGGGGAATGATGGGTAGAGTTGCAGGATGGGCGTGGGGAGAGGGTCAGAAATGGAGTAGGATGAAGCCGGAGTGGGTGTGGAATAGGTGAGATGAGGGTGAAGAGTTGGGGAAGGGGGAAAAAGTGAATGTAGAGGATAGTACAGCACACTTATTATGATCGGGTGGAAGGTAGGGGTTACTAGGGGTGGTTAACAAGGGAGGGAATAGAGGTGAAAAGTAAAGGTAAGGGATGAGGGATGGGGATGGGCGTGGATGTGAAGAGCAGGGGCAGGAAGAGATATGATGGGTGGAGATGGATGAGTTAAAAGAAGGAGAGTTTGGAGCGGAGTAGATGAAGAAATAGTGGTGGGGATGAGTAGAGGTGTGGCTGGTGGAGATGGACGGAGGAGAAAAATAGGGGTAGATGTGGAGAATGAAGAGTTGTATAAGCATGGGTTGCGGATTTAAAAGTGGGGGTGCAAAGGATGGGGGAGGATGGAGATGAGAGGAAAGAAAGAAGGACTGAAAAGACGAAGGTGGACTGAATTGGATGCGGAGATGGTAGACACAACAAAATGGGCGAGGTGGACGTGAAGGGTGGGGGGTGGAGATAGGAGGGTTAGGGTAGACGGTAAGGGTGAGTGAGACATGGGGGTGGGGGTGGGGGACTGAAGCCGTCACTCTTGATTTACACCGCATAAAACTCTCCATAAAGGTCAATGAGAACGCACGTGGGGGTCAGATATTGGGTGAGGTGAAGTGTGGGGGGAAGGGAATAGGAGAAGGAAAGAATGAGGGAAAAGAAGAAGGGAGATAGGAGAGGAAAAAGGAGGAAAGCGAATGAAGAAGAGGCAAAGGGACGAAGAAAGGCAAGAAGGGGATGAATGGACGGAACAGGGGAGGTGGGAAACGGATAGAAAAAGGAAAGAGGGCAATGAGGAGAATCGAAAGTGGGGAAAACGAAGAGGGAAAGTGGAAGAAGAAGGAAAGGGAGCATAGGAGCTAGGAGAAAGGAGAAGGAAAAGGGAATGATTGTGGAGAAAGAGGAAGGAAAGTGGGAAAGGGTAAGGAAGAGGGAAAAGAAGGAGGGGATATGGGAAGGGGGAAGAGGATAAAGAGGATGGAAGAGGGAAAATGGGAGGAAAGAAGTAGGAAGAAGGGGAGAAAGAGAACTGGGAGGGAAGAAGGACAGGAGGGAGCAAGAGGGCCAGGAGAAAGGAAATACGTGAGGTTGGGAAATGGAGAAATGGGAGAAAGAGAAGGGAAGAAGGGGAAAGGTAGAGATGGGTGAGAAGGGGTTAGGGGAAGAAAGGATGAAAGGGATGAGGATGCTGGGAAAGGGGAGGGAAGGGTGCTGAATTAGGGTGTCATACATCGTGTGTGTGTGTGTGTGTGTGTGTGTGTGTGTGTGTGTGTGTGTGTGTGTGTGTGTGTGTGTGTGTGTGTGTGTGTGTGTGTGTGTGTGTGTGTGTGTGTGTGTGTGTGTGTGTGTGTGTGTGTGTGTGTGTGTGTGTGTGTGTGTGTGTGTGTGTGTGTGTGTGTGTGTGTGTGTGTGTGTGTGTGTGTGTGTGTGTGTGTGTGTGTGTGTGTGTGTGTGTGTGTGTGTGTGTGTGTGTGTGTGTGTGTGTGTGTGTGTGTGTGTGTGTGTGTGTGTGTGTGTGTGTGTGTGTGTGTGTGTGTGTGTGTGTGTGTGTGTGTGTGTGTGTGTGTGTGTGTGTGTGTGTGTGTGTGTGTGTGTGTGTGTGTGTGTGTGTGTGTGTGTGTGTGTGTGTGTGTGTGTGTGTGTGTGTGTGTGTGTGTGTGTGTGTGTGTGTGTGTGTGTGTGTGTGTGTGTGTGTGTGTGTGTGTGTGTGTGTGTGTGTGTGTGTGTGTGTGTGTGTGTGTGTGTGTGTGTGTGTGTGTGTGTGTGTGTGTGTGTGTGTGTGTGTGTGTGTGTGTGTGTGTGTGTGTGTGTGTGTGTGTGTGTGTGTGTGTGTGTGTGTGTGTGTGTGTGTGTGTGTGTGTGTGTGTGTGTGTGTGTGTGTGTGTGTGTGTGTGTGTGTGTGTGTGTGTGTGTGTGTGTGTGTGTGTGTGTGTGTGTGTGTGTGTGTGTGTGTGTGTGTGTGTGTGTGTGTGTGTGTGTGTGTGTGTGTGTGTGTGTGTGTGTGTGTGTGTGTGTGTGTGTGTGTGTGTGTGTGTGTGTGTGTGTGTGTGTGTGTGTGTGTGTTCTTGATACGGGTGCGTTGGATTCTGATATGGAAGGAAGGGATGTGGTTAGCTAGTGTGTGTCGGGGAGCAGGGTGGCAAGGGGTAAGGAACGAGAGGAAAGGGTAGGAAATTAGTGGGATGGATAGGGGATCACGACTGGGAGGAGTCTGGGATCAGGGGAGGGAGAGGTAAAGAGAAAAAGGGTGGGTAGAGGAAGGGGAAGCAGGGAAGGGGGTGGGGAAGCAGGGGAGGGGAGTAGTGAAAGAGGAAAGGTTAGGAAAGGATAAGGAGGTTGAGACACTGAAAGAGGCGGGGGGCTGAAATAAGAAGAGTGATAGGGAAGCAGGAGAAAACTTTGGACAGCAGGGTGGAGAGGGTAGAAGCAAAGAGGGGAGATAAAAGGGGAGAGAATAGGGGAGCAGGGGGAAGGGAGAAGAATGCATGGTGGATAGGGGATTAAGAAGCAGGAAGAGAGAGGGTAAGAAAGCAGGGAGAAGAGGGGATAGGGATACAGGGAGGGATTGTGTTGGGAAGCAAGGTAAGGAGGAGGTAGGAATGCAAATTGGGAAGGAGAAAGGATGTTGAGAGGCAGGGTGCAGAGAGGGCAGAAAAGCAGGGTGGAGAGGGGGCAGGGAAGCAAAGTGGGGAGGGGAAGGGAAACAGAGGGATCCAGCTCGTACTTTCACAATTTACTGCACTTTTAATGGATGTTATTCAGCGCAATCTTTTCACAGGCCCCCTCCCCCCCTCTCTCTCCAAATTCATCCTCCCCTCAAGTTCACTTCCTCTCCTCCTCTTCTCACCCCTCCCCTCCCCTCCCTGTTGAAATATTCTCCCTCATTTTCATCTCGACATCATTACGTAACTCATGGAAGTGCACGGCGTATATCAAATACTAGTTTGACCCGAATAAAATCGTGTAGGGGAAGCAAACAGAAAATAAACAAGCGCGCTCGTCGACCGTGTGAACTGTGATGAACCATTTAACCGCGATGGAGAAGCAAAGAAATGGGCGTGGGGAGTAAAACAATAAGTAGACTGGAAATTTGGTGAGCGGTGGGGTTGGGGAGGAAAGTATACCCTTCGAAAATAGGTGGTTTTGGATTAGAAGCCTTTGTGCAGCAAGTGTATATTTAAAAATATCGAAAAACGAAACTGTCAGTTGGTAATGGAATGGGCGTGGGAGAAACAGAAATGGGTGGGATGAGCTGGCATTGCGGTAAGGGGGTGGGAGGGGCCATGAGACTGTACCGTTAGAATGGGTGCTGTACTGTAGAATAAATGGTCTGACTGCAATGAACTTAGATGGTGTAGTTCAGTATTTTCTGCAACAACATCAAAAAGAACACGATAAGCTCACGCCTTTTTCATATACCTGACGTCTAGCGAGGGAGGTAAAAATATCGAACTATGTTGTTGAGGATGGAGACAGTGTCTAACCACTTTCACTAACAAAGCAGAGGACACCCTTCAAATGAATAAAATCTCCCAACGTTAACAAAAGTGCAATAGAAATCAAGCCATGGTAATGAAAAGACTGATGAAATATTTCTGCCTCATCCTCACCACCACCATCTTTATTACGTAACTAGAAAATGTTCAGGACGTTCACCCCAATCGCTTCCATAGTCGCAGAGTCGTATTCACGTTACCACAAGAGACTGAGCAGCATATCTTCCTTACCAGTTTCCTTGGCATATTTCACCTTAGTATTATCTTGAAAGTCTTTATATCATTTTTATCGACGTATCTTGCATCAATAAGATGCAGAAGACATTAACCCTCTCTTAACCCTTACATTTTGATGGCGTATTTATTAGTTTATTCTTGAAAACTTCAGACCGTTTTATTCAGCTTAGGAGAGACTTTGGAACAGGAAAGGTTACATGTAGCCTTCATTAACTCGTTTACTACAAGTTGTTTACCTCAAGATGAATAATATTGTCTGGAAGTAGCAAGAACGGTGACGAATAAAGCGTCGTTGGAGTGAAGGGTTAACAATGGTAACAGCAACTTTTCATGGACGCGACTTTTTTCATTACGTGTTTTAGCTCACGCCAGACGATTTCATTTAGCATAGAGCGAGTCACAGAAGCTGCGAGTGTTAAGGTGTAATGGTAGCCTAAAACAAATCGCTGAGAAAGAAGTCGTATAAAAACGATCATGATTTCATGATCAACATGTTTACAATAATCATGTAGTTTTCATACTTATTTCTGTTATCAGCCAGCGATTCTACTTAGCTAGCGTGTAGAAAACAGAGGGTAAGAATGAAACGCGATCAACCATTGCAGTTTGATAAGGGTGCTTTTAGGTGATTTTGTTCAACCGGGTAAGGAAAGATCACATGTATTGTAGAGCTTCTAAACAATATAAACACATTTTTTTTTCAATTCGATGGTCCCTCTTGTTCTTTTTTTTTTTTTTTACCTTACTCTCCTTATCGATAAATAATTTTCTTCTCAGTTCGATTACATCATCACAGTCAAGCTCTGGGTATCGTCACACGAGTTTATTTAGCTTACGGTGACCTCTCGTGGCGGAGTTAAAAATCGCTGCATGGCTCAGTTATGCAGTAGTAACCATACTTTAAGAGCAGTGATAACTTTCTAATTGCAACGATTTATCTCAGTTGAATAAAATCGTTTGCGGTCACCCTGAACACATATATCAAGCCAGTATGCATCCACACACACACACACACACACACACACACACACACACACACACACACACCTGTGTCCACAGCGTTCACAGAAGTGAAGGGGTTACTTGAGATTGGTTTTAAGCCTTTTGATTGGCACGACGCCCTCAGCTGAACACAGGTAAACTTGACCCCTCATCTTATTATCATTTCCCTCAGCTGAAAAAAAAAAAAACTGTCATCTAATTACTCTCATTTACCCGAACAAAACAGTTATCACGACCAGCATCCTTTCATTCTCATTTAAATTGACAAAATAATCAACATAACCATCATCCTATTACTCTCACTTCCTCTGCTCACCAAAACTGCAAAATTAATATCGTAACCAACATCCCATTATCCTCAATTAACTCAGAAAAAAATCATCCAGTATTTTTCACTAACCCAAACAAAACATAAACTCAACCACTACACACTTTTCCTTCCTGATCGAAGCAATAAACCTGTTCATTATATCAATCTTGCTGCCGTCAAACGATTTTATCCACTCAGTGAAACCAACAGAGTGACCTATCCATTATCTTATCATTCTAATCTTTATTCAACTCTCCATCCTGTCATTCTCCTCATCACTGTTATTCTTACTTTCCAACCTTCAATCTTCCCACCATCCTGTCATTCTCCTCATCACTATAATTCTTACTTCCCTCTGCGTCTATGATGGGCTGGCAAGGATGTGGAAGTAAGCAAGCACCAGTTTTCTCGTTCTTTTTAACCTACCGTACATAATTGCAGAAGCAGAACATTTCCTTCTTTTCTTCTCCTTAGAAACTGCATTCATTGCATTATAATTATTATACTGTTCCTTTTTTCTCACTTCTCTAACTCCTTTTGTTTTTCTGTATACTCATCCGTAATACTTTTTTAAATTTCTTTACTTCTTGTTCTCTTTCCTTCTCAAGCCCATCATCATCATCTTTCTACCGCCCCCCCCTCCTTTCTTTCTACTCCTTTCCTAAACTACAACACTTCTTTTATTTATGTCCCCATGTATCTTCTCTCCCAGTTCTTCCTCCTCCTCGACGTCAGCTTCTTTGTCTACTACTACTACTACTACCTACTTCACCTAATTTTCTCTCCTCTCCCTATTCAAATTCCTCTTGCAACACCCCCTTCTAACTCTTTCCCTGCAAGTCTAGAAGCACAAGCCCCACGACGGGAGATTACAGGGAGGGCTTGTGGGAGGGGGTTGCAGGGGGGAATAATATGGTTGGAGAGCGAGGTTGCGGACGGGGGGGGGGTGTTGTTGTAGTGGGGGGTTGGAGGGGAGAATAATGTGGTTGCAGAGGGAGGGTGGGGACGGGGGAATGTTGTTGTAGAGGGGAGGGTGTTGGAGGGTGTCTAGTTTGGGCGTGTTGCGTGAGAGTGGCACATACACAAGACGCCCCCGTGTCCAGCTTCAGGGGACAAAAACTACAAAAGCACCCCTGACACAACACACGGGGCGGGAGAGAGGGAGGAAGAGATCTACGGAAGTAGTCTGAGAATAAGCATAGGAATGAGGACAGCAATTACAACAACTATCTCTAACATACCATCAGGGAGTGATATGAGGGAGATGAATGAGATTACTATAGTTGTTTCACACTAACCTGCCCAGATTTTCGCCTTTTTGCAACTTTTATCACGTAGCTCAGTGGCAGAAAAAGTCAATACTCTGGCTCAACCTCTATTCCACAATACTTGTTCGTAACTAGCATCGCATTCCAGTGATAACATAATATTGCAGCACAGCATTCAAGATGGAAAATGATAATTTTTGGCTGCCAGAGATCAAGCAACTTTGAGAGCTGCCATTAGGTGACCAAGACCAACGTATGCAGCATGCTGGAGCCTTTATAAACGATACGATTCAATACGAAGTTAGGGTAAGACGAGTGTTGTAATCACTGTAACAGTAAGAGCAGTTCTTATTATTACTAATAATGATGGCTAGAGTAATAATGCAAAAATGAATGAGAATCTTTTTACCACTACTACTACTACTACTGCTGCTACTGCTACTACTACTAATAATAATTATAATAAAAAATAATAATAATAACAATAATAATAACAATAAAAATAAAAATAATAGTAAAAATAATAGTAAAAATAATAATGATAATAATAATAATAATAATAATAATAATAATAATAATTATTATTATTATTATTATTATAAATAATAATAATAATAATACTAATAATAATAATAATTATTATTAGTAGTATTATCATTATTATTGTCACTATCATCATTATTATTAGGAGCAGGGTGGCTCACTGGTAGAGCGCCTGATGCAAGACCGAAAGGTCGAGAGTTCGCGTCCAGCCTGGATTGCCGCCCTGCTGAGAGAGGTAGTGCTCTCCCGTCAGCTAGCGGTGTAGCAGCCGCGGTTCAGTGAGTCAGAGCGCTCCGCTCTCCCCGAAGGGTCGGAGGTTCGAGTCCACCCAAGGGTCATTGGTAGACATCAGCATGGGTATCCGGTCATAAAGAGCTACACGCACCAAAGCTAAGTCCTCTACCTAGAGGCAACGCCTTAGCCCTTATCGGAAAAAGGGACACGGCGTAAAACTCAAAACATGTATGTAAAACTCTCTCTCTCTCTCTCCCTCTCTCTCTCTCTCTCTCTCTCTCTCTCTCTCTCTCTCTCTAATTATTAGTTTTGCTATTTTTATTGATATTATTATTATCATTCTCAAAAAAACTAGTGGCATGCGCCACTCAATGAATGCAGAACTAGTAGCATCAAGTGATTACACTGAGTGAAAAGCCGAATATTTTCATGAAACCCAGGAAACTACCTGTTACACTGAGTGATACCCTTACAACCAACAAGTGGACGCCTGACGATATAGTAAGTTTAGGCATTCCATACGTACTTGCCCTATAAACATTAATATATAACGCCACTCAAGGGTTATCGGCTGGTCACTCACTTGAATGTCTGGATTACTATAACTCTGGTCCCCTACACTCACCATTGGGCAGTAAAGGACTGAATGATAATGAAATAATTAGAACTAAGTGGAGAAGTAAAATGAGACAATACAATCAGAAGAGGGGGAGGAAGAGGATAAAACAGGGCCAGGAAGCAAACAAAAAAATAACGAAGAATTGTAGGAGATGCGAGGAATGCAAACAGATTAAAAAAACAGAAATATGATGATGTTAAAGATGATGAGGATGAGGATGATGATGGTGATGATGATTATGATCATACAGAAAAGGAGAAGGAGGCAGAGGGAAAACTATAAAAGAAAAAGTATACAGATAAATAGATAGATATAGATAGACAGATAGATACTGTAGATAGTTAGTTTATTAAATAGACAGACAGACTGATTATATGAGAGAGAGAGACAGAGAGAGGTTGGGGGGATGAGGTGGTGGAAGGAGGATAGCGTGGTTGGTGTGTGTCTGGGGGGGAGGGGATGAGTAGAACAACACGATGACTGAGAATTACTGTACTCTTATTTCTTTAATTTGCCCCAAACTTACCATCTCTCTATTTTGAATGCTGAGCCATGACGATACCGCTAGAATATGGTATGAGCCACGAGGAAGCGCTCTTAAACGATGTGGAGCCACAGCTTTTTTTTTTTTTTTTTTTTTTTTTACTGTCCTACGTGAAATTAGCTGTAGAAAGACGAAAATCTAGACAAAGGTAAAAAGAGCATAGTGACGATGATCTTGGCCATTACGGTGTAATATCTGGCCTGTGTACAACTGACATAATACTCGAATCATAAGGTTGGAAAGAGGCAAACGAGGACTAAGTAGGATGTGGGAGAAGGCGATAGCGATGAGGGGTCCCTTGTGTGGATGTGGGGATGAGGGTGTGGGTGGGGGAATCAGTGGGTGGAAGTAAGGGGGTTAGGTTCATACACTTCCTTCCTCCATTCTTCGCCCACCCATCCTCCCACCTCTTTCTTAGAGGGAAAATTAAAACGGCACTGCAAGTTATCATAATTGCCATTTTCTTTTTCATCATGATAACGTTCTTTTTTATCATTCTTACTGCCATCTGACGATTTCACTCAGCTTACAGGAGACGTTATTAGTGAAGTACTCAGAAAAAGTCGTCATTAACTCTTTATGTTATATGAAGTCAGCTAAGGAGAGTCCCTAACAGAAAAAATGTAAAAGCAGGCCCCAATATGCCCATTCAATACAACGAAGTTTTCTGTACTGCATTCTTACTACTGTCATATGGTACAGTTTTATTAATATTTTGACAGACCCTGTTGTAGTGAGAGAGTTAACCCCCTTCAATCCGGTCACGTTAATTTCAGTTTTTCTTATCTCAGTGGCTCAATCGGTAGAGAGTTGGTCTGCCGTCCTAACGGACCCGGGTTCAAATCCCGCTGGGGCAGGGAACAGTTTAAGGATTTGAATTTCATAAATATCAGACTTTACTGATCTACCAGAAGACCCGCCGACATGTCCTAAAAATACCCCCGTTAATACCAATACACCAGTCCTGTATGAGACAGCCCTAGCATGTATTCAGTATGAACGGTGGGTGTTATCGCCGAAGTGGTGACATGTAGAGTTGTGCAGTACATAGGAGGACTACCGGGCCTTGAAAGCAGGCTGTGAAGCCTATGCCCAGAGTCGGTCACATAAAAAAAAAATAAATAAAAAAAATAACTTTACTGATCTTTAGGTGGGATCTCTATCAGTACGGGGTTAATGATGACTATCTAATGTATGTGGTACGAAAAGTCTCCTGCCGTGGCGGAAATTTAAAGTGAGTACTGGCAGTATATCTTTTAATAAGCTGGTATAGGTTCGTCCCTTGGCACTTCGTATCAATAGCATATACAGCCTCTAACACACAAAGCACAGCTGTTGCAACAATTTCACTTCCTCATGCATTTCTGCCACTACAGACATTCCCTCCTGACTCATGACTCATACGTGGCCAGCATAAAGAAAGTAATCATGGCCATGATTCCCCCTCTGTGGAGAAGGTCTGGTCTCGCACTGGACCTCACACGGACTGGGGAAAAGGAAAATACAGTACAAACCTCCAACCTGAGCCACAGCAACGTCTTCCTTCGACCGTCTGTGATGTAGAAACAAGTCTGAACATTTTTTTTACTCTTGCCTAAACTGCCAGCCTAATGGTTGACTACAAGAATTACAGTACTGTATCAGTCAAAATACTCGATGTATCATACATATCAAAAACCCTTTCAGTTATGTTACGCCAGGTTAAGCTAAGTAGCATATGCAACGAATGCTAAGGGATGAGAAGTTTACCAATTTAAGAATTTTAAAAATGCATAATAAAAAGTATAAAATTATGAAAGTCTGGTTGAATGTCTCCGCTACTTAGCCCATCATGAAGTACGATGAGATCTTTATTTTTCTCCTCGATACAGTATTTTTTTAGTTTAAGAAGGACAGCTTCAGAGTGAAGAGCTAAGAATATATTTCTATCAACCTCTTTATCAGCAATCCATATTTCTGTTTATCGTGATTACAACAGGATGATTCAAACACATTACGAATGATCTCTCAAAACGAAGAGGTAAGAAACAGTGTATTACAGGTAATCCTTTTATCATGATACGTTCAGGGTTTTGTACTGTATTCAGGATACCACCAACGGATTTTATTTAGCTTAGGCATTGAAGGGGATTGACACACTCCATTAACCCTTCAACCACCATAACCCCTCCACCAAGATAACTATTACTATTCCTTGTTGACTCAAGCCAGACGATTTCGCGCAACTAAGAAACTACCTCTCAGACTGAAGGGAATACTATCACTGGCTGACCTGAGGAGGGCAAGAGGGGCTAAGGGCTGACCACGATCGGAGGGAGGGGGGGAGGGAATTCTTGGGATATCTGTGTGTGATAAATGCCGTATCAACATGGGTCTTACTCTTAACTGCCTCGGAACTACAGTACAAATACTAACGACTTGATGGACAAAAATGGTCTCCATCATAATTCACCCAAAAGATGGTCAGTATTTGTGGCTACGTACTCAAAATTAACCCCAGACTAACCTCCTGAAGTTTGGCATACTTTTGTTGGGACACCCTGAATATGCGGTACATTACTGAGGCCTCCACTCTTCAGACAGAATAAGCGGAATTTGCATGTCAGAGAACAACCACAGCAAGCATGAGGTAAAATTGGTGGGGGGGAGGGAAGACGGAGTGTGGTAGAATGTGGATGAGAGAGGGGCAATGTGGAGAGGGAAGTGTGTGTGTGTGTGTGTGTGTGTGTGTGTGTGTGTGTGTGTGTGTGTGTGTGTGTGTGTGTGTGTGTGTGTGTGTGTGTGTGTGTGTGTGTGTGTGTGTGTGTGTGTGTGTGTGTGTGTGTGTGTGTGTGTGTGTGTGTGTGTGTGTGTGTGTGTGTGTGTGTGTGTGTGTGTGTGTGTGTGTGTGTGTGTGTGTGTGTGTGTGTGTGTGTGTGTGTGTGTTTATGCAAGGAAGAAGGAACCAAAGGCCATGAGCCCGGAGTAACAGTTCCCTCCAAGAGAAAAACAAAATACAATAGAGAGCCAAATTCAAGATCCGATCATTTTGAGATGCCTGGACACACTGCGTTTGAAAGACTGGAGATCATAGGCAGCAGGAAATACAGACAGAGGGAGACAGTTCCAGAGTTGACCTGTTGCATAAATGAAAGACTGGGAGTAACGGTTAACTCTTGCATTAGAGAGTTGGACAGAAAAGGGATGAGAGTTTGCTGCCAGACGGGTGTTACGCGCCCGTCGTAGAGGTGGAGGAATGCCAGCAAACAGTTCAGAGGAGCAGTGACCATTAAAGTAGCGATAGGAAAGAGATAAAGATGCAACAGTGCGGCGAAGAGACAGAGGTTGAAGGGAGTCAGTAAGAGGAGGAGAGTTAATGAGACGAAAAGCCTTTGACTCCACCCTATTGAGAAGAGCTGTATGTGGGGAGCCTCCCCACACATGAGAGTTGTACTCCACACAGGGGCGGATAAAACCCCTGTGCAGGGGTAAAGAAAGAGAGGAGTCGGCTTAGCACACCCAATCTCTTGTGTGTGTGTGTGTGTGTGTGTGTGTGTGTGTGTGTGTGTGTGTGTGTGTGTGTGTGTGTGTGTGTGTGTGTGTGTGTGTGTGTGTGTGTGTGTGTGTGTGTGTGTGTGTGTGTGTGTGTGTGTGTGTGTGTGTGTGTGTGTGTGTGTGTGTGTGTGTGAGTGCGCGCGCGCTTGAGAAAGAGAGTGAGGACCAGTGAGGAGGGTGAGAGGGAATGAACGACAGTAGTGTACGGAATTGAGGGATGATGCGTGGTGGAGGAAGAGGGGGAAGAGAAGCGAGTGTTAGAGTATGAAGTGGGTTCCGGAAGGGAGGTGGAGACCGAGGAAAGGAGGGGGTGGAAGTGAAAGAATACATGTGTGGAGATTGAGAATGACAGCCTGTATGTGCGTTTGAGTGTAGGAGGACGATGAAGGTCTGAGTGTGAAGGGTGAAGGTGTGAGTGTGTTAGAGAGGGTGAAGGAGTAAGAAAGAGTGTTGGGCGGGGGTGAAGAAGTAAGCGAGAATGTGAAAGGTGAAGGAGTTTGGGAGTATGTGACTGGGTATAAAGAACAGATTAAGTGGGGGAGAGTGCGACTAAACTCTGCTCTGATGAAATCTTCAACACTGATCATGTGAGTGACTAAGCGTCTATAGAGCACTGCATGACATTAAACTAACACACTGAACATGCAATTGACTGGGAGCGTGTCTGAACTGGAGTGGCTGGGGAGAAGAGACAGGACGAGAACCAGGTAGCGGGACAAGACGGTCCGTTTTCTCGTGGTCGTCGGAAGCCCCTAGAACTTCTTAACAGGCTAATTTCTACATCTGACAGGCTAACATTTGACGAGAATAAAGTTTGCATGATTCTCCGCTTTCCTGAGACAGTTACTTTTTCCTACCTGAGTTGGGTACTACTCTCCCATCCCCTTTCTGCCCAACCACCTCATGCCACTGCTCATTTTATGCCGCGATAATTGACCCTTCCTATTACTATCTGTCTATCTATCTATTACCAGACGCCTAAATCCCGTAAGGGGTGGCCACAAACAAATCGCCTCCATGCCCTGTCCCTCACCATTTCACTGCCCTGCTCCCAGCTCACACCCACCTCACTCATGTACCTCTCCACTCCATCCCTCCATCTCATCCTTGGCCTCCCTCTCCCTCACCCCCCCTTACCTCACTCATACACTCTCCTCGTCAGTCTCTCACTCTCCATCCCCTCCATATGGCCAAACCACCTTAATGTGTTTCTCCTAACGCTTCCTATCACATGCACATCCACACTACAACGCTCCTTCACCTCCTCATCTGTCAGTCTGTCTCTCCATGTAACTCCACATGTTCCTCTCAAATAACTCATTTCCACTGCTCTCACTCTTGACTTGTATCCCTCCAACAGGGTCGGAGCTTCACTTCCATACGTCAGAGTTAGTATCACAATACTGTCATGTAGTAACTTTTTCACTTCCATGCTCACTTCCCTGTCTCTTATCACTGCTTTCAAGGAACCAGCAACCTTTCTTCCTTGTTATACCCATTCAAGCACTTCACCCTCTAAACTTCTATCCTTACTCATCACACTACCCAAGTACTTAAGCACTCACATTTTCCATTTCCTCCTCATCCAACCTCACTCTACATTCACTGACTTCACTTCTCTCGAAGCCCATAACTTTACTCCTCCCTACATTCACCTACAGTATAGATTCCGTTTCTTACACATTCTCCCAAACTTATCCACCCAGCCTTGCAGCTCCCTTTCGTCCTCATTTAACAACACAGTATCATCTGCAAACAACAGTACAGGGAGTTTCTAAACATTACCCTCTCTCGTTAGGGTCGCTGCAACATCCACTGCCCTACCTTGTATCTCTTTTATAACCCCATCCTATTACGCTGCCGGAAAAAAATGTACATCTCTTTATACATACCATTAACTTCTGCAATTCCAGCATTTCTTCACTTCAGTGAAGTAGCTAGGAATGGTACCATCCTCGTGGATATCAAAGGAGCTTGAGGCAAGTCCACAATCCAAAGAAATAGCCCTCGAAATGAATCTAGCCAAAACAGCTCACCCGACACTACCCCTCGATCTCGAGAAAAGACACAGAAAACCAACAGATTTGTCGAAATGAAAACTACTGCCTGTCCTGCTCATCTTAGAGTCTGCCTTACCTCAGTATCATCGTTCATCTTAGAACAGTCTGTCAGACAGGACTGGACAGAATTCATGCTCTCATTCTGAATAGCCTAAAAATTTAATTCAACGAAAAGCGTCAACTGAGCATAAAGGAAAAGACACATTCTTGTTCTGATTTAATCTCATTCACATTCCAGCCCTGCAAGAACATTTTCCGGGCAGAGTCAGCACTCCCATGACGCCCCATCAACTAAGGTATGCTGAGGGGACAATCCCCTATTCCTTGATGTGCCGATGATATCCAGCAGTAAGTTCGCCGCCTGATCTAAATTATCCCTAACATAAATTTGTAAAAAGGAGAAATGATTTCCCCGAACTAGACCTTAATCATACAGTATAGTTCCACAAGGTGACTCCCATAAGGGCAGCCACCCGGGCAGGACGCAAACTTTCGACCCTTTGGTCTTGAGTCAGGCGCTCTACCTCTGAGCCACCCTGCCCCCTCTTAAACAAATAAGACATTTCAAAGAACACAAGCCAAAAGCTGACACAAAACGCTCAATCACTCACCCAAATACCAACGACAATACTAACTACACCCGATACGGGTACGTATCACTAAAACATCCCGTCCACGTACACATGACTACAGTCCTTCGCTCTGAGTTCTTACTGATTATAATGTTTCACACAAGTACCTGATCAGGATATAACTGTATGGTGAAGCCCTCACTCCGAAGAAAGTATGCCTACTGTAAGGCCAGCCTAGTTTCCCTTGTATATATACTATCTCTCCTAATATTCATGTGTTAACTATAAATAAAATAAACTACTGCATCCATGCTATTCTCCAGTGTCATTAAACCCAGGGATTATTCTACATAATAATATTATTTTGTACGCATATGTTATTAATGCACTTTACAACGCTTATTATGAAAAGCTGCACACTTGACAATACTGAGGTGTATAAATGTAAAACGAATTATAGCTCTGAGGAGATGACAGGGAGCCTCCTAACTCACGAGCATATAGCTCACGGTGGCTGAATCAGTTAACTTTTTTTTTTTTTTCAGGTTATAGTAGATCCCTTTCAGTGTGAGGTTTGTCAAAGGTTCACCAACCCTTCCCTCCCCAGATGTCAATCCTAAAAAGAAAAGAATCATCCGGTGGTTGAGAGCTTTGAAAAAAAAAAGGCCATCGTACTGAACCATTAAAAATATCTTGCCTGAACCATTTGCTAGCACGTATGCACTTGGGTATTTTATTAAGTTTAAAACGGTCTCTCTCCCTCTCTCTCTCTCTGATAACCACCACGCCCATGTTTTACAAATTACGAAACTAAGTAAGAAATTAAGTTAATATTATATACCTCTCTCTCTCTCTCTCTCTCTCTCTCTCTCTCTCTCTCTCTCTCTCTCTCTCTCTCTCGTGTGGACAGCGTGAGGCCTGGTGGACAAACATGGCTCTCACGCCGAGTTGTCACGTTCGTAAAAATATCTCGTCCAGTGTGTGTGTGTGTGTGTGTGTGTGTGTGTGTGTGTGTGTGTGTGTGTGTGAGAGAGAGAGAGAGAGAGAATGCGTGCGTGCGTGTGTATGCTCATAACACACACTATATTACTTCATTTATTAAATCTGTAACCTTCACAAATCAATACGTACTTATGAAACCTGTACATTCCTTGCTGGGTGAGTTACTTCCTAGGTGAATGAACTCCTGTGGATGAACAAAAAGTAAAAATAAAATAAAAAAATAAAATGACATCGTTCTAAGGGGGTTAATCCCAATCTGGACGAAGTGGACTGCTAGTCTCTGAGATGCCTGCACGTCGAGAGATATGTTATAAAGCTAACGTGTCAAGTGGTCTGCCTCCTTACTTTACTATCCTTGTCTTATACTTGTAGACCGTATTCTCCCCAGCTCATAATACTCCCTGGCAACTCTACCTTACTACCATATATCTAAGTAAGGCACCTTACATCCTTCAATACGGTAACGATTTTCTTCATATATTCAAGTCTTCTGCTCTTAAAGTTTTATGTCGCTCACGGAATACCTCTCGCACCATAGGATTATTGACAAATTTATCAAGCAAATTTCAGATTTAGGCGTGCGTCAGAATCTTTCATAAATTTTTTAACTTGACATTCGACGATATCAATTTATTCCACAAGTGTTCCAATTATACCTTTCCCTAACGATGACGTACTTTTTATTATCATATTCTTGCTATTTCCATACCACTGCAATTAACGTTGGAGAGACTTTTCTAGCTAAATGGGGTGAGATATAACCTTTAATAACCATTTAACTAAGGGGGGGTGGGGATCTTCAAAGCTGACTATAATAATCTGGCACAGGCTAAAACATAATGACAACAATTCCTTGGGTTGAAGTGGTTAGCAGTAGTAGAAATTGCAAACCTGACTCAAATAAACGTGAATTCAGTGGACTGCAGGCCGAGGATGCCGTACACATATACTCCACCATCTTCCTTTTCGGGGAACTGGGCGGCATATGAGGAACGTCTGCATAATCGGGCAGCTGGTTATATCGGAGCCACCACATGAAGGCGTCCCTCTCCAGCACGGGTTGAAGGGGTTAATCATGTGAAAAGCGCCAGTGTGGATAGATGAGCCAGTGGGGTGGAGCCGGGAACTGCGAGGGTCTGAATGATGAGTGAAAGGAGGTGTGGCCCATTTCCCTGGCCACTCTAATGATAGTTCTCCTGCTTGTGTTTCTTACCTTTTTCCTGTTCCGAGATCCCGCCCACCCTTATGATGATGACGATGATAATGATGATGAAGAGGATGATGATGATGATGATGATGATGATGTAACAGTGAAGACAACAGTGATGAGAATGAAAATAATAGTAGTAACGATGATGATGATGGGCAGAAACTAACCCCTATATTACGATTATTCTGTTTCAGTCTTGTACCTCCAGACTGTATTATTCAATACAGGAGAGATTTCTCGAACAGGAAGGGCTAGACATACCCTACATTAAGCTCTTAAGCCCTGGAACACCTTACATATTTCATTCGTGCTGCCAACAGACGATGATATTCAACTCGGGGGAGATTTGGTACAGTCAGGAGTTAGATACAGGCTTCACTTACTCCTTCAGTATTAAGAGGTCCTTCCTAAGCTGAACAAAATCGTCTGCCTGGAGAACAACAGAAATGGAGAAGTAACCGTAAGAAAATGGTTGAGATGAATAAAATCGTCTGGTGGCAGCCTGACTGAAATTTAAAAGCGAAAACCTTTGAACTGATCCTTCTTTCAGATTAATAAAAATCGTCTGTGGTTTGCCATAACGAAGTACAAGAGATCTTTACATAGGCTGCCGAGATTAATCTGGTGATAAGACGAATAATATTAAGACATCACCATTACCACAGTGATAAAGATTATGGAAGCCCTATTACTCTTCTGATCCACAAAGGAGCAGGTCTAACTCGTGAGCTAAATAAAATCGTCCTGAGGAAACCAGAATATGAATTAATGGAGTGTCTTTTTTAACCCCTTCAAGTCATTCTCTAGTTTATCATCGCCGCCACCATACGATTTCAATCAGCTTGGGAGAACCCTGTATTAGAGAGGCCGTTAATGAAGACCTTATCTAACCTCTCGAGTTCGAAAAGTCCGTCCTAAGCAGAATAAATCTGTCTAAAGATGGCATGAATCAAGTAAACAGGTTCTTGGGTTGAACGGGTTACTTTCACTAGTTACAGAGGCCCTTCAGTTAAATAAAATCATTTGGAGGCAACAAGAGTAATGTTTAAAGAGTTTTTTTTTTTTTTCACTATTCACAAACAGAGTCCTTGATCCTACTAACATCATACGGAGATAACCAGTATAAAAGAATGATGATGATGATGATCATCATCATCATAATATTAATATAACATAGGCATCAATTGTTTGACCCATTTGCGACCAGCGTCCTCAGTTAGGACGGAACTGGGCATTTTAAAATGTTATTAAAGAAGGGAACCCCAGGGTAGGGACATATAAGCTTAGCAACTATGAGCCGATAGGCGGAGGGCAGTACGCTATGTACCCTTCCAGCACAATCCCTCATACAGGAACCCTGGGTGCTAATGGGTTAAGGGGTTTAAGTGAAAGGGCTGCTGGGAGACCATTTCCTATAATTCTGCTGAGGAAGACCTGTCTCGGCTGAATAAAATCATGTTCTGATATCACACTACAAATATTATTTAAGGCAGTGCTTGACAGTGAAATGGTTAACCCCTTAAATCCGGAAACATACATCAATTTTACCCTTGCTGCCTCCAGACGATTTTATTGACCTATTGAGAGACTATCTTAACTGGAGGGGTCAGATGTGGCACTGGTTGATAATATATTCGTTACCAAGGTTGAATTCAATCATCCAGTAACACCCTATCGTCGTAGCTTGACTGACAAGAATAATACATCATCGGAGTCATGGGTGAAAGCCGATTAGCCCGGGAATGTCTCATATTTTGTTCTTGCTATATCCATACGATTTTCCTCTGGGAGAATTTTCTGGGCCAGAGTGATTTGATAATCTTCACGTACCTCTAGAAATCAGATGACGTATTATTTATCGTCTTGTTGCTATCTCCGACAGTTTTGCTTAACTCTAGGAGACTTTTTCTTTCTTATTTTTTTATCGAGTGGTTTGGAACTACATTCATACATTTCAGTACTAAAGACCCGTCCTAACTTCAATCAAACCGTCCGGAGATAGCAAGAATAAATCAACAAAGCAAGTCACCGAACGGAAGGAATTAGGCTAATTAAAACGAGTGCCCTGAAGTAAATAATATTGTCATGTCCGAAGCAAGAGCAAAATCAAAAAGACGTCCTTGGCTTGGCTGTGTTAATCTTTGGCTGCTATTAATTTATGTCTGAACTCCCACCCTCGGTATGGTTATATAGTTTCTTTTATGCTTATTCCGTGACGCTAAATTATTTCCATATTTCTCTGCATGACGATAAGGTTATATCCATATTTCTCTCTATGACAAAATTATTTCCACATTTCACTCCATGGCGATAAAACAAATTCCATGTTTCTTTCTCAATGATAAACGTACAGTCACACCTCTGTGAGGATAACATTGTTTTTGAGGACGAAATTATTTCTAAAATTCATCCAGCAACAATACAACTGTCATTATTTCATTCAGTGACGATCAAATAATTTCCGCATTTCCCTCGAGTGAAATGAAATTCATCGAAAGCAGTTTGCATTCGTAATAAACCCTTTAAAGGACTGTATTTCGCATTTAAGTTAACATTAAGCGATTTCCTTCAGCGCAGAGTAACCCCTGCTATTTCTTTATGCAAATGGCTAAAATCGGTAACTGACTTCACAGACTTCTGGTTGATATTGAATGAAAAAAATGCTTTCATAGGATGCCCGGATTTATTACGTCATTGTTTTTAACAGTGAATTACGACTGAAACTACTGCAAACCATATTAATTATATCAGTGTGTCCAATGATGATATTACACCTGAAATACTTTAAAACCAGACTGACCTTAGAAGTGTAGCTAGGCCCCTCCCATCTGTAAACCGAGGCGGGTCAGGCATGATACAGAATCTGTCATGACTAAAAACACAAAAAACGGAGCAAGACTAAAATATCAATTCTCCTACCGTCTGACACCGCATCCTGTGAGCAAGTATGACATCACGAGGAAATGCTCCCAAGGCATACGTAAATTGTCTCAAAACCGAGAAAACCCGAACCCTCCCCAAATAACTGCCATCGCTCCAGCTCCGGCACGCGATCCTAGCATTTAGAAAATCTGGTTACATAATAATGCATTGGCGGACCTCACTAAGACATCACAATTACGAGATGAAATAAAAGCGGTGTGTTGGAGGCGGAGTGATGGTGGGGGAGTCAGAGGTGAAGGTGGAGCTCAATCCAAGGGTCACTCTTGCCGCCCCTCCTCCAGGCTGCTTGCATGTGTGTGTGTGTGTGTGTGTGTGTGTGTGTGTGTGTGTGTGTGTGTGTGTGTGTGTGTGTGTGTGTGTGTGTGTCAGGTCCATACACGCACCACGTACACATATACGGACACAGGCATGCGTATGCATCTATATATGCACATAATTATATTATAAAAGGCAGACAAGCAGACAGACACAGACACACGTACGCACACACATACTGTACTGTACATACATACACACATACAAACATACACACATGGATACATTCAAACAAATACACGGGAACACATACAGTATTCACATAACTGTACAGACACGCTAGCTGACACATTCGAGTACACACTCATACATGTAAAAGCATAGGCACACGCATATATTTAACCTCGAACACATAATTTATACCTCCGTTACAAAAGAAAGTCGCGTGCCAAATATTCTTTGCAGCTCAAGGAAATTTTGATAAATAAGTACAAGATAACGGGACATAACGAACATGACTCAGTCCTGTAAGTATACCCTTAAGGAATAACAATTAGGTGAGACACACACACACACACACACACACACACACACACACACACACACACACACACATACAGAGAGAGAGAGAGAGAGAGAGAGAGAGAGAGAGAGAGAGAGAGAGAGCAAAATCTGGAACCAGACGAAGATGCGTGAGAAGATGCACAAATCTGTAAGGCTGAACACTGACGGATAATAAACGGGGAATCCACAGCTGATGCGGGATGACTGAGGGAGTAGGGGGGAGAGAGTGGGAGGAGGGGAAGCGGGGAGAAGTGGGAGAGGTGGACTGGAGTGCGGAGTGGGGGATGATGATGAGAGGGGGGGTCAGGCAGGGATGAAGGGCGCTTTTGGCCACAGGATGCAAGATGCGGGTAGAATCATGGAATTTGGCTCAGTGTAATATTTCGTTTCTTTGTGTTTATTTATCATGCACAATACGTATGTTTTTGCTTGTTACGATGGGTCTTACAATATGCATAACAAATCTCAGGAAGGAAAAAAATATTGCGGCTTTTCACCTTTGACATTCAAGACTAGCAGTATCTTGAAGAGCGCAACTTTTAGCTGCTGGGTACATCTTTCAATTATGCTTATGTACGAGTGGCTTCACGCTAGGCATTTCCTCTGATTTTTTACATGTTATTTTTATATATCTCAAATTTACATGTGCGTTTCTTTGCAGTTTTATCAGTAGTTATAGGTATTCTACCTGACATCATTTTAACTCCTTTACTTTTGTCGGGGATTTTCATTCTACTAAACAGCACTGTCTCGCGGTAACCACATAATACTTCTTTCTTTAGTCGTGGCCAAAAATAGTGAGGTCAGCTTCGGGGAATGTGTTAACTCATCAGCCTAGTTATATTCCAGACCTTATCCGAGACAGTGGTTAATTCAAGCTGTTCAGAGTAGTGCCATATACTCCACAAATACATCACACATACGCACACAAACACAAACACGCACACACACATGCACATGCACATCTACCTGACGGAGAAACGACCAGGAATAATGAACTGCCTGTGCCCTCGCGTCAACCTATCGTCAACGTCTGTCATACAGGTCTTACAAGCCACATTCTTTCATGGCTAGGCAGTGTGTTGTGAGTCAGTGTGGTGTCCGAGTCAGTGGGTGTGTTGGGTGTCAGTAAGCTGTATGAATCTGTGAGTGTGCTGGGTTAGTGTGTTGTGTCAGAGTGTATGTTGTGTCAATGAGGTGTTGCACGGGTCAGTGAGTGTGCTGCATGGGTTTGTAAAGTGTCCGTGAAAGTCAATGAGCGTGCTGCATGGATCAGGAAGTGTTAGTGAGTGTTGTATGGGTTAGTGTGTGCCGCCAAATGTGTTGCGTGGATCAGCAAATGAGTTACTGGGTGTGTTGTGTGGGCCTGCGACAATATGTGTATTGTGTGGGTTACTGAGTAGTCGCTGAGCGTGTTGCGTGGATCAGTTACTGTCAGTGGGTATGTTGTGTGAGTCAGTGCGTCAGTGAGTGTGTTGCGTGAGTCAGCGCATCAGTGAGTGTGCTGAGTGGGTCAATGCGTCAGTGAGTGTGTCGCGTGGGTCAGTGCGTCAGTGAGTGTGTCGCGTGGGTCAGTGCGTCAGTGGGTATGCTGCGTGAGTCAGTGCGTTAGTGAGTGTGTTGCGTGGGTCAGTGCATCAGTGAGTGTGTTGCGTGAGTCAGTGCGTCAGTGTGTTGCATGGGTCAGTGCGTCAGTGAGTGTGTTGCGTGGGTCAGTGCATCAGTGAGTGTGTTGCGTGAGTCAGTGCGTCAGTGTGTTGCGTGGGTCAGTGCGTCAGTATGTTGCGTGGGTCAGTGCGTCAGTGAGTCCTGCCTGGGTCAGTAAGCATGTTGTGTGAGACTGTATGTTGTCTGAATCAGTAAGTATGTCAGACAGTGAGGTGCGTGGGTCAGTAAGCATGTCAGTGAGTGCGTTGCGTGGGCCAGTGAGTGTGTTGCAGGTCAGCGTGGCAGGGTCATAAACTCAACATATTCTGACCCTCCTGCCAAACGCCATTTCCACTACCAAGCATAAAATCACGAAGCCATAAATATTCAGAAATAAGCGTGTGTACTCTTTTCTTCCAGACTTACGAAGGCAATTTTTTCTTACTCTGTCGAAAAATATGCGTAATTATATTCTGGTAAAGTCTAATTATTTTCTGACTCTGAGTAACAAGTTCAACCCATCGCCTACGCAGGGTTTCTCTATGATTAATAAAATCGTTAAAGTAACCAGAATGAAGTACCCCACCTTCGCGGTAAAATCTCTCTGTTGAATAATTAGCTGCAGCTATAAGAATTAATATATCTAAGTCTGATCCCGCAGCGGTAGGGGTTAAACATTAATTAAGCCCCGTCACTAGTCTCCCCTTAGCTATATGAAATAATTGTCTGAATAACTAAGAAATTATATTTTTAAATACCATCATACAGAGGAATTTAATGGCTAAAACCTCTAATCTTTCCCAAACACAGGGCTTCCCTACGCGAAATAAACTCAACCGAGGGTGGCAAGAAAGAAGTACTTAATATAATAGAAGTGGAAATGGTAATAGTGTGACAAAGAAGGATATCAATCGTAAAAGTAATGATAAAAATCCTGAATAATTAAAAGCACTTACTACAGTTGTGCTTAATTTGTCGGTAAAAATCGTTTAATGATATATTATATACCGGAGATTATTTAGGCCCCTTCATGACACGTACTTTCTAAGTTATTCAGATCAGTACTGAGTTCGTCAGAATTAAAGATGTCACTGTGCTGAAGGGGTTAATTTAACTGAAAATTTTATTGCTCATAATGCTGAAGCCTGTAAGGCTGAGTGAATGGAGGTATGGACTCATGTCACCGGTCGCTCTGGCGATAGTTCACCTATTACTGTGTTATCTATTATCCTGTTGATGGAACCTACTATCCATCTCATTTATGACAGTGAGACTGCAGTTATTACTAATGACAGCGATGACAATAATGATGAAGATGGTAAAGGCAATGACGATGATGTCGATAACGATGCCAGTAACGATCATTATGATGACAACGATAATAATAACGATGACGAAGACAATAACGATGACGATGGTGATGATGACAATGACGATGAAGACATGAACGATGACGATAAAGATGATACGATGATGACAGTGATAATGACTGGATCTGAAACTATAATGATGACGATAAAGATGATACGATGATAATAATGATGATGACTGGATCTGAAACTGGGGAGGAAAAACACAATCGTCTGGAGAGTAACGGGTGTAGACGGGGAGTCACTAATTAAGCAGGTGAGAATCTGGTAAGATGAGGATGAGGATGAGGATAATATTTCTCAGCATTATAAATGGTGGTAAAGGTTTTTCAATTATGCACTGCCGTTAATGGCGTAGGCCATTAAATGTTTTGAACCACGCTAAGTTCACCTCGGGCACCTTCACTTCTGTCATGCAACACGATGAGGAAGTTCACTCTCGTCAATACTCCAATCAACTGAAGGGGAATGTAAGCATCGGTAACAACCCATCCCATACTCCCCCATGCAAAGCGAAAAGACTCGAGGCAAGGTTACCATACTTCAAAACATTCGATAAGTGACTAGCACTGCAAGGTCCAATAAGCTCTGGTCGCCTCTTGAGGAATGAACCTCCGCGTATTACCTGCACATGACCATCAGCCCAAAAGGCGCCCTTAGACCACTAGACCATTAGGCGAGATGAATCTCAGTAATTTTTCTACTCCGAAATACTGAGCTCTATTCTCGCTGGTATAGAAAATTTTATAATACTTCTTCCTCAGCGATTCATCTTGCATAATACACCTTGAAAATCTCTTGCAGGTTATTTGAGTCGTTTTCAATACCAGTGCAGTTTGCAATAGTAACAGACAAATGAAGGTGGTATGGGAAAAATAAACTGCTGAGGAAGAGACTTTACAAAAGATGCAACGTCAACGGGAACCCGACCAATTATCCAGGAAGAAATGTACTCGCAGGTGTATGTGTGTAACTCACTCACGCTTCACGATCCCTTGTTTCACCTGGCACCCCGGCAGCGACCCTTGCAGCCTCGCTCACAAGAAAAACACAAACTCATGCTCTACAAGGCCTTGAGCGACACTTACACTCCAACAGGGATCTCTTCTATGTCGTAATCATCATCATCATCATCATCATCCCCATGTAAAGCGGTAAGAGCAGTGGCATGCTTTCCTAAAGGATGCAAGATCGATCCCAAGCTGGGTCAGGGAACAGTTTAGACATCTTTGTTAAAACAGTTTTTTACTACTCGTCTACAAGACCCACTGATTTGTCACAAAAATATCTCAGCTAATTAAATCACACCAGCATTGAATTAGGCAACCCTAGGTCGTATTAGGTACGAACTGGGATATCAATGCCCAACAGAAGGTGACCAACAGATCAGTGGCGCGTGGGAAATGACCAACGAAGGTCAGTGGCACGTGGGACAACTGTTTGGGCCCAAGAAATGGACTGTCAATGCTATGCCCAAAACTGGAAACTAAAGAGAGAGAAAAAAAAAAAAAATTGAGGCCCTCTCAATGGGAGAATCACACCAGCGGCGAGCAGATACATATCTAGCGCAGCTCCGAATATGACCTTGACCTTGACTTACTTTCACCAATTTCGAACTGGTAGGAGATTTTCATCCCTACTACACAGTGTAAAATTTTGTGATGATATCTTCAGCAGCTGCTAAGTTATCGTGCTAACAGACACACAGACACATAGACTGTCAGACAAACTGAAAACAATATTCGTAGGAGATTTTCATCCCAACTAGGCTACTACACACTTGTAAAATTTTGTGATGATATTGTGAACATTTGTGAAGTTATCACACTTGTAAAATTTTGTGATACTATTTTGAACGGTTGCGAAGTTAACGTGGTAACAGACACAGACCTTGACCTACTTTCACCAAAATCGAACTAGTGATCTTTTTTTTTTTTTTTCCCTGCTACACACCTGTAATATTTTGTGATGATATCTTGAGCGGCTGCAAAGTTATAATGCTAACAGAAACACGGACAGCCAGACAGACGGACAAATTGAAAACAATACCAGCTTCGCTATCGCGACTGGTAATAATCATCATCCTAACCTTGCGAATACTGTAAAAACATGTGGAAGTAGACTACTTCCGTGGCAGCATTTGACATAAAAAGAAAACCTCCAGTCACTTCAGACCTAAATGAGGACAATGAAGGCTTTTTCTACTGTGTTTAATGCTGCCAGCAGATTGGTCTCCTACTCTTTTATCCTGTCACGATAGGAACTATTGTCCTGTTCAGATGATTTTGATGATGATGATGATGAGCTCAAAAGATGTTAATGTCACACATAACACTATCAGGGTCAGGACAACTCTAGTATTCAATTACGGCTATCATCTGATGATTTTATTCAGCAGAAGGTGAGTCCAAGGAGCCTGAGAATATTATTGATCTTGATTACACTAAGTCAGCCTCAGCCCTCCCCTGCCCCTGCACTGCAAAAGGAGTATGTAACAGGAGACTGGCTGTTACCAATGTTGTCTCTGCGGTGTTACTTCTGGAGGTCAAAGCCAAACCACGCCCCAAGGGGCTAACAACGACTACATATTTTCTGTTTTCCTCCTTGAATCTACCGGAAGCTTCCGTTCAGCTAAGAAAAGACCTGTCATACTCAAGGGGTCAACGATTGTTATTTCAACCTCCCCAGTTAGAAATATGAATCCCACGCTGAATAAAATCGTCAGGAGAAAATAGTGATAAAATAAAAAGGCGTACTAGGGCAGAAGATGCTAAAATCACTAATGCGGCTACTCAACCAGCACGCTGACGCCAAACCCAGGCCTCCTCCCAAGTTCATCTGAAGATTTGTAACCCTTTCACCACAGCGATGTCTTTCTCAGTTTACTCTCGCTACTCCCAATCGATTTTATCCATCTTAGAGACTTCGAGCTGGAGAAGGCTAGGTATGGCCTTCAGTAACCATTTCACTGTGTGAAAGAGGTGTCCCCTGCTCTTAACAAAACCGTGTGGAAGTAGCATGAACAAACGGAAAAAAAATCTCATCTAAACTATTAGTCCGTCAGTTCAAGAAATTATATTTCAAATTATATTTAACAACGCCAGGATTTTTCTTCTGTTTAGGATATACGAGTATCTCTTGTACTGATGGAATATAAAATACTATTTCATACTCACCAGTTCAAAATGTCTCTCCGAGGCTGAATAAAATCGTCATATCGCTAGGAAGCAGAAAGAATAGAATACAGAATACGTCATCATAGTAACATAGGTAAGAAAGTCCCCTCCTGAGCCTGGCTTAATCCGTGACCTAACCAACTTCTGCGACCTGACCAGTTCCTGCAACCAAACTAATTTCTGCAGCCACACTAATTTCTGCAGCCAAACCCATTTCTGTAACAAAAAAAAAAAAAAAGAAAAAAATCTGCAAACAAACAAATTTCCGCGACCTGAACATATTCTGCAACAAATTAAATTTCTGCGACAAAAGGTAATTTCCGCCACCTGACCACTTTTTATGGCAAGCAATGTCTGCAGCATAACCAATTTCTGCAACGTAACCAATTTCTATGACTTAACCAATATTTAGGATCTAGCTAATGTCTGCGATTTAACCAGTTTCTGAGACAATACCAATCTGTGGGACCTAACCAATTTTTCCGACATACCAATTCCTACGTCAGTGTCTTACGTACGAATACAAGCCTGGCCCCTCACACAAGATTCTAGTACTGTGAACCCCCACACTCAACTATCAGAATGAAGTTTATTTTTACATACCCGTTTCTTAAGAAACTCCTTGAGTTCCTTGGCGTCAATTTTCTTTTTCTCTGTCTCCTAACGATTCAATAGATATTTCGAAGTGGAGGGGTTAGATGCAGCCTTCATTAACCCCATCACGACTCCTGGGCTATCCAATGCTACATACTGTACAATTGTCTGGTAGCTGGATGAACGAAATAAAAGTGACCTCCTCCTCCTCCTCCTCTTCCTTCTCCTCCTCCTCCTCCTCATCATCATCATCATCATCATCATCATCATCATCATCATCATCATCATCATCATTGTCTTCATCATCAACAACAACAACAACATCCCTTTTCTCTTTCTCGTCCTCGACCTCCTCCTGCTCCTCCTCCCCCATCTACCTCCTCGTCCTCCTCCTCTTCTTCCTCTTCATCCCCCTTCACATTTTCCTTTTCCTCCATCTCCTTCTCCAACTTCTCCTTCTCTTTCTCTTCCTCCTCCTTTTCCTTCCCCTTCTTTCAAGTACTGCACCCAGGCTCTTACGGTAACTGCACAGCAAATTCCACAAACAGGTATCAGAGCAAATCATTTACCTCCGTCAGAAATATTGTTGCCTGACCACTAAATACTGACTTTAATCCTTTACTACGAGACAAACAAATCGTGTGAAGGCAGCAAGAATGATATGACGAAGACGCTGTTGAACTGATGGGGAATTAGAACAAAAACCTTAACTTTTCGAGACCGAGGACGTGTTGTCTGTCTTATTCTAAAGTATCGTTTGATCCTTTTATTTTGCTCAGGAGATATTTTTCGAGCCAGCAGATTTACAGCAGAAACATTATTTATTAACTTCTGATCAGTGTTAAATCATCTGGCGTTAGCGAGACTACAATATACAAGAAGTCACTGTAGTATAGGATCTGATATTTTCTACTAGGACCGTAATCTCTGTTAAGCTGTATTCTTTGCCCCCCTGATAAGCGGTGACTCCCTCCTCGGCTGAACAAAATCCCTTGGAGGCAGCAAGAATGACACTGAGAAGACTATGGTGACTCTTTTAACTATTTCCCTCAGTTTCATCCCACGTGTCTGAACATACAAGGATGTCTCTGGTGCTGTGAAACTTGCTGCCCTCCCGGAAACAGTAATTCACCCATAACCGATATTTTTTAGTCTTTCCTCATTCCATGATATTCAAATTAACTCATTCAGTACGATGACGCTTTCATTAACTCAAAAATGTACTTTGGACTTAAGAAGTTATAATCTCCAATATTTTCTGTTCTGTCAGAGGACGTTTATATTTTATTCTGGCTAATACCACAATATACAATTCAGCAAAGAAAAATAATCCCCTGACTGACGTGGATTACATAAGTGAGTGGAAGTCAGTCTACTGTACAACACGGAGGAAAACCTGAAGTACATTAGCAAATTTCATAACGGCCCTTCCGTACTTAACAACGTAGAGAATACTGTTTCTCTCTCTGCGCCTGGGTGAGAGGGGGAGGGGGTAGAAAGGAGGGGGAGGGGACAAGGATAGGGTGGGGGAGGGAGTTGAGGGGTTCGGGAGGAGGTAGTGGAGGCAGCACAGCGCCACCCTCGCTGGCTGTGGAATTATGGACAAATTATGCAAAGGCCGGAATGCAAAACTTCTCTTCTTGTGGCCGCGCCCCGTGGTTGTGTGAGGGACTGCAGGCAACACACACACACACACACACACACACACACACACACACACACACACACAGCTAGAATGCACTCAGAAAGTGCATACCTCCCCCAATGCCATCCGGATCCGGATCCGTGGAGATACTGTGTGGAATACATAGGATCATGATCCACCCCAAAATTTAATTAATTGTCCCTTGACCCATGGCCCACTTTTCAACAAAATTTTGTTGAAATTCACTGAAAACTTTTGGAGATATTGTGCGGGATACATAGGATCCTGATCCAGATCCGCCCCAAAATTAAATAAATTCTTTTTTGGTCCACGGCCCACCTTTCCACAAAATTTCATTGCAATTCATTGAAAACTTTTGGAGATATTGTGCGGGAAAATCCGAATCCGGATCTGGATCCACCCCCAAATTTAATCACTTCATTTTAGACCCATTGCCCACCCTTCCACAAAATTTCACTGAAATTCATTGAAAACTTTTGGAGATATCGTGTGGACAAACAAAAAACGGACAAGCATAGGTGAATACATACCGGTAACGTCCTCCAGCTTCGCTGGCGAGGTAAGTCACACCAATACTGCAAGACGACAGCACACCAAGAACCGTGTTCTTGTGGGCTAAGGCTCTTTTGCACGTCTTCTTTACCATTATGTATATAGCACGTATTTTTTCTTCATTTTACTGAGGTCTACTTTATGTCGTTCTTGCAATTTCCATTCAGTCTGGGGAGACTTTCCGATTAGAAAGGTTAGATATAGCCTTTATTTACTGATTTATTATAAGACGTCTTTCCTATGCTGAGTAGAATCGCCTCGAGGATGTAAAAATAAGCTAAAAATATTGTCATACTGACTAGGTTAACGATCACTTATACAGTATATACTGTATGCTAATTCTTGTTCTTATTTTCATTACACCATCAATTCAGTCCTTTTCCGACTGGCAAAAATAACGAGCGTACGACTAAAAAAAAGGGAAAATGAAAACATAATATAGCAGGGCATCCATCACTTAAATGCCCAGTGACATTGGGCCATACAGCCAATGACTCGTTGCCCAAACCTGCGACTTTCCTAGTCCAATATTAATCTTTCCATTTCGATATTAAGACCCAGGTATTTCTCACCATGGTATTAATTCATTCATCCGAAATGCGCCATACATATTCAAAGTTAAAAACAACTTCAATACATTTTTCACGGCGTCCTTCCACTACGATATTCAAACTTAAATGTGTCATTCTTACCGACGGCAAACGATTTTATTTAGGGAAGAGAAGCCATACACTGTCAAAGATGATAAAGAATATCACATTTGCATTTTCAGAACGTTGGTTTCATTAAATTATTCGGGTTATTGACTTTTTACCAGGGAAGCTTCACTCACATACCTCCACCTCAGTTACATACTCTTCTCTAGTCAATCATTTTCCATCCTCTCCACATGGGCAAGTAATCTCAGAGTATTTCTCTTAACTCTCTCAATCGCATCCATATCAACACCACAGCTCCCTCTCTCTCTCTCTCTCTCTCTCTCTCTCTGAAAAAAAAAGAAAATGATTTCCACTGCTCTCAGTCTTGACTTTTCTCCTTACAACAAGATACAAGTCAATCCACGCACAGTTTAAAATACAGTACATAAGGTAAAAACAAAAACGTACTCTATTGCCATTGTGTACTATACTTCTTTTATTCCTCCTACTACCACAAATTTTATTCAGCCAAAGTGAAGACCCTTCGACCAGGGTAGGTAAACATAATCCATCACTAATCCCTGCACTACTAATGGTCCCTCATAAGCTGAATAAAATCTTTGGTATTAGCAAGAACAAAACAAAACTGAATCGTTGTGAAGGGATTAAGTACGATGTGTCGGAATTATGACGACTTTCCTGTAATATTTTGACTACCGTCACACCGTTTATTCTGCTTAGCAGAGATCCCTCCTACTAGAAGGGTTTAAAAGCTTGATGCATTAACCCCTTCACTATGGTGACGACCTTTCAAATTTATTTGCGTTACTAATGGTGGTTTCAGCAAACTTACCAATGATCCTAAGTAGAAGTTAATATATATATATATATATATATATATATATATATATATAGATAGATAGATAGATAGATAGATAGATAGATAGATAGATAGATAGACAGACAGATAGATAGATAAATAGATAGACAGATAGATAGATAGACAGACAGATAGATAGATAAATAGATAGACAGACAGATAGATAGATAGATAGATAGATTTCTCTCATCTTAAATGTCGGGACCAACTGCCTAGCCCCGGGCTCCTACGCTCCTCATGGGGCAATGTAGGATTGGGTGATGTATATATATATATATATATATATATATAGATAGATAGATAGATAGATAGATAGATTGATAGATAGACAGATAGATTTCACTCTCATCTTAAATGTCGGGACCAACTGCCTAGCCCCGGGCTCCTACGCTCCTCATGAGGCAATGTAGGATTGGATGATGGATATATAAATATATATATATATATATATATATATATATATATATATATATATATATATCTTGCATCCAACGCTCTCTTCACACTGTCCATCCATCCTATTCGTGGTCTTCCTCTCAGCCTTACACTTCACACATCAGATCTAGTTATCTTTTTCACCAATCGCTCATAGCCACTCTCTCCATATGCCCAAACCACCGCAACACCCTCTGCTCAACTCGATCAGCCATCTCCCGAACAACTCGTTCTCATTCGCCCTTCATCATTTCTCACTCGATCCATACGCGTCACTCCACACATACTCCTCAGACACTTTTTCTCCATTACATTCAAACTTTTCCTCTCTGCTACACCCATATTCCCTGTTTCAGCCCGATATAACGCAGTCGGTACCACAACACCCTCATACAGCCTTCTCTTCACATCCATTCTAAGCGAACGACATCTAAACACTTTTTTCATTCCTCCCAGCAGCTTTCCTACTTCATTCATTCTAAACTTCACTTCTGCATCTATTCTTCCATCCATAGCAACATGTGACCCTAAATACTTAAAACACTCTACCTCCTCAAGCAACTCACCATTCAAAACTATATTCATCCTTCTATCATCTGAACCTCGTACACTTCATCACTTTACTCTTATTCTCATTTACTTTCAATTTCCTCCTTTCACACACCCTTCCAAACTCCTCTACAAACTGTATCAATAAATATATATATATATATATATATATATATATATATATATATATATATATATATATATATATATATATATATATATATATATTGCAGGAAAATACGCTAACCTTATCAGTGCGATGACGGTCATATTCTGTTTCATTCTTGTGACCTCCAGACAGTACGTTCAACTTGTGAAAGAGCCGTACTGATAAGGTTAATGAAGGCTTGGGGAAAACTCTTCAGTTTGAAGAATCCTCAAAGCCTGAATGATATGGCTTGTATTAACGAAAGTAAGTTAGGCTATGAAGTACTTTAATGTCGTTACATTGAACAGGTTAAAGTGTTACAAGGAAAACAAATGGGCAAGGAGGAGGTGCCTTAGATCACCATCATCATCATCATCATCATCATCATCATCCCAACCCATTCCCCCATCTAAGAACAGGAGTGAGGTAGGATCCTGAAACAAGGAAATAAAAAGTACAAAAGTGTGAAATCTATGGAGGAAGAGATGCCAGGGAGCCTCTTACACCCACAAGAATACATGGTTCCAGTCTATTCATTGGGCTGGTCAGACCAAGATCTAAAAATACTGACATGCAAGAAAGAGTAGAGCTGGGAGAAGAGGGAGAGGGAGACCAAGAATGCGGCGGAGATACGAAGTGCGAGAGAATGGGAAAGAGGGAGGGGGTAGTGTCTGATGTGAACAGGAGCCGTTACTCAACAGGGGAGTGTGACGCCAGGAAGTTCTTCAGTCGAGGCCACCTCTGACAAGATGTGGAAACGGGATACTAGTAACAACGGACAGGTTGACAGATAGGTAGATAGACAGATGGATGGAAAACTATACGTACGGTAAACAGATAAACAGGTACACAGAAAAATGGATGAAAGGAAAAATATAGACAAACAAAGAGACAGAGGGATAGGAGTGTCAACTAGAATACTGCCAAGCCACAACATTTCCAGCAAAATTATCGGACTACTCAATATAATGTTGTGCTATATAACGTCCCTTATACTGAACTGCGGTTTACAACCTAAACTAAACTAGGTTACACAATGGCACTAACAATACGCCACATAATATCACTTACATAACGTTACTCAGTGCCATATAAATTACACTATCTAATTTCACTTATATTACGTTGAGCAATGCCAGTTAATTTTCGGTACCGGTATGCTGTACAATGCCATGTATATTTGGCAACACAGTGCTACTTAAATTGTTTTTGTATATAAAGTCTCATAATTAAACACACACACACACACACACTACACACAGTTTATATATATATATATATAATATATATATATATATATATATATATATATATATATATATATATATATATGAGCCTCTGTGGTACAGTGGTAGAGTGTACGTCTCGCAAGTTGGTGGGCGAGGGTTCGCCTCCCCGCCAGAGTAGTAAAAACTTTGGGAAGCGTTCACCAAGCCACTGACCACTTTGGCGGATACAAGGGGTGCTGTGGTTGAACCTGTGTCGCATACTAATATGTTTGCACCCAGTCGGCTTAAGGCGGGCCGATTACACTTGGTTTACAGATTACACACACATCCAAAGCCACTACATCACTACAATTACACTCACAAGCACTTCTTACCCTACATACAGTCTCTACCAGACAGCCTAAGCCACTATACTCGGTTCCACGCAGTCTGACGCACAGATTTTGCCAACCGTGGACAGGTGGATCTGGTAACACTGCGCGATATACTCGGGCGGTGATTGGTGGATTTCCGTTGTGTTTGAACGTGCTCCAAATTGACTTTGTATTCCAACCAAGGCCCTTATTGATTTGTAAAATGTCGGAATATACAGATACAAATTAAAGCAGTGATATCTTTAATGATAAGTATGTGCCTTTTAAATTACTAGAGATAAACCTGAACGACAGTGATAACAAAAGTAAGTAAAGTCGCGACTGGATGCATACGAACACAGTCAGCGACTGTGGCGGGAATTCAGACGTTCATAGCGAAGTGGTCCCGAGAACGCACGAATGTTTTTCCTACCACTACTACACAGTGTCACAGTCTACAGTCTACACCATGCCCTTCATTACCTCATCTGCTAATATACAACCTGACCCTAGATACGCTTAGCTTCTAATAATTATGATTTGTGTGAGCACATACACACACACACCGCTGGCTCAGTGGTAGCGTTCTCTCTTGCCATCTGGTAGACGGGAGTTCGAGCCTCGCTCAGGTTGCGAAAAGTTTCACTGACGAAGTGGGCGGTTACTGTCCCCCTTGAGCAAGGGGACGGGTGTGTGCGTGTGTGAAGGTCACAGCCTTGCCCTTAGATCGGACTATATGAGCTCTCAGCTCCCTTCCGGGAGTGTAAAAGCTGACGATCACGACCATCCAGTGATCCTGACCGACCCGGTGAATTACACTGGGGTCAATACATGCTGTTCTCAATATATATGGTGTACATACACATTTTCATTACGATCATAGGTAACAGCAGCTTTAAAAATCTGCATTTGTTTGTATTCCTAGTCAGATTCAGTAAAATTATTTCTTACATGAATAAGTTTGGTGTTGATTTTCCCTAACATTATCGTATCATAAGAGACAGACAGACAGACGGACTCCCAATCCCTGGCCACCGTGCATCCTCTCCTCAAGCATGTATCACTGCCTCCTCGACAGACACCCGGGAAAGTAACGGATTACATCACTGTAGAATGAACCGAATTTTTGTTAATGGTGGAAGAAAGGAAAGTAAGATAAAAGCAAACACCATGAGAAAATAATAGTTGACCTCTGCTGCTGTAATAAAACCGCGTGCAGTGTGAACGAAATCAAACATAACGAAATGAATTTAAATAAGTCAGTCGCTGACTGTTGTCCGTATGCATCCAGTCGCGACTTTACTTACTTTTGTTATCACTGTCGTTCAGGTTTATCTCTAGTAATTTAAAAGGCACATATTTATCATTAAAGATATCATTGTTTTAATTTGTATCTGTATATTCCGATATTTTGCAAATCAGTAAGGGCCTTGGTTGGAATACAAAGTCAATTTGGTGCACGTTCAAACACAACGGAAATCCACCAATCACCGCCTGAGTACGTCGCGCAGTGTTACCAGATCCACCAGTCCTCGGTTGGCAAAATCATTGCGTCAGACTCCGTGGAACCGAGTATAGGTAGAGATGCATTGGCTGTATCGTCCCTGCTTCGGTAGGGATAGGCCGGTCCTGCAGTGGACCTCAACGGCTGATGATGATATATATATATATATATATATATATATATATATATATAACCGCTTCCCGTCCGATCAGCGAAGATAAGCAACGTTGGGTCTGGTTAGTACTTGGATGGGTGACCGCCTGGGAACACCAGATGCTGTTGGCATAACGTCTCCCTACGTGTCAAGTGGAGTTGGTGGAGGATTAGTGCCCCTCCCTGTAAAACAATTAACTCTAAGCCCTTGGCCACCCTGTTTGGGATACATGGCGTCTGGCAATGAATATATATATATATATATATATATATATATATATATATATATAGATATATATATATATATATATATATTGTTACATAGCCTATGATTTCATCATCCTTTGTGTAATTCTAACGTACAGTGTGCTGCCTGTTTGATCACGAGCGTGTTCTACCTCACTCCCCCCTTCTACCGTTATAGTAGAGTAAGTCGTTCTTTCTGTTGTTCAGAGCAGGATTGTCAACTCTTTGTCCCCATGGCTTCATTTGCGCGTCCTTCTTACAAGTTGTATCAAGCTCTGCCGGCCCCTGTATAATGAGCTCAGTCTCTACATTATTGCCACTTAGATCTACTCCTCATTTTGCTCACATCTCTGTCCTCCCCTGTACAGTTTTTATTATTGTGAGTGCTCAGGAAGTCTCCAACCATCTAGCAGTTGTGTAATTTGAGCATAACTGTTATTGCATTTTATTCTTGTACTGTATAGCATAAGTTGTTAATTTGTAGGCCTAGTGAGGTTTTTGTAATTCATGTAGGGCTCTTATTGTTAGCCATTGTTCATAATAGTTTGTATCTGTAATAATTTATCTTGCATTAACTGAGCATTACCCAGTGCATTTTCATTTTATCAGGGCTGACTTAGGTAAATTTACTCTTGCTAATTTCGTGTTGGTAGAGGCTATTGCAGTTAACCATATATTTAACCTGTTTTTTGCCATTACATTATCCTTATGAGTTCTGAATGTTTTGTTGTTAGTTTGAGCATTAAACTTTAACTTATAATTTTACCTAACTCTTTTGTTTTGAACCTTGAACTTTACGGGACAGTAGTGATTTTTAGTATTCTCACTTAAAGTGTACATTATCTTTCTCTGTTCCGTAACCATATATATATATATATATATCTATATATATATATATATATATATATATATATATATATATATATATATATATATATAATATCATCATCAGCCGTTGAGGTCCACTGCAGGACCGGCCTATCCCTACCGAAGCAGGGACGATACAGCCAATGCATCTCTACCTAGTGGCTTAGGCTGTCTGGTAGAGACTGTATGTAGGGTGAGAAGTGCTTGTGAGTGTAATTGTAGTGATGTAGTGGCTTTGGATGTGTGTGTAATCTGTAAACCATGTTTGCACCCAGTCGGCCTTAAGCCGACTGGGTGCAAACATATTAGTATGCGACACTGGTTCAACCACAGCACCCCTTGTATCCGCCAAAGTGGTCAGTGGCTTGGTGAACGCTTCCCAAAGTTTTTACTACTCTGGCGGGGAGGCGAACCCTCGCCCACCAACTTGCGAGACGTACACTACCACTGAGGCTCATATATATATATATATATATATATATATATATATATATATATATATATATATATATATATATATATATATTCTATGCACAGTGTGTGTGTGTGTGTGTGTGTGTGTGTGTGTGTGTGTGACATCATCAACAACCAGGGACTTCTTTTCCATTCTGACCTACGAAATATGTGAATTTTATTTCGCCTCAGGAGCTCTCCCTTGAACTGAAGGTAACAAGCAAACGTCATCGTCGTGATGAGATTAGGCTCAATGTGATGTCATCTTGTGGCACTGAAATGTTCTCTACATATTATAATCTCTCCTTATTTACGGCTGTGATACTGCTCAGCCATATAATGCCATTATTCTTTAATCTATAATATAACGCCAAATAATATGCACTCAGTGTAATGGTATTGTATACTGATAATGTTACTTAAAACTTGCTGTCACTCTCTCTCCGAGGAGAAATCAGGTCTTAGAACCAAATACTGTACGTAGTGACCCCCCAAAAAAAAAAAAAAAAAAAAAAAAACTTTAACCCCCTCAGGACAAGGAAGAATTTAATCAATCACCAAACCCTCAGTGCAAAGAACTGAACACAACATAAATGAAAGACACTGAAAATCACCGGTAAAATAAAAGTCGTGCACTAATATGACGAGCAATACAAAAACTCTGCAGTGCGATACAAAGCATGTTTCTCTCCTCCCCTCCCCACCCTCCCGTACATTACAAAACATATTTCCTCCTCCTCCCACCCTAACTCCCTCCCCCTCCCGGACTCACCCCTTGACATTAAGCGCGCACTAATGATATGCAACCCCGGGCTCCTCTCCACCACCTCAACATTTCCTTTTACTGGCTCTCAATTTCTGGGGGTTTTGCAAATCTGGCATGATCTTCCCGAAGTCCTGTTCCTTCCTCCCTCTTCCCATCCCTAGCTCCGTCCAGCCCCGAAGTTTTTCACCAAACCTTTCTTTCCTCCCCCTTGCCTTTCCACCTCTTCCCTGCACTCCTCACAGATCTTTTCCCCCTTCCCCATCCTCCTTGTACCCTCACCTAATATATAATATATATTGCGACGTCAATAACTCGTTTTCCCTCCTCATTTCCTCTCTTTTTTCTTCCTCCCTTTCCCCTAAACATCTACTGTACCTTTCCCTCTCCCATGCCCTGCCACTCCGCCTACCCTATCATATCTTTGTTCATTATGTACAGATTTACTCGATGTCTGCTGTCACATGAAATAACAACAGCAGCAGCAACAACAACAACAACAACAACATAATAATAATAATATCATTACAGTTACCATTATTATGAAAAATAATTTATATTCTGACAACTGCTGCCAGTAACAAATTATATGAATATGACAAGGAACTCAGTGCAAGCTCAGAGTGAAAAATGTGCTTAAAATTTACATTACCTGTGTATAATAATTCCTACTTACACACACACACACACACACACACACACACACACACACACACACACACACACACACACACACACACACACACACACACACACACACACACACACACTCCTATCTCACTCAGCCTGCTACTCTGTGCTACCCCAGGTACCAGCCTAACAGCGAAAAGTAGCCCCAAGATTGCAGTGTTTTCCTTTCCATTCGCCTGCGTTGCGTCACATCCGGCGGTAATGTGGGTGCCCGTGATGGTATCTGGCAGGGCGGCTCACGAAGGTCGGGCACTCTGGCACTGGGGGGTCGCTGGGCACGTCACACCGCAAGATATATTCCACCCACCCCACCCCAGTGTAAGAAAGGAAAGGAGGGAAGCACGTGAGCAGACAGAGGTTAATTGCTTTTGCCTGTCATGCAAATATTCAAATAAGTATTTTTTGCCCTCACGAATCAGAGAAAGTTGACCAAAACCTATGTAAGAGGAAGACTGAAATTTGCCACGACGGGTGGTGAGCGGGTAGCGGTGGTGTAATTGAAAACTCAGTGTGCAACAGACAGCTCCTGTATTCAGGCCGACAGCTACATCTTTTGGCAAGGTTTTTCTACCCAAGCCTGTTCGCACCTACAACAGGGATGAAATAGGGACCTGAACTGTAAATCCAAAGCTGTACAACACAGTGTGGGAGAATGTTTGGGTGCTGTCCCTATTAATCACAACTAGCCACAATTTTACCCTATTCAGTACAACGATGTCCATTTTTCATTTCATCCTAGCGTTGACTTACACTCGCCGAGGTCTTGTAGGTCTAAGCGCTCGCTGTCGTCAGAAGGGTCCCGTGCTGGATCCTACCAAAGGGTAATTGGTTGACGCCAAGAAGGGCATTTGCACGAAAAACTCCAAAGGCTTCAACAAAATTTTCTAAATACAGGGAACGTCTTAGCACTTTAAGGATGAAGTGCACAGAGTAGAAATGTTTCAGGTTTTACTTCCTGAGCTGGAGGAAGAATCAGTCTTCTTTAATCCCTTAACAACTACGAAGCTGTCTTACCCGCCAATAAAAAAAGAAAAAAAAAAGAAAAGACCCCCTAGCAGCAAGATAAAACAAAAAAAGGCATCTTACTGAAAAATTTAATTTTTTCAGTGTGACAACGTCCTTTACACTGTATTCTAGATTTCCTATTTTGACTTTCTTGGGATGGGACCTGTGTGTGTGTGTGTGTGTGTGTGTGTGTGTGTGTGTGTGTGTGTGTGTGTGTGTGTGTGTGTGTGTGTGTGTGTGTGTGTGTGTGTGTGTGTGTGTGTGTGTGTGTGTGTGTGTGTGTGTGTGTGTGTGTGTGTGTGTGTGCGTGCGTGCTCGCGCGCGCGTCTGCGTGCGAGCGAACGTCTGCGTGCGCGCGAGCTTCATGCTGCCAGAGTTTCGTGCCTCCGCCTTGCATAAAAGAAAGAAAAATCTGCCTAAGAATGACCTCTCTGACCGAAGTGTTTACAGTTTAGTTAGCCTTTCAGTAAGATGGCATTTTTTTTATATTTCTATTCTTACTTCTTCCAAACAATTATACTGTGCTCAAGACAGACCACTAGCAATGAATGGGATAGGTCATCACAGCCACTTTTCCTCAAGTGCTCTGCCAACACGGCATGATAACATCCTTCGCCACAATAAATAATATGCTGACAGTAATCATGACAGACGCAAGACAGAACCCGTCACGTCTCTAAACACACCAAAACTATCCGAACATATTTTGATCCTTTCGGCATGATCACGTCTCTGTTGTCATATTACCCTTGATATCACAAATCTACTAATGTGAAGCAATTTCTTGTAGGGAAGGGGTTAAAAAGTCTCCATTAATCCCCTGGCTAGGATTTCTTTTCCTTTTTTTCTTACTAACGCCAAACGATTTTATTCATCTTAAGGAAAAAAAAATTAATGAAGAACTTACAAGCATACTCCATCAAACACTTTACTACGAGGTATCCCTTAGCAGGCTTAGCTGATCACTTCGTCTGACGGTAGTGAGAATGAAATGTAAAATGGCATCAACACACTGCAGGCGTTAACGCGGATCGATTCTAAGTCCGTCACTACGAAAAGTCGCTCTGAATACTACTGCCGATTTTTTTTTTTTTTTTCAACATAGGAAAGGCTTGTCAAAATAAAAAGGTAAGATATAGTCTTCACTGACTCCTTCAGTCTAGGAGAGTTTCCAGGTTTGAATATAACAGCTGTGAAGTTACGAAAATAATTTTATAAGGTCACTGGATTTAAGGGGTTAAATGGTGTGGGAGAATTTTTGGTCCACCGTGTAAAGGAATGACCTAGCAGGAAGCCAAGGTTGTTCTCACCAGTGATGACACCGGTCTGGATCTGTTCTTGAGATGGTGTTGCATGTAAGTTTGATTGTATTATGCTTTCTTACGTGCCCAATAAAACTACAAAAACACCTGAAAACCAAACTAGTGTAGGTAACACGAAAAAAATGAAACAACATATGGAAATTATTTATGAGAAGTGACCAGTGATATGATCATTATTTATCGTCACAGCAGGGCACTTTATGCTCACAAGCCCTGGACAGCACGAGGTAACAAGCCACCAGGGATCATGAGTCCAGCACAAATAACAATTTAGTTCTAACCACAAGTGTCACTACACTAAGATGTACACTCACACCAAAGAAGTATCGGTGCAGAATATGTGTTAAGTATTATGACACACGGAACAAAGGGAACTGGAAATTGCGGCTCTGTCCTCCCACACGCAGGCATCCCAGACGATAGATGGCAGCTGTATCAGATATAACTCTTGTGTCCTTCATAATGAGTAGGAAATGGCCATAAACGTTATAATATATACAGGTGTTAACGGGCTGTCAGTGCTGCACGGTCGAATCATTCCGGATGGCATCGGACCCACAGTGCACCGATACTTTCTGGTGCGAGTGTACATTCTAAACTAGAAATCAATCAGACAGCGCACACCTCCGCCAATGCCATTGCGATTAAAAGGGATCTGGATCCAGATCCGTGGATATAGGATCCGGATCCGGATCCACCCCCAAATTTAGTCAGTTCTTTCTTGGTCCATGGTCCACCTTTCCACAAAATTTCAATGAAATTCACTAAGAACTTTTGGAGATATTGTGCGGGATACTTCGCGTCGCAAAATTTAATCATTTCTTCCTTGGCCCATGGCTCACCCTTCCACAAAATTTCATCAAAATCCGATCATAACATTTTGAGTAATCCTGCTAACAGACGAACAGACAAACATATACGGGGTAAAACATAACCTCTTTGGCGGAGGTAATTAACGGTTCTCAAACTAATTTTTAGACAGCTATTATTTTCATCAAATTAATGATCGCAACTGAGGATCTGGATGTGTGTGTGTGTGTGTGTGTGTGTGTGTGTGTGTGTGTGTGTGTGTGTGTGTGTGCGCGTGAGTGCGTGCGTGCGTGCGTGCGTGCGTGCGTGCGTGTGTGTGTGTGTGTGTGTGTGTGTGTGTGTGTGTGTGTGTGTGTGTGTGTGTGTGTGTGTGTGTGTGTGTGTGTGTGTGTGTGTGTGTTTTATTTTTTTATGGGAGTGTGTGGCTGTATAGTTATGGTGGCAGAAGTAAAACTGGTATCGGAAGAAAAGGAGGGGACCCATATACGGTTCAAGGGTTGGCTGATCTCATGCCTGATGTTCATGCAAACTATATCGGGATCAAAAGATTCTAATGCAAACAAAAGACTGAAAATCCCTTCGCTGCATTAGACTTCCTGAGGAATTACATTCTCGCTAACCACACAGTATCACTCACCTGAAAAAATCCCCACACAGCAAAGGGTTAAGGAGTAATATGCTAAGTAAACACTCAACAGGTGTTTGACAGCGTCCAGAACCCATGACATTACGGCCCCCGGAATCAGAGAGTTGGGTTGGTGTGCAGGAGGAGGGGTTGGAGGAGGACGGAGTGAATGGAAGAAGTTTCAGCAAGAAGACTGAAGAACGGATAAAAAAATGTAACGGAGAAGGAGGAGGAGGAGGAGGAGGAGGTATAAGGAAGACGGAAAGGTAAATGGTGATATTTCCTAAAACGGAAATTTATAACCTGGAAACTACACGTGCGTGGCCTTGCAGCGGCTAGAATGCAGTGGGGTATGTGCTGTGTGTGTGTGTGTGTGTGTGTGTGTGTGTGTGTGTGTGTGTGTGTGTATACATATGCATGTATGTGTGCGAGACCGGCGTGTGAGTGTGCGTGTGGGTGTCTATGTTCCTGGTAATTGAATCGGAATTTAACACCGACCTCATTACCCTTCCTCCAGCCCTCACAGCCACCCCGCAGAGGAGGAGGAGAAGAGGGAGCAGGAGCAGGAGCAGGAAGAGGAGAGACGCTAGAAGAGGAGAAGGTGATGGGGAAGTACGAGTAAAAGGAAAATGGGGGAGCAGGAGGAAGTGGATAATGAGGAGCAAGAGGAGGAGGAGGAAAACAAGGAGCAGGAGCAGAAAGAGAAGAGAGAAAGAAGCTGGAGGAGGAGCAGGAGAAAGGGATGCTGGAGAGGAAGAAAAGCAGAGGGGGAGAAAAGCCGGAGGAGAAAGAGTAGAAATCGGTATAAGGAAAAACAGGAAGGAGAGGAGAAGGAAAGTGGTGATGGTGGTGGTGAAGAATAAGGTTCGAGAAATGATGCTGATCATGATGATGATGAGAGCCAGGAGGAAGAGAGATTATGAAGGAAGTCTCTCTCTCTCTCTCTCTCTCTCTCTCTCTCTCTCTCTCTCTCTCTCTCTCTCTCTCTCCTCATTAACTGAAGTTACTGAGGAAATAAAGTTGTTCGTTTTTTACGCCCACATTACGGACCAAAGTCTCTTAGTGAGCTTTATGTCAAGTTGTTTCTCTTTCTCACCATCTATTTATCTGTTTATTCATCGACCGAGCTCTCTATCCATCTACACCGACACGGCATATGTATTTATGTCTTTCTGTCTATAATGTGTGTCACCAGAAATTTTACCTCTTCACCCCTTCACTATTAGGGCGTCTTATCTATTCTTCCTACCACCAGGCTTTTCGACTTGAAGGTGTTTTACATATACTGTAGTCGTCATTAACGCCCTTAACCACGATTCTCTCCTCATACTTTGGTAGCAGCGACAAGAAAATACAGTGACGTCTTCAGGGTCAAAGGGTATCTTATTTCAACAGATTCACCTTCGACTCATGTCTCAACATACAGTAGTCTAAGTTCCACAGGGAGAACGTCAGTGTTGGAAATAGCGTACCGTCATGCATTACTTTTTCCTCTCCCACACTTACATTCCTATTTCTTGTTGCCGCTCCCGACGACCCCGCCACTTTCCCTCCTTGCTGAATCTTATTCGTTCAGCTTACTATTTATGCTGTCATCTTTATTCTTTGGCAGCATCATTCTCACCCTATCCTCACTCCTACAAATGACCTGGGCATGATCCAGAAGCAGGGAAGAAAATTACTCTAGATTAAGAGAACTACCATCAGTGTGCCAAAGGAAACGAGCCACACTTCCAATTCTTCATCACTGAAGCCTTCGTAATTCAAGGCTTCACCATACGGGATAAAAGTTAATACTTTTAATAGCTTCTCAATCATCTTAGTACTATTTGAAATTGACAAATATTTTGTATTAATTTACATTAAACTATTAAATTTCACCTTTCTCAAACACCGTCAACGCTGATGACGTCTTGAAAAATTTACTCTTGTTATCTCCAAAGGCTTTTATTTATCTTTAGAGATATTCTCAAAGAGAAGGGGTTAGATATAGCCCTCAGTACCATCATCATCATCGTCGTTGTCGTTATACCAACTCAGTCCCACCTAAAGACAGAATGAGTTAGGATCCAGAAAACATGGAACGAGAGAATGCAAAAGTGGGAGAAATATCAACAGCATGCACACTCTTGCACAGCGAAATGGGGTGCACAAGTGATTCACACATTATTCAAGTCTTCGGGTTCCTGCTTCACTAAAAACTTGAGCAAGGGAACCATCATCAGACAAACAATTTATAAAGGATATAATACTAATAACAGCACGCCCAATGAAATGCCACACTCACACTTATTCAAGCCTACGGAATGCTGACCAACAAGAGAGAGAGAGAGAGAATCAAACAGTGCACTGAGAAAAATGAGCCAAATCTCCATTCATTATCATTTGAGGCTCTTTGATTCAGAAAATAATCTTTTCCCAGTTTACCAAATTCACTTTTCTCGGCATTTTTCCATCTGTTCTATGTATTTGCAACACCTTCCACATTCCCTGTCCGTCTACTCTTCTCTAGGGTCTCTCCAGATCCACGAAGGCAGCATGAAACTCTTCTCCCTTCATTATACTGTATATAATTCTCCTGAGTACGTTTCACATTAAAAATCTTGTCTGCACACCCCCGCTCCTTTCTAATACCTCCTTGTTCCTCTCCCCTCACTCCCTCTTTTATCCCCCTCATACAGTTGACAACTATACTATAACACGTATTTAACACATCGCTGGGAAGACCAATACCCCTATAACTGCCACAAATTCCTCTTTTTTTCTTTGTACTTTATGAAGGAACTGTTATACCTGATTTTCACTCTTCTGACACTATCATCCTCTCAAGCGAATCAGCAAGTTTTCTGGATCCATTCAATGACCATCTCCCTCCAATATTTCAAACTTTCGCCACACACCCCATCAATCGCCAGAGCACTCTCCATTTTGACTACCTTCAGTGCCTTCTGGCCCCTCCCTTCCTTCATGCCAGTTTTCTTCTCCCAGTTACTCTTCATCCATCTGATCTCCCACTTCACTCTCTACAATACATTCAGCTACTCATTAAAATGTTATCTCCATCTGTTCACTTTCTCTCTCGCCCTCCCATATATTCTGCCTTTTTTGTCCTTCACCCCTTTGCTACCTACCCTAACTTCCTTCCACTTTACACACTGGCTTCTTCCAAACTCCTCATCCACTGTTTCTTACTCTCTCTTACCATTCTCTTCACTGTCACCATAACACAGAGTTCTCTCTACTCTCTCTACATTCTCATTTTCTATTTCCCATCGAGTAACCATACATATAGCTTCTCTTCAACAGCTCGTTTCTCCACCTCACTCCACCACGCTATTCTCATTACCTCCTTATCCCATCTTTTAACCCAACGCACGATAAAAAGAAAACATTTTACAGGGTGCTTCAAAAAAATTAGGAAAACTTTTTAGTATACATTTTTTTGCAGCAGACTGAAATGGCCCATGAATGTGTTGACAACAATGATAATCAAGTGGAGACTGACCTATTGAAGTTAGGGAGATAATGTGGTGCACTGTCAGTTCTGTTCCATTATAAACGTTAGCTCCATTATAAGCCCTAACGTTTTTTGAGTCGCCCTGTATAAACAGTGATATATATATAGTAGAAGAGTTTACAATTCTTGGTTACGTGTTTTAAAATGTAAAGCTCAGCGATAGCAATGGTAAGACTTTTGGTCAATATTTGTATGACTGTTCTGTATACTCACAAATACCACTGCCACTATATCCGCTGCGGACATACCTGAAAAAAAGACAACGTTTAATGATCTGTACGGTAACTACAAATGTAAGAAGTGATTATTAATACAACGAACAATTAGTCACGATAGGAGCATTTGGTGACGTTAGGAGTATTTTGCAGTCTCAGCATCAATGTCAGGTTAGGGGCACCTAATAATGATACAAGCAATTACGGTGTCGAGAGCAATTAGTGACGTTAGGAGCAATTAGTGATTTTATGAGTATTTCGTTAATTTAGAAGTATTTAGTGATTTTAAGAGCAACTGCTGATGTCACGAGAGGCCAATAATGTTGTACACCTACTGACGACAGGAGAAATTAGTATTCCGAGTAGCAACGGCTGACATTAAGAGTAACGAGTGACGTTTGGAGCATTTAGTGACATTACTACTACTACTACTGCTGCTACTGCGACTAATACTACCAAAACTACTACCTCTACTGGGCAGTTATTAGTAGTCGCAGTAGCAGTAGTAGTTGCTGTCGTAGTGTGATGGTAGCAGTAGTGGTGGCAGTAGACGCAGTAGTAGTAGTAGTAGTAGTAGTAGTAGTAGTAGTAGAAGTAGAAGTAGAAGTAGTAGTAGTAGTAGTAGTAGTAGTAGTAGTAGTAGTTGTAGTAGTAGTAGTAGTAGTAGTAGTAGTAGTACTGGTAGTAGTAATACCGTAATAAAGATAATAATAATCGTAATCATCATCATCATCATCATCATCATCATAATCATAATAATGATAATTAATAAAAATAATATAATAATAATAATAATAATAATAATAATAATAATAGTCCATCCAACCATCATCCAATCCAATGTTGCCCCATGAGGAGCGGAGCAGCCTGGGGTTAGGCAGATTGGTTCTGACATTTAAGATGAGAGTGACCAGCCTCACTCATCCCTGAGTGGCATTACGTGTGCAATAAACCCCAATCATCCCCCAGATATAAACCTACACAGGCTCAATCCGATTTGAGCGCCTTTATTACCCACTAAACCACCAGGTGCCAAAATTTGGTTATATGGTTACCACCCAGCTTAGTAAATGGTTTCATGGTGTACAGGAAACCATTTGGCTTGTTACTCAGTGTAGAGTCACCCACAGACAGAAGGAAGGGGAAAGAATGAAGGAAAGAAAGAGAGAAGAGGAAGGAAAGACGAGAGTAAAGAGCAGACACCCAAAGCATACCGTAATCATCATCATAATAATCACCATCCCAACCCTAGATAGCATCTTAAAAATGGGATAAAGTAGCAGAGACAGAGAGAGAGAGAAAGAGAGAAACACAAAACAGCAGAACTGTCAAACTACTGTACAAGCCCAATCATTCACACGGCATTCAGTTCTTCGGATCAGTAAGGATCAGTAACAACGACCGCCACAACCGCCGCCATCCCTCCTATTTTTCCTATCTGCAGGTGGGGTAAGGTAGGACCCAAAACCTAAGAAAAAGGAACAAAATTTAACGGTGGGAGAACTAATAAAAACCACGCCCAGTGAAATAGGCTACAAGCACATTCATTCACCAGTCAAGTCCTTGAATCCTGGCTCCATTTTGTAGGCACATCTTTCCACACGTAGCTCATGATTACCATTCAGTTAGTCAATAGGAAGATTGCCAAGTTAAAACAGGGATGCCAAACTCTTGTCATGCATTCCTTCGTACAAAAATCATACAACCAGCTCGATCCCTTGTAAATTTCCTGACTTCGTCAGCCTCTCTTTCTCACACACCCATTAACCAGATGTATCCACCTCCTCCTCGACCTTCCACACCTCCTTCCACCTTCAAACTCACTCATTCAGACACTTTTCATCTCCTTGATTATACCTAATCACTCCACACGACCATACCTCTAAGCACTCTCTCTTCCTCTCTGTTGTCCACCGACTTCCTTTCTCTACATCTTTCTCAAATTACATTGTTTCCTATCCTTCCACTCTACGTCTTCACACACAATCCTCATACCCCCATTACCACTGCTCTTACTCTTGGCTTTTCCTTCTCATGCCACAACAGTTTCACATCCATACATTAATCTGAGCACTAAACACCCTGCAGTTCTCTAGCAGCCTCTACATTTATACCTCTATTTACCTATAATACCCTTAATAGTACCTATCACTCTCCTTCCCTGTGCTACTCTACTTTGCACATCCGTTGCATGTTTACTGCGCCTATGTATACAAACTCCCTCATCAATTTGTTTTTCTCCACTCACAAGGACATCACACAGTCACCTTCTCTCTCAATGACTACAATAATAATAATAAAATAATAATAATAATAATAATAATAATTAGACAATAATAATAACAACAACAACAACAACAACAACAATGATAATAATAATAATATTAACAAATAATAACCTCACAATATGTACGAGTGGATGAAGGGAGTAATCTCACGGCATACACCTCAACAGTTATCCGGGCTGCCGTGACCTACCTGCCCACCTGACCCCGCGCCGCTAATTAGCACTGGTAACAGGGAACCTCAATTCAGATGGTTTTCCCTGGCGGGGAGACTATACGAAGAAACTGCATGAAAAGACTGCATGAAGAGTGACTTAACACTGAATGTAGTGGCTGTATTATTAAGAGACTGCGAGAAAACAGACTGTACTCGTATGAAGAGACAGCATAAACTGTAAGGAAAGGCTAGACGCAGAGATGAGGGCAGCTCAGGGGAAACGGATTTCTGTTGGATGGAGCGGAGAAATTCGACGACCTGAAAAATGATGAAATGGAGATGCGCCCAATTTCCACTTGGTAGGAACTTTCATGATGGTTCCCCTCATGTTGTTGTTTTCCCTTTTCTGTTTCTGCACAGGCGATTAAGAGTGGGAATAGGACGACGACGACGACGATGATGAAACCAGGCCTACAAACTTCTCAAAATCACTTAATTCACTTTCTCAGGATTTCAGATAATCTAACCCAGTTTACTGTGTCCCGATTCTGGAAAGGGTAACCTAAAACCTATCTGGACGTGTGAAATCTAAAGTATTTACGAGTGTTTCTGGAACCACGAAATTATTTCATCCAGCCTGAGAATGGCCTCTCCTTGTCACAGTGCTAAAAGTAATCTCTACTAGGTCTACCAAGACGTGAAAAATCTTTAATATTATTATCAGCGAGCGAGCAATGTTTACTCTCATTCAAGTTCGGAAATGAGTAGCCTGGCCCGACCCGGCCCCGTCCGAACCGACCGTCACGCTAATCAGAAGCCAATAACTATACTCCTATGTGACGTAGAGGTGAAATTCTTTCTGCATGTGATACATTCGTTCAATAAATTTTGTTATAAACTAAAAACTCAGCCATAAAGGCGTAGGAATCTCTTGGAATCTCGATTTTCCAAGAGAGAGTTCGGCTCTAATCGGTGAACGCCTCTTACGAAGTCAAATTTTAAAATATTTTCCGTCTTAACACTGTGTTTTTTGGCATCAGCCCAAGCAATTAAAATCGGACATTAACGTTCTGATTATGTTTTGACAGTGAAATCACCCAGGAAAATTGTGATAACATGTGGCTCGCTCGCCCGCCACGCGGTCACAAAGCGCGCTTTACTGGTAGGCCTATCATTACTACCATTTGTTATTCTACTCTGCTTTGGATAGGCCTCTTGTCGTCAATATGTCTATCTATTTATATACCTAGACTGCTTCTTCCATAAAAAAGGAGGGTAGCCGAGACAGGATGACAAACTCCCAATATACTCATCCACACACACATAGTTACTTGTATCTTTGCCCCAAGGGGAGAAGGGGGAGGGGACTAGGGACCCCCTCCTCTGTATTTTCAGTTCTTACAATGAGACAGGGTTAATATGTAAAGAAGAAAAAGATGCTCTGCAAAATATACTGAATCTCACCAGTGAAAGTGAAAGAAAAGTAATGATTTTCTTTTAAGCATACGACTATTTTTGTAGGTAATGACTGTAGACTGGTCAGGACAAGATTTTTTTTTATAACAATAAGCAGTGCCAAGGCACAGCAAACCCGTCCACGGCAGTCATTTTAGTGCTGATGTATAAATACAAAAGGACATCTAGTCAAAGATGTTACAAATCAAATTTGTCATAAATCGGGTGAAAACTTACCATTTTATGTCCATTTGAAATTTTAGGTCCGACCCACCTGACACTGACCCCCCTACCGCTAACTGGGGGGTGACCCCCCTGATTTAATGAGGCAAGTTATAGGATGCAGATTTGAAAGATGCACCTTTAGGTTTTGGTTTCATGTCGATATGACGAATTTGAATAATGACGAAAAAACATTTTTTTAAACATTTTTGGGGCCTACAGCCAGGGCCTTGGCCCTATTTGGCCCAAAACTTAATCAGGTGATCACGTCAGAGCCCAACAGCCCTGTAAATGAAGTCAAAATCGCACCAGTAGTTTTAGCGTAAAAATTTATAACAAACAGACAGACAGACAGACAGATAGAGAGACAGACAAAGAAACAGACAGAGAAACCGAGTTAAAACAATACCCGTCCTCGGGCCCCTCCGGGGCGGGGACGGGTAATAACTGCTGTTATGACCAGACACTGCTTCTGTAAATATTGAAAGTCTGATTAGGAGGACGGTGTTGTTCTGTATAGGCTATAAATACCACGGTTGCAGTAACACTGTGTTTGTAGATATTGACCATCATTATGACCACACTGTGTTTTTTCTGATTATGAGTGAGAGACAGCGCAGCGGCGAAGCGAGCAAGCGTAGCGAAGCGATGTTTACTCAACGTTCAGCTGAGAAATGAGCGGCTCGATACGACCCGGCCCGACACGACCCGGCCCGACCGCGATGGTTTTCAGAGGCTAATAACTTTTCTACTGAATGAGATAAAGAAGAGATTCTTTCAGCAGGTAGTAGATACGTCCAATAAATTTTGATTTTAGCTATACATTTACTCATGGCACCAAAGAAACCCCTTGGATTCCCAGCTATCCAAGGGAACGTACCGGGGGATTCAATTGACCTGCTCCACTAGATAATCGAATTAAAAATGATTTCCTGTTGTAACACTATGTTTTCTTGCATGACTTCTAACAATTTATATAGAATATTACACTCATAATTTTACAAGAACGTTCTTTCTATGTTTAGGGCAAGAGCTGGGGAACTATTTTAAGGTATTACCCCAAAATTTATTTGGGTAAAATGAAATTACCCCCAGACTTAAAGTTAACACACATGTCAATAGTACGGCGGCTAAGCAACAAACAACGTGATATATGATACATGGTTTTACATCTTGTTCACCAAAACTTACATCATTTATGTGAAAAATCAGTACGCATTACCTTTCATACTGTAAGAAACGCATTACCGGAAATTTTTAGGTTTACAGTATTTGGGAAACACACATATATATATATATATATATATATATATATATATATATATATATATATATATATATATATATATATATATTCCTGTACAAAGATAACGCTCTAACAAAACCCCACCTGACCCACCATATCTCTTCAGGACCATCCTTGCGCCACCATACCTCATGACACTATTCTACCCTACCATACCCCATGACACCACACCTCCTACCCTACCATACCCCACGACACCACCCCTCCTACCCTACCATACCCTACCACCCCACCCCTCCGCCCTACCATACCCCACGACACCACACCTCCTGCCTTATCATACCCCACTACACCATCCCTCCTGCCCTACCATACCCCCACCACACCATACGTGTACTGTACGCCACCATACACTACCATACCCCACCACACCATACGGGTACTGTACGCCATCATACACTACCATACCCCACCACAACACCCCTCCTGCCTGATCATACTCCACTACACCATCCCTCCTGCTCTACCATACCCCACCACACCATGCGGGTACTGTACGCCATCATACACTGCCATACCCCACCACACTACCCCTCCTGCCTCATCATACCCCATTATACCATCCCTCCTGCCCTACCATACCCCACCACACCATACGGGTACTGAACGCCATCATACACCATTAAACAACTATTGCATCACTATACATTTCCTTTTCTTCCACACTACCCCTTGGGCTCAACCGTATCTTTTCAACCATCCTTACCTCAACACCCACGTTACTCAAGCATACCTCACCACACCATCCCAGCACAACACCACCTTTGCCATGCCTATCTCCAGCATACACCATAACCTTTTGAACATCATCACTCCTGCGCAGCCGTACTCCACCATCCCACTATACCACTCGTGCACCACCAACACCACCCTTCCTGCTCCATCGTACAGTACTCCCATCACCACCTCTCCTGACCCACCATTCCCCCATCACCACCCTTCCTCCTTACCATACGCCCCTCTAACACCACTTATCTTTATGCACCTTACCTCATCACACCACCGTTGACGCACCACATCCCACCACACTACCCCTCCTGCTTCACCGTAACCTCCCGTAACGCCGTCCTTCTTATTCCACTATAAATTTAACACACACCATATCCCCCAACACCAACAATACCCTATCATACCCTCAGCATCAACCTATACCACAATACCTCACCAACGTAACCCTTAATTCCACTCCTCCCTACACCACCCTTGCCCTGTCTTTCCTGACATACCCTGCACCAAGCCCTATCATACCCCACCGCGCCACATACCAACACCACTCTACCTACCCCACCATATCACTTCTGTCCCACCTAACACAATCAGCACAACCCTCACGCCCCACCACCCCCTCTACATCACCTCCCCCTCTTGCCCCCCCCCTTGCCCAACCTTACCCTCCACAACACCTCCCCGTCCTGCCCCACCATATACCCAACGATACCATCACACCACCTCCACTTCCTACCCCATCATATCCCCACACCACCTCCCCTTCTTGCCCCACCATACCCTCCCTCAGCACCTTCCCCTCTCGCCCAATTATACCTCCCACCCCACCTCTCACTCCTGCCCAACCTTACCCCCAACACCACCTCCCCCTCCTGCCCTACCATGCCCTGCTTCAGCATCTTCCCCTCTTGACCTACTGTACCTCCCACTCCACCTCCCCCTCCTGCCAAACCTTATCCCCACACTACCTCCCCCTCCAGCCCCACCATACCTCCCACACCACCTTCCTCTCCTGCCCGACCATACACCCCACACCACCTTCCCCTCCTGCCTCACCATACCCACCCACACCACCTCCACTTCCTGCCCCATCCCACACCACCTCCCCCTCCTGCCCCCACCATACACTCCACACCACCTTCCCCTCCTGCCCCACCATACCCACCCACACCACCTCCCCTTCCTGCCCCATCCCACACCACCTCCCCTCCTGCCCCCACCATACACTCCACACCACCTTCCCTTCCTGCCACACCATACCCATCCACACCACCTCCCCTTCCTGACCCATCCCACACCACCTCCCCATCCTGCCCCCACCATACACTCCACATCACCTTCCCCTCCTGCCCCAGCATACCCACCTACACTATCTCCCCTTCCTGACCAATCACACACCCCCACCTCATCTCCCCCTCCTGCCCAGCGCAATACACAACCGTCGACGCCCTCCAGAAATTTGTCTTAATGATGGTTATCGAACAATTTACAGGAAACGTGAATTTGTGTGTGTCTGAGAGGGTCGGCTCGCGCACTGATCATAATGTTCCCTTCCTCCTCCTCCTCCTTGGCCATCAACCTCGAATTTTAGAAAGTGAATAAGAGGAATTACGCCCCAGAATTCGCTTCGCCCTCCCCGCCCAGATGTTGCAGGACCTTTTTGCAGTCCGGCCGCGACCTCTCTGCAACAGTCCAGCAGGACAAGGAAATGCAAATCTCAAAACAGGCCTTCCAGTGAGGGCCTGACCTCTCCTGCATCCAGCATTATCAGGAATTACAAAACTTATGACCAAACTTAACACACCACTCATTTCCAGTCCGGCTGTGACCTCCATGCAACAGTCCGGCAGTACGAGGAAATGCATATCTTCCAGCAGACGTTCCAGTCAGGGCTAGGCTCCTCCTACAGTTCAGCAGTAATGCTAGGCTCATCCCTTTGGGTGCCGTGGATATTCTCGGTTAAATAAAGTCGTCTAACCTTGGCTGGAATATACAGTAAAAACAGTGCTCTCATTTCCTGGTGAAAACATTCATCGAGATAAATTTTAAATTTCTTGATACGGTGGGTATCTCTAAGCTCAATAAATTCATTTGACTGGAGCCGAAAAACTACAAAATTTGTTTCTCGTGTACCTGTTGTAACAGTAGACAAAGAGATGAGTGAAACAGATGTGCAGTTTCTTCCTGCGCATTCAGAAAAACATAGAAACTGCATACCCTACCCTAAGGTATGCATGCCGAGTTGAAAGAACTGTAAAATAATATTACTGCGTCATAAAAGTATCCTGATGTACAAGCGGCATGATCATAATGGTGACATCTGTGAAGGGGTAGTATCCCGGGATAGGCTCAGTAAGCAAAAGCAGCAGCAGCCGTGGTGGCGAAGGCGGCGGTGGCAGCGGCGGCGGAGACGGAAGTAGTAGTAATGTAGTAATTAGTCAACTGAAGCCCATTCTACAACATGTACAGTCGAGCAAAAAACTATCTTTACATCCGTTCGTCTTATATTTTAAATCAATGAACGAAACGAATGAAAATATTCTCTACTAGTTGCTCATAGTTGTACACGGCCAGTAATTTAATCAGTACGACGTGAAGAAGGAACTTTATGCTAATACGAGTAAGACATGAAGAGGGAACTTTATGCTAATACAAGTAAAGCTAATATGAAGTAAACAGTTCTTTCAGAAACATCTGTCTAAAGAGAAAATGCGATAAACAACAGCACTCGTTGTGAAACCATCAGTCACCTGTGTAAAGATTGTTTCGGATCGAGTGTACAAAAATATCACATCGATATCTGCTCACTTTAACCTAGTCTATATCCTTCATAAGTTTTAAAAGGGGACTGACCCGATAAAAATAATGGTGGAAAATTTTATATTGTGGAGGGCATTATCATGGAACCAGACGAACTGACCTGAGAAGCTTCGTTGAAATCCATGCACGTATTTTCCCCTATTTTTTTTTTTTTTTTTTGGGGGGGGAGGGGAGGGACTGACCCACCAAGAAACACTAAGGGGGATCTTGCTCTCCAACTATCGCCTTATGGCTGAGTCTATTGCATAACACGTACTAGTTATCTAACCAATATCTGCCTTATCACATTATTTCTGAGAATTTCTTATTTGGTGATGGGGCTAACTCCCCGAAAAATAATGGATGGAAATTTGTATACACTGGAAGACCTTCAGAGTAACCAGATGAATTCGCTTGGGAAGTTTCAATCAAATCCATCAAACAGCCTAGGGAGTTAAGGCACAGACACACAGACACACACACAGACAGGCTGAATCTCACGCTACGGTATGGGACGATTTGCCGAAAATGATACCATTTTGTTTCGCAGGATTGATAAGGAAAATATGTTAGAACACGAGAAAAGTTGATAGCTTCTACAGGCCAGTTGGCAAATATTAAACAGCTTCTGAGTTTATCTCGACTGCGAAAATAAGTATGGATGTGAAAGAAAAAAAATTCTCCCCTAGGTACCAAACCCTCTAAGCAAAAGTGTTTGGAAAAAGTAAGATGGAATTCCATGCAGTAAGCTACAACAATTTTTATACAGAAAATTCATACGAAAAACCGGAATACAACCTCGAAAAATTGTAGAAATTCCATGTTTCATCCAGGTCTTTCCAGTTATATGCTTATCTAGGATGTTCTTGGAACTACAACATCGACTGGGAACTTGTTCCACTTATCCACTGCTCTACTGCTAAACCAGTTTCCTTCTATCGTCCTAATGAAACGGTTCGCTGATTTGACACCATTTTTGTGTGTTCTGTTTTTCTTACCCTTTAGAACTTCACTAATGTCTCCTGTATTATCCCACTTGATCTTCTAAAACACTTCGATAAATTCTTCACCCTTCAGATACACATATTCTTACAAGGGGGGCTCCTAATCTTTTGAAATACTGTCTTCATTCTTCTTTAAGAACTCACCAAGGAATCACTATCCATTTTGCAGCAGACAACAAAACTGCACTGCATTGCTGTAGCTGTACATCGAAAATGCAATTACTCGCATGTTTCCAATGCGCCAAAACACTTATGCCCAGATTTTAGATCTTGTTAGTAATACGAGTAATTCCCTGATCTCTCTCATAGTCTGGTATATATATTTGTGCTAGTACTAGCTACTCCTGTAATCTGCTCAAATTAAGTATTTTATATATTTTAGTGAATGGTAGTAATTATTATGATGACGAATGATTATATTAGTTTTTTTTTTCTTTCTTAGTTTTGTATCCTACCAACCCCACTGAAAATAGTAAGAAAATGGGTTAAGAAAATTATGACAATAACGATGATAACAATGACGATGAAAATGAAGATAACGAAGATGATGACGTTAATAATTATCAGGATAGCATAATGACTAGGAGCAAAGAAGAGAAATCCTGTCTGAAACTAGAAAAAGCCATCAGTACGAATACCGGAGTGACCATCAATTAAGTAACGGAGCAAAGGTCGAGTAACAGATCAACTCTAATTCCAGGGTACAGGAGGGCTAGGGAGGAACAGGGAGGCCGAAAGGTGGATAGGACTGAGTGTGGTTAGGTTAAAGTGAGATTAGGTTAGCAGGTTAGGTTTGGAGATTAGGGTACAAAGTGTGGTTGTGTTTTCTTACCCCAAAGAAACAAAGGAACCCACGGCTGACAGCAAAAATCAAAATCTGTTCATTTCGAGGTTCATTTAGGTTTGGTCAGGTTAGACTGGCTTGGAATAGGAGATTATATATAATGTGAAATTAAGTTACGATAGATTAGAAAGTGATAACGGTAGAGGTGGAGTGAGCTAAGGCTAGTTTAAGTTAGCTTAGTTTAGGTCAGGGTAGGTTATATTAGGTTAGGTAAGGTTTCATAGGAAATAAGTATATGAGGTGAGATGAAGTGACATTTGGTTACGCAACACTAGAAGAGTTGGAGTACTTAGTTAAACACTGTTAGAGATGTATGTTAGATGAAGATAATAACAATTTAAGCTATGTCTGTGAGACTGAGAAGGTATTTGCTATCCGTAGATGCCTTTAGCAGTCATACTGTAAATGGTTTCATTTCTCATTACCAGAGTTATTGTGTTGCAACGATTCTTTATTACCAGATATTATACTGCATTGTTAACCTTAGGTCGCGTATCGGTTAAGACCCAGCCACCGCACTGTAAATATGTACATCAAACCTTGCTCCCTCAATGCCTTGAAGTTACTACAGGCTGGGCTAGACCTGGTTAGGCTCAGTTAACTGAAATTAAGTTAGGTTAGTACCTTAGATACACATCGGCGGTTAGGTTAGATCAGTAAACTGACTTAAGAAGGACGAATAGCATGGATATGGCCAGGTCTTGAGGCAGTGAAAACACTTGTCACTGTCATCAGGCTAGGCAGTGACATCACGAGGTCAGAAGTTCGAGTCCCAGCTGAACGAGGTCGAAGAGGATAAAATGTAAATGCCACCAAGCGGAACCTCCTCGAGTGATTCACAATTTGTTATATGTGCTGGATTGGCCGTGGGTGAGTGACGGGGTGGGGGTGGGGGCGGAAGAGAAGCGGACGGTAGCTGGAGGAGGCGGGGGTGCTGGAGCGGAGCTAGGGGTGGAGGAAGTGTGAGAGAGATAAATGGAGAGAAAGGAGGAGAGAGGCTGGTTGTGAAGTGTGAGGGGGGAAAAAAAATAAGCGAGACGTTCTGGGGGGAAAAGGCAGTGGAAGGAACTGAAATTACAGAGAAGAGGGAGGAAGGAAAGGGAGGAGAAGGGGAACAGCGAGAAAGGGAGAGAGAAGAGGGAAAAGACGAGTGGGAGGAAATGGGGGAGATACGAGATAACAGCGGGAGAGGAGGAGGTAAGAGGCGAGAGGGGTGAGAGACGAGAATGTGATAAAAGAAGGAAAATGAGAGGGTAATAGAGACGAGGTGAGACTCAAAGGAGAGAGAGAGAGAGAGAGAGAGAGAGAGAGGATGGAACAGTCAGAGAAGGAGAAATGTGTGAAGAAAAATGGGCGGCAGTGAGAAAGGAAGAAAGGGAAAAAATGGGGGAAGGAGAAGAGGGGAAGGAGGGAACAGTGAAAACGAGGGAACAGTAAATGAGAGAACATGAGGTATAAGATGGAAGAGAAAAGAGAAAGGGGAGGGCAAAACACGGGAGAAATGAGTGAGGAGTGGGAGGGAAGAGGTGATGAGGGAACGAGAAGAAAGGTGGGAGCCAGATGATGGTATGAGGTCCGAGAGGAGAGAAGGAAAAGGAAGAAACTGGAAACGAAATGAGGGAGAAAAGAACAAGAAATATAAAAGCATAAATGGACGAGAATGAGCATTGTTTCAAAAGCTAAAAGAAGTCAAAAAGAAATACAGAAGACATAGAGGAAGGAAATGAGAGACTTAATGGAAACTGAAAAATATACAGTAAGAGACGAAGTGAATGAAAATGGAAGGAAGCAAAAGCAGGAGGAGATGGGGCAACAAGGAACAACATGGGAAGAGAGTAAAGGGGAATTAATATACAAAAAGTGAAAAATTTAGAAAAAGAAATAAAAGAAGGAGGAGAATGAAACTGAAAGGAAGACAAAGCTATGAGGAAACATGTAAATGGAAATAAGGAGAGGACGGTGGAAATTATAAAATAAGTAAAAAAAAAAAAAGAGGAGGAAAAGGGAAATCCAGTAAATATAAATTACAAACTAGAAAAGAAAACAGTGATAGAAAATGAACCGGGCAAGTAAAAAAAGAAAAAGATGAGAATAAAAGAAAAACAAAAAAAGGTGAAGACATATGTTACCACAAAATAAATGAATAGAGAGAGAGAGAGAGAGAGGAAGGAAAATGTGAAAGGAAAATGAAACAAGACATGCAGAGAAGCCGGAGGGGAGGGAGGGACGGAGGAAAGGGAATGAGGTATGGAGAGAAACACGGAGCTTGGGCGGAGGAGGGATGAGGAGGGGGAAGGGGAGACAGGGGTACGGGGGGGAGGAGAAGGCGAATGTGGGTGTAAGGGTTTATGGAGGGGAGATAAGAGGAGGAGGGAGATATCAGGAGGAGGAAATATGATAAAAGGGGGTAAATGTAGGGCGACAGGAGACGAAGGGGTGAAGAGGGTAGAGGTTGGTTTACACGGAGTTTTGAAGAGAGGGGAATTAAGAGAAAATGAAATATAAGGAGAGGAGAGACAAGAGGAAAGTGAAATAATAGGACGGAGTAGGCATAGAGGATGGGGAGTAAAGTGGAGAGGTGTGGGGATGAGATGAAAAAAGGGGAAGTGTAGGGGGAGAGGGAGGTGAATATGGGAGAATGGAGGAGGGGGTAAAGCGAGAAGGGGGGAGATGTCGGGGAACAAGGACGGGAAGGTGAAGGGGGTGGTGTATGTAAATCCAGAGGAGGGGAAAGGTGGTGTGGAGGGAGAGGAAGGAGTGCATGGTGTAGAAATGGGAAGAGAAGGATAGAAATGAAGGAAAGAAAGCAGGGTTGGTGTCGAGGGGAAAGGAGAGGTGTGTGGGAAAAGATAAGAAGGGGAACTGAGGGGGGGGGGAGGCTGTGGAATGAGAGGAAATATGTGGGGCGAGGATGATGTAGGAGGAAGGTTAGATAAGGATGGGGAAGGGTACTGGGGAGGTTAGATGAGGATGGGGAGGAAAACTAGGTGGTCAGACAATGAGAGGGAGAGGTATTGAGGGGATGATATGGATGGAGAGGTGAGATATGGTTGAGGAGGATTTGGGAGGCTAGATATGGATGGGATGGGTGCTACTGTGAGTGAGATCAGGATATGAGGGGGTACAGGGAGTGGGATAAGGATGGGGAGAGGTACTGTGGTGGTAGGATAAGAAAGGGAGGGTATTGGGGAGGTGAGAAAAGGATAGGGATGGGTACTGTGGTGATGAGATACGTATGGTAGGGTATTGGGGAGGTGAGATAAGGATGGGGAGGGATGCTGAGATGTGGGATACGAGTGGGAAAAGATACTGGGGAGGTAAGGTAAGGATAGGGAGGGATGTTGAGGGGGTGAGGCAAAGACCGGGACGGACAGGAATTAGAGAGCGGGTGACATTAGGATAGGAAAGGGTATTTGGGTGGTGAGATAAGGATGGGGAAGGGTACTGGGAGGTGAGATAAGGAAGGGCAGGGATACTATGGTGGACGTCAGATGAGGAGGGATGGTGGAACTGGCGAGGAGGTAGAGGTGTGGGTATGAGAAAAGGGGGTGAAGGGGATAGGTGTATGACGGAAAAGAGAAAGGGCTGATGTCTGTGGAAAGAGGAATAAAAAGGTTAAAAAAGGGGTCGTGGTGAACTTGTAAATCGGCATCTGTATATTGGAAAATTAAAGTTAATACATACAAGGCTGGTCATTTGACTGCCCATCTGTCTACTTATCTATCCGTTTGCTAACGTACTGAGCGACGCCACATCCTGTGGCTGACGGCCTTGACGAAAGGATCTCCAAGCAAAAATAATTATTCCCTCCAAGGCTATTTTAACCTTTTACCGCCTAGCGGCAGGATTTTGTGCCGTTAGGGGGCTGTCAAGACCGATAAGGAAGGTAACCCTAAAGCAGGACCTTAGTTTCGAGACTATGAGCCGGAAGGTGAGGGGCAGTATTATGAATATAAGTCCTCTTTGGTTAATACAAGGATGGCTCGAAGCTCACTATCCACAACATCCCATGTATAGCAATTTTAGGCAGTAGTGAGTTGTTTTGAAGCCTTACAGTAAAAAAAAAGAAAAAAAAAATCATTTTAGGAGTATCATTTTTCTGATCTTCAGAAATTCTTGTTGCAGTTCCATATCTGTTCCTCCTACTGAAAAGCACAACCCTCCTTCTTATAGGTTACTCTATCACATTCTCTACCAAGCTCTTTGTTTCTCTCTCCTCCCAACTACTACTTTCTCACTACTCCTTTCTCATAAACTCTCATACAGTGTCTCATCATTCTATAACTATCTTCAGTAACTGAGTTAATGATCTGAGAGTTAATTTTAATCAACACTTTTACTACTAAACGGCGAGAGCAGATATACAGGAACCGCAAGAGACCGTATCAAACAAGCTAAGGAAAGAATTACTCCGTTGAAAGTGTCCTTGATCATTTTTCATCGATATTTACGAAAAACGTTCAGTAACGACCGAATGAACGTGTGGTCCGTATTCCCCGACTGCTCATCTGCTAGGTGTCCTACTTTCATGCTTTCCATTATTTATGTTTCCAATTCCTTCTTATCCTTTTATCAATGGGAAATAGTAATCAGATAAATCTTTTAATATTATTAATCTTTCACCATCTACTCTGGTGGAAACGTCTGGAATCATTTTTAAAGCTAATAAAGGGAGAACTCTACAGGGTGGACCTACGAGTTATACAATTATTAGCTGGGCCGAGAACATAAAGTACCATCCCGTAAAACACCACGCGTCGCATACTCGAGTAGTAAATGATTATGACCGAACCACCTAACAAAAATCCTAAAGTCTGTATGAACCACACCCGTGTGTGTGTGTGTGTGTGTGTGTGTGTGTGTGTGTGTGTGTGTGTGTGTGTGTGTGTGTGTGTGTGTGTGTGTGTGTGTGTGTGTGTGTGTGTGTGTGTGTGTGTGTGTGTGTGTGCGCGCGCGCGCGCACAGAACGTCCTTCCATTCATATTCATTCATCCTCTCCCGGTCCACCCATCACGAGTGAGTGGACTCGACCTCAACGAAAAGAAACATGAGACTGAGGAAGTGCCAGCGAGACCCAGTACACAGACCACCCCACACAGAACCCAGTAAGATCCTCAAACAGACCACAGATATTTGCTAAGGCTAATCAACACCCCAGATGCATCTTTAGCCCTAACAGATCTTAAAAAGACCCATAATTAACTCTAATTTTATCCCAAGAAGACATCAGCCACACCGTACACTCCAGCAAGTACCTAGACTCACCCCAAGCTTCAACCAAAAGACCTCAAATACATCCGTCAACTTGGACAGACCCCCGTTTGACCCCGGACCTCTAGACACCACGTAGGCCCCAATTAGACCCAACAAAATCCCCTACGAAAATCCCCAGTAAATTCCAAATCGCATGCAAGCCTCACGTATCCTAACTTTCCTCCAACCACATACTGTACAATCATCCGCACCACATACCCTAATACAACACCAGATACACCCCAGACACATCCCACATCCCACAGAGACCTCTAGACACTCCCTAGCCCCTCCCAGAAACATGGCATATATTCCAAATTCTCCCCATCACACACGGCTCACCCCAGGCTCAGTTCTTCCCAAAATTGAAATAACATACATGGGCGGAAAGTAAGAGTGGGTGAAGGAGGAGGCACGCAAGGGAATGGCCTGACCGAATGAGAAAAGAAAATGGTAGGAGATCCGAAAGTTAGAGATGAGGAGGAGGAAGGAAAGGTAAGAAGGGAGGGAGGGATGAGGTGGGGAGAGATAAGAAGAGGGAAGGGTAGGTAGGGCTGATGCAGGAGTAAGTAGGGAGAACAGGTGATGGCAGAGGTAGATAGGAGTTAAGGAAAAGGTAGGTAGGGTGAGAAGGAGGACTGAAGGGAAGGGAAGACAATTTTTAAGAGTGAGGTGGGGGAGGGGCAAGGCAGGAGTGATGGTGAAGTATGGGAGAAGATGAAGCAAGATGGAGATTCAAACTAGGAAAGATAATGTGGAAATAGGATACAGAAGGATGAGGGAGGAGGAGGAGAGGGGGATACGGAGGAAGGAAGAGAGGGAGGTAAGGGGGAAGCAGAGGCAGGGAAGAGAGGGAGGGGGAGACGGGGGAAGGATGAGGAAGGGGGCAGTCGGTACAAAACTGAGGAATAATTGAGTCTGTCTAATTTTACGAGGCGGGATCAAGGTGGGTGGAGGGTCCGGGTCACACACACACACACACACACACACACACACACACACACACACACACACACACACACACACACACACACACACACACACACACACACACACACACGCACGCACGCACGCACGCAAGCACACACACACACACACACACACACACACACACACACACACACACACACACACAAATATAACATTAAAAAATGCACAGACATACAGTACATACATCCACACATGCAGCACACACCTTATGTGTACCTCAAAACACCACACACATAAACTGTACACATCCATCCATGCATCCATCATCCAATCCTACATTGCCCCATGAGGAGCGTAGGAGCCCGGGGATAGGCAGTTGGTCCCGACATTTAAGATGAGAGTGACCATCCTCACTCACCCCCGTGTGGCATTACATGAGCAATGAACCCCAACCATTCCTTGGATATAAACCTTCACCCGCTCAATCCGACTGGAGTGCAATAATTACCCACTAAACCACCAGGCGCCAAAATTTGGTTATATGGTTACCACCCAGCGTAGTAAATGATTTCATGGTGCACAGGAAACCATTTGGCTTGTTACTTAGTGTAGAGTCACCCACAGGCTGAAGGAAGTGGAAAGAATGAAGGAAAGAAAGACAGAAGAGGGAGTGTAAAGTCACCCGTAGGCAGAAGGACAAGGAAAGAATGAAGGAAAGAAAGACAGAAGAGAATGGAAGGAAAGAAGGACGGAGAGGAAAGGGCAGCAATAACACAAAATACATACACAAATGCACATACACACGCAGATACGCAGACTCTTACACGCACATTCCTTCTCTCTTACACACACACACACACACACACACACACACACACACACACGAGACCATGCACTCTGGAACGGACACTGTCATGTCCCGGATTCGTGTCTCGCTTGGGGCCAAGTGGGTGGAAGAGGTGGATGCTCTCCTGTTAACGGTACTGCGGAGGCAATTAAGCGGATCACTCCCTTAGTATGGGTTTGAATCCAACTCAGAGGGGGTTGAGTTAGACAGCATCCACCTTGACTACGTCTCACATCTGGCTTTGTATGGGATGTTATTGTGTAGGCGCTTAACCCTTTCACCACGAAGTCTCCCATGAGCTGAATAGGATAGTTTGACGTTGACAAGAATATCATCCTCTTTATAGTTAATCCCTTCACTCCGGCGACTTATTTTTCAATTTTTTTTTTCCGGCACCACCTGACGTTTTTACTCAACTTAGGTCAGACGTCTGGTAGTGAAGGGGCTAATTCCTGCAACATCTAAACCCCTCCAGTTCGAAAGTCTGGATAGAGCTGAATACAACTGCGCACTGGAAGCAATTATATAGATGAAATAAAATACCGTACGTCATGGGAGTGGTGTTCATGAAGGCATAGCAACCTCTAGAATACAAGGGGTCTCTTAAAACAGATAATAATTTGCTGCAGCAGTAATAATTAAACGTTATAATGCCATCGTACTGAAAGGGTTAACAGGGGGCACAAAACCATGAGGATAGGGTGCTCAGGCTCTTCAACCTTCACTAGGATGTCTTTTTCTGACTTCTGTATTTAGAGATCAGTCTATTCAGCTCAACATGTAACAGAAGAGGTAAAAATAACCTTCCATAACCGTCTCATTATAGGCGCGCAGTTTATATTTCACTGCCACAATCAGGCTGTTTTATTAATAGGTTAATTTTCTCTGTCCTACCTACTTACACATACACACACACACACACACACACACACACACACACAGGGGAGAATCATGAAGCAGTGCCATGGGCCATAATCTAGTGGGCTTAGGAGGCTCATCAGCGACTCTTCCTCATCACCATGTGTTTTAATATACAGCACATTGACCCCTTAAGTAAGATGTATTTATTAATCCCCTTTATTTTACTTTTGTTATGGTTTCCTGCCACTTCAGCGAGATATCTGGCAGCGTAAGGGTTATTATCGTCCAGCATGATATCTATACAAACGGTGTCGATATTAACCCTTGCAGTGCGATGACGTCATTTTTTTCCTCTTGCTAACTCGACTTTTTTTTTTCTTACTTATGAAGGAGGTTACGTACAAGAGGATAACGAAGTCGATGTATATTCCTCCAGTCTGAAAAACGTGTCCTTGATATAATAAACTCGTACTAATGTCACACAAAATAATCGAAGTGAAATGTTAAATAGATAAAAGCAACACAATATTGGTACAATATGCAAAATACACAGCTACAGATAAGGTGGAACATAGCCTCCTGAATCCATCACAATACAACCCATTTATTGTGGGTGGAAGGGGAACTGTAAGGAAGAGCTTATTCCTGTCCGGAAATGAAAAATCTTAATCTTTTCGTTTTTGCAAGGCCAGATTAGATTATTCATCTTAACCCCTTCGTTACGGTGACACCCTCTTCCTTTGGCCGACAAACGATTTTACCGAGTGATTTTATGCACCATCAATGAGCAACATGTCGATTAAAGCGATACATACCCCTCCAGTTCTAAATGTCTCTCTTGAACTGCATGCTATCTCTAGGAGGCAGATACAGAACAACGAAAAGTATGTCTTCGAACTGATTGCGTTGAAGGACTAAATACAGTCTCCAATAATGCTTCCTTAATGTGAAAAATCTGAATCTGCATTCTCCTTCCTTTAGATATGATTCAACTGTGACCTATCATCGTCTGAGGGATACGAACATAATAACACTTACCGTCATAAACCACTCTCAGCCTTAGTATCTTCGCTGGGCATAATGGCAGAGCAAAGGGTATTAATACTGAGAATTGCATTAACTGCAATGGAGTCATGAGAGGTATTTGCTAGGGCTGTAAAGATATGTCAGGGGAACTATAAAATGAGAGAGAGAGAGAGAGAGAGAGAGAGAGAGAGCATCAGTTCGAAGAACATTAAGGTATTTTTCCGACAATTTTCCATGGATGTGGTGAGGGAAATGGATGATGGAGATTGAGAGGTGATTGGCTAAAGGGAGGGGGTTAGGAGAGGAAGGAGGAAGGGCAGGGAAGGTGCGGAAGGAGAGACTGTGTGGTGGTGTACAGAATGTGTGTCGGATGTTTTTTTTTGTTTTTTTTTTTAACGTATTTGACTCCGGCATGGAATAGACAGTCCGTTCTCTGAGGGCCAGAAATCGCCCTATGTGCATCAGCTGGCCTCATATACCTTCACATGTCACCACTTTGGCAATACTATCCTCCGCCCATACAGAATGCACGGTAGGGCTCTCACAGAATAGTAATATCGTTGTTATTTTTATGACATGTAGGTGAGTTCTGTAGAAGATCATTTCACATCCTCAAACATTTTTTGGTCCAAGTCTAAGATCGAATTTACGTCCTTTGTGTCAGCACTTGACTACTCAACCACCAGTGTGTGTGTGTGTGTGTGTGTGTGTGTGTGTGTGTGTGTGTGTGTGTGTGTGTGTCAGGGGTGCAGTCGTGTGTGTGTCTGGGTGAACAATACTACTTTAAGTATGAAATATTGTTGCGTGTGGGTGTGAGGCAAATTGCTTGGAATATATGTGTATGAGAGAGAGAGAGAGAGAGAGAGAGAGAGAGAGAGAGAGAAAGAGTGTGTGTGTGTGTGTGTGTGTGTGTGTGTGTGTGTGTGTGTGTGTGTGTGTGTGTGTGTGTGTGTGTGTGTGTGTGTGTGTACGTAAGCCGCGGGAGTGTACACGAGTGCGTCCTGTTGTTTATGAGGAAGAGGCTGATTGTTTTCATAATTTTACGACTTAGCAATCCCCTTGTCTGTGAGTGGCCGCTGTGCCTCATAAAATCATAGGTGGCTGTCAGTGCTGTGGGTATCAGTGTTGTTTGGGTGATAGCTGTGTTGTGGGGTACCGGGACTGTGCTGTGGGTGTGGGTATCGTGGGTGGTTAGTAGTGTTGGGAACGAGGAATGTGTTTTGAGTGTGGGTGTTGTAAGTAAAGGGAACTGTGATTTGCGTTGTGTTGTGAGGTTGGATGTTGTGAGAGTCAGTAATATGGGCATCAGTGCTTGTTGCTGTGATAGTGATGGCTGTGTTGTGAGGAGAGGAGGATGGATATGTTATGAATATGGATGTTGAGGGGGAGAAGTGTAATGTCAAGAAGGTGGGTTGTAGGGATGAGAATATGTGTCATGGGGTAAGGCTAAGTTGTGAGGGTGAGGGTGTGGAAATAAAGGTGTGTGTTGCTGGGGGTTAGGGTGTGTGTTGTACGGGTTTGGTCGTTTGTTGTGGGGGTTCGGGGTTGTTGTGGAGGTGAGTGTGTGTGTCGTCGGAGTAAGGGTGTTCTATGGGGTAAGGGTGTGGGCTTTCGGAATGACAGTGTGTGTTGTGGGGGTGAAGGAGTGTGTGATAAAGGTGAAGGAGTGTGTTGTGAAAGTGTGTGCTTGAAGGTGAGGGTGTGTGCTGTGGAGTGAGGATGTTTGGTGTGGGGTGAGGGTGTGTGCTACAGGGTGAGGGTATGTGGTGTGGGATGAGGGTGTGTGGCGTGGGGTTGGGTGGGTGGGTGTGCTATGGGTGTGAGGGTGTGTGCTGTGGGGCGAGGGTCTGTGCTGTGGGGTGAGGGTATGTTGTGGGAGTGAGGGTATATAATGTAAGGTGAAGGTGTGAGTTGAGGAGGTGAGTGTGTAGTGGAGGTGAGGGTGTGTTATAAAGGAAAGGGTTTGTGTTGTGGAGGTGAGAGCGTTTGTTATGGGGATTAGGGTATGTTGTGTTACATATGGGTGTATTGTGAGGGTGCTGTGATGATATGCTAGGGAGATGAGTGTTGCGAGTGTGGGTGTAAAGACTGTAAAGGTGAAAATTGTGTTACAGGAATGAGTAGGCGGTTGTTGTGGTGGTGTGCTGCAAGGGATTGCCATTCATGAGAGTTTTTTGAGAGAGGGAAAGTTCTGGATCCGGATTTACAAACTCACGATCTTTTTGCGGCCGTATATATATATATATATATATATATATATATATATATATATATATATATATATATATATATATATATATATATATATATATATATATATTTTGTAAAAAAAAACATATATGTTTTACTTTCCCTTGTCCTTCCTGTGAAAGCAGAGCTAGTTACGAGAGGGTATGAAGGAAGTGATTGGAATTTATGTGCTTGAATCCGGCCCTTGATGCTAACCCTTTCAGTATGATGACGTTTTTTTCCTACATCCAAAGGATTATACTCAGTTCATAAACGATTTCTTACCAATGAAGGCTGCATCTAACAACGATAGAACTGAGTAATATTGTCTGCAGGCAGCACGAATAAAACAGAAACGCTATCGTGATGGACTGGTTAAGAACGTTGTGTTGTTATGTCGTGCTGTGAGTTCGATATTTTTGGCGATGTGTTGTGGGGGACAGACTGAACAGAAAGACTGAACGCTGCTGCTAGAGTGACAGTTGTATCTGGAGTGTTGAGACTGTGTTGTGAGGTGTGGCACTGATTATGAGGGTGCTGTGGTGATACATTACGCAGGGGAGGGTTGAGATTATGCTGTAATGTTGCTAGTTGTACTGTGGCATTAAGTAAGGTGATGTGATGGAATATGTGAGTGGATGATAGCAAAGTGCCATGAAGTGTGGCAGTAAATGCGGAAGAGTGTGTTGTGAGGCAGTCAGCTGGGTTTTGTGGTACTGTGATGAAATATTACAGTATAATATGAGTGTTGAGAGAGTGCTGTGAGTTGTAATAATGAGTGTGAGGAGAGTTGTGATTTGCTAATGAATGTAAGTGTGTGTTATGACGTTATGGTGTGGATGTGAGTTTTGAGTGTGTTGTAAAGTTGTTCGTTATATTAGGCAGTGACTGTGAGGGTGTTGTTATGGTCGTGATTGATGAGACTGTAGTGCGAAAGTGAGGGTGTTCTCTGGATAAGAATGGTGATCTCTTGTGATGGCAAATGTTAACGCACGTGGTGTGTTGGGCTGTTGTCGGTTATGGCATGTTGTGGCTAATGGTGTGTTGCTGTGTTTGTGCTAGTTTGTGGAGGTGAAGGTATGTTGTGGACGATGGTGCGTTTCTCAAAGTTTGTACTGCAGTATATTAATGTACACAGGTTGAAAGGTTAAATGGATGGGGTGTTGTGATATAGTGTGTCGTGGTTGTTGGTGGCTTGTGTTGGGCTTGTGTTGTTGTGTACTTGTGATGTAGTGTGTTTCTGCCGTAGCTTATGTGTATAGCAGTGTGCTGTGAAGACAGATAAAACGCTGTACTTGAAGGCATGTTGTACTGTGTTTCTGTTATGCTATGCTGTGGTCTATTGTGCTGTCTCTGTGTGTTGGTCTCTATGTTGCCGTGTGCTGTTTATGTAAAAGCTGGATTAGTGATGTGTTGTGCTGTGTTTGTAATATAATGTGTGTTGGGAAGTGATTTTGTGTTACAGTTTGTGGTTCAGTGTGTGTGTGTGTGCGTGAGGGGGGGGGGGGAGTGGACAACTTAACAGCTCGTTCCCCAAGGCCCAACAGTTTTCCTACGTGTCACAAACTTTCAGCACTAATACCCACTGTTCATTATGAAAAGATGCTACGGATGTCTGATTCAGAACTGGCCCACTGATATAAGCCGGCAGTATATTTACGACACGTCGGTGGATCTTGTAGAAGATCAATCAAGTCTGTTTTAACGAAATTCAATAAACCAAACTGTTCCTGACCCCACCTTTTTGTGTCTGTGTTGCGTCGCGTTGTGTTGAATTTTAAGTTGTTATTTTGTGTTGTGTTGTGGAGGAAGACTGAATATTGTGGTTACTGGTGTGATGGGTTGTGCTGGTAATATGGTGCGTTGCGTGTGAGAGGTTGTGTTTGTGTTATGGTGTCTCGTGAAAGTAAAGGTTGGGTTAGTGGTGTATTATGTTTGAATGTGTTGTGGAAGTGTGTTGTAGCTGTAAAGGGTCGGACACTAAGCCTCAACCTCGGGGATGTTCGCCCACTTGACCCCATCACCTCCCAAGCATTAAAATTTTCTAGTGTGGCAGAAAAACAACACCTAAGCCTTCCACTCCTGCATGCATAATTAAATGTTTCAGGAACCGCGAGAGTTTGGGGTACTAGTATGGCTGGGTACATACCATTCTTGACATTATTAGTGCCTATATTGCCTTTACAACTAACGTTATTCCCATCATCATCATCAACCACCACCACCACCACCATCATCATCATCATCATCATTTTCATCAACCACCATCACAAAACCATCACCATCATCATCATCATCATCATCATCATCATCACTAACATCATCATCATCTTACCTCTATTTCCCACTAACAAATGAGGTGGGCAGGCTCCAGAAACAGGCTCCATCATCACGTGAGAAGATCGCAAATTAACAACAGGGTGGAGCTCACCATGTAACCCTTTCCCTGCTATGGACCCTCTTCACTGCAATTATTTTCTTAGTTTATTATGTTCAATCTTGCTGTCAGTGCAATTATTATGGTTTTTCAGTTTATTATATTTATTTGCGATAGTTGCTGAAAATCTTACTGTACTACGGAAACGCCTCTCGTACTGAATAAGTTCATGAAAGTTGCATAGAGCTCCTCCACTTCTTAATTTCTTTCCAAAGCTAAATACAGTAAAAGCGACTGTAGTCAGCAATAATTTTCTATAAAAGCCATCGCACTGAAAAAGGGGTGAAAAATACATCTCGATTGTCCAATATATTACCAATATGCCGGGAATCGAACCCAGTACTCTCAGGTGAGAGCCCGGCAGCATACCACTACACCACAACCAGGTAAAAGTTAACTCACAGTGTCACAATTTTGCAACCAATGTCAGAATGATTCTGACTTGCCGTAAGTGCTTGGGATAGATTAAAAGCATCTACTTGCCCGAGTGCCAGGGGGTTAACTCATCCTCTTCAGGTCCACACTGGGGGCGGAGGGACATTGGTTGCAAGATTGTGACAATGTGAGTTAATTTTTACCTGGTCGTGGTGTAGTGGTATGCTACCGGGCTCTCACCTGAGAGTCCTGGGTTCGATTCCTGGCATATTGGTAATATATATATTGGATAATTTTTCCTGTGTACAGTATAGGTTTCTCTCTTCATTCTGACTTGCCGTAAATGCTTGGGATAGATCGATTAGTTCTAGCCCCTTCACATTTATCGAGAAACAGAACCATTTCCCTACGACAAACAGTGGGACAGTGAGCAATGACTCTCGAAACACTGAAATGCAATCTTCGGAACCCAAACAGCTTTTCCAGTATATTAAGTAAAAGCTTCATAAACGTTCGACCAAAAGGTGGAGCGATATACTGGTCCACAACTGCGCAGTATGTAAGTGCTTTGTTTAAATCCTTTAGTATGATGACGTATTAACTGGCTTTAAACTTTATACCTACAGATCATCATCTTTTTCCTCATCATCACCATTTTTATTATTATTATTATTATTATTATTATTATATCTTACTGGTACGTTTTTGTATTGAAATGGATAAAGAACGCGATGTCTAACGTCTCCAGTTCGACAAGTCAGCCCTGAGCTGAATAAAATCATCTGGAATAACAAAATTACGTGAAAAACATCATCGTAGTATAATAGTTAAGCAATGTACAAGTTATCCTCCCAAGCTGAGACTGCCAAAACTTACTGCTACGAGAAGTTCGCGTTCGGCATTAAATTATATACAAGATGTCGTTTCCATTTTTTTCTTCCTATTACCAGACGATTTTACTCAGCCTGGGAAAGAACCTTTAAAATGGGGGAGTGATTATATAGCCTTCATATATCCCTTTAATACCAGCTGGCTCATGTAAGCTGAATAAAATCATCTGGTTGCGACAAGAACATAACCTACTATAAAAAGACGTCACTGCACCAATGGAGTTTATCCATTCTGTTCGATGACGTCTTTCCTATTTCATTCTTTTTATCATCATTCAGGTTCAATGAAACCTCGCGTAGTGCAAATGCTAGTGACCATCTGAATTTAACCCCTTAACCACCAGATGCCCCCCACCCCCTCTGCTTAATCAAATGGCATGCTGGTACTTATCCTCCATTCACCTAACTTGTCGGCCTTTTGTACCCTATTTCCCGTAGTCCATTGGCAGAATAGGATAATATTACGGCTCTACATCCGTTCCACAGCACTTCCTCGTGACTAGCACCACACTTTAGTGGACAACATTCAAGATGGAGGAACGGCAATTTTAAGCCTGGTTTGAGTGAAAGAAATGCAGTACTGTATAAAAATAAAGTTTCATTCAACTGTAGGGATTGAATTAAACATCTCCATTACTAAAGGTCTCGCAAAAGCGCAATAAATTCGTCAGGTGGTAGCAAGAATAAAACTAATAACATAGCAATAATCAACGTAATACGACATCCTCAAGCTAAAGATACCAATGAGTAATGGGTACAATTAATCGCAGAGGAAGACGTGTCAAAAATCCGCCTAATTTAACGAGATGACGACCCTGCCTAAAGCCATATTCTCCTAGTTCTTCCTTAGCGATTTATTTTGCGTATAAATTTTTGCAAGTTATAATAATTATCTTCTTAGTACTGACATGATCTGAATACATAACATGCACACGTACATTTACCACTTCAATACTGTACCGACCTATAAGATCTACAGTATTCTTCTTATTATTGTGCTTTGCAATAGCTCTATTAGCACAAAGGATGGGTGAAGGGTGTACCTAATCTCTCTGAAGAAAAAAAACAATAGCCGAAAAAAATAGTCAGGAGACGAAAATTTTTAAAAAGACGTCACCGTATTGGTGGGCTCATGTTAACGTACAGGCTATAAACAAATTTTCCTTACGACACGATACATTATCATACGCCACACGAGGCATTCTGAATCATCTGAATTTCTTTATGCATCCCTGGCCCTGCGTTGCTGGTGTGTGTTACTTCGTCTGCTGATGACGAAATCCAGTGGGACAAGGAGAGAGGTACAGGGATACCAACCACACCACATATTCACGCCGTCTGTAACTGATAGTTGCGAAAGGTATCAGAGCAAGGGGTGCTGAAAAATTTTTGAGAAGGTGTACAAAGACGAAGAGGAAAACATGAGGTGTTAGCGAACCTCGTCCAAGGGAGTAACATTTAAAAGAAAATCAAGATACAGTATATAGCAACAAATAAATGTGGAAGAGGTGGAGGGTCAAGGGAGTCTCCTTAGTCCCCGAAGATAACATCTATCTGTCTTTTGCCAAACGCCTAATCCCGTAAGGGGTGGCCACAAACAAATCGCCTCCATGTCGCCCTTTCCCCCATTTCACTGCCCTGCTCCCAGCTGACACCCCCAATCGGTAGAGAGGTGGCCTGCAGTCCTAACGGACCCAGGTTCGAATCCCGACATGTCGTAAAAATACCCCAGCTAATACCAATACACCAGTCCTGTATGAGACAGCCCTAGCATGTATTCAATATGGACGGTGGGTGTTAGCGCCGAAGTGGTGACATGTAGAGGTGTAAGGTGTATGGTATGTAGGAGGACTGCTGGGCCTTGATAGCAGGCTGTGAAGCCTATGCCCAGAGTCGGACACATAAAATATATATATATATATATATATATATATATATATATATATATATATATACCTCTCCACTCCATCCCTCCATCTCATCCTTGGCCTCCCCCTCCCTCTCTCCCCCCCAACCTCACTCACATCACTCTCCTCGTCAGTTTCTCACTCTCCATCCTCTCCACATGGCCAAACCACCTCAGTGTGATTCTCCTAACGCTTCCTATCACATCCACATCCACACCACAACGCTCCTTCACTTCCTCATTTGTCAGTCTGTCTCTCCATGTGACTCCACAGGCTCCTCTCAAATAACTCATTTCCACTGCTCTCACTCTTGACTTCTGTCCCTCCAACAAGGTCCAAACTTCACTTCCATACGTTAGAGTTGTTATCACAATACTGTCATGTATTAACTTTTTAACTTTCATGCTCACTTCCTTGTCTCTTATCATTGCCTTTCAAGGAACCAGCAACCTTTCTTCCTTGTTGTACCCTTTCAAGCACTTCACTCTCCAAACTTCCATCCTTACTCATCACACTACCCAAGTACTTAAACGCACTCACATTTTCCATTTCCTCCTCATCCAAACTCACTGTACAGTACATTCCCTGACTTCATTTCTCTAGAGACCATAACTTTACTCCTCCCTACATTCACCTTTAGATTCAGTTTCTTACTCACACTCACAAGCTCATCCACCAAGCCTTGAAGCTCCCCTTCGTCTTCACTTAACAACACAGTATCATCTGCAAACAACTTTACAGGGAGTTTCCAAACACTGCCCTCTCTCATTAGGGCCACTCCATCATCCACTGCCCTTCCTTGTATCTCTTTTATAACCACTTCCATATATGGATTGAACAGCCATCGAGACATGACACATCCTTGTTTCAATCCAACATTTAAGTAGAAAAATTCACTCAGTTCACAATCCCCACACACTGCAGCCTTAGCACCCTCATACATACTCTTCACAGCATTCAACATACAAAAGATAATTAATCAATGTTCAATGAGTCACAAAAGTATCGGTGCACAGGGGGTCCGATTCCTACCGAAAACATTCGTGCAACTGCTGTTGCAAATAGGCGTAACCACTAATGTGAACCACGTTACCCACAATATATTTCTCTCCCATGATACATTACCAACGTCTCATTGTGTATGAACAATGTTTATATAAACATAACATTTGCAATATGTTTGCAAGAGGACATTGCTAGTTGGCGATATATAACACCTCCCGACATCAGAGCTACCAACGTGTGGTAGGTCGGACACTAATATTTCAGTGACCTTCGTTCTGTTGTCCCAGATCTTTCACACACTTCGTGCACCGATACTTTTGTGACCCATAGTATAGCAGACAATAGTAAAATGTTAGGGAAAAGACGTGGAAGCCTGCCTAATCCAAGAGAATCCAGTCCCTGAAATCAAATGAAGTGGCTTATTGAAAGGAAAACACCTATAAAATACAAGCAAACTTCTAGTCATCTCATTAATTTTCTCAGCATGAAGGATCTCTCTAAACCAGGTTAAAATCGACGTCAGTGAAGAATAAATGGTTTATCCGTGGGACACAATGACTTTCTCTAATTAGTACTCGTGCTATCACCAAATTATTACACACACATACACACACACACACACACACACACTATATATATATATATATATATATATATATATATATATATATATATATATATATAGATAGATAGATAGATAGATAGATAGATAGATAGATAGATAGATAGATAGATAGATAGATAGATAGATAGATAGATAGATATAGATATAGATAGATAGATAGATAGATAGATAGATATAGATAGATAGATAGATAGATAGATACAGTATATATATATATATATATATATATATATATATATATTTAACCCATTGGAGCTCAGTGTCCAGAGTATTGGACAGGACTGGGATTTTTCAAGTCTCTATAGAGTAGGGAACCCCCGGGTAGGGACCTATGAGCTTCGCGACTAAGAACCGATAGGCGGAGGGCGGTACGCTCAGTACCCTCCCAATGCCATGCCTTGCCCGGCACCCTTGGGATCCAGTGGATTAATGACTGGCAAACCTATCAGTCTCTTTATATATATATATATATATATATATATATATATATATATATATATATATATATATTAGCACGGAGGCTAACCTTTTTGTAAGAGGTCTTTCCTACGCTAAATAATATCGTCTGCCTTTGGCTAAAACAAGATGAACAAAGTGAAGGGGTTAAAAAAGTGCTGCTGTCCGCAGAAATTAATGGAGGCAGATTCTAAAAAAAATCGGCACTAGGGGTGCCTGCTAAGCTGAAAATACATCGTCCAGGGACATCAAGAATAAAATAAAATGATGTTTTCGTACCGGAGGGGTTAATCTCCTCATTACTTTAATATTTATTTTATGTACATAGGATAGCACCAAGCGAATTCAATCAAGTTAATAAGAACCTCTAGTAGTGAAGGGGATAATGATGGCTATATTTAACTCCACCAATGCGAAACGTTTTCCTTAACACAACTAAATGATTTGGACTGCAAAAATGAACTTCAAAAATGATGTCAGCATATTCAAGGGGTTGGCGTCCCGGTACAACATTCCAGCTCACAAATGACTGTCATCTGCGGCGAGAGATACCGACCAAGTTACCTGGAATCATGATAAGTGGGTCATTAAGGAACTCACAGTCATCTTACTTGTCATTCTGTTAACCCCTACAACCAAGGAGTCTTTATATCAGTCCGGAGTCGTATGCACAGAGTGACTTCTGCTGGAAGTTACCGTTCCGCTCAGTGCGCATGCGCCGAGTGCCCTTTCCGCTACTGTGTTGAATGTATCCGCGTGTTATCTCAAGTATTGGGCCATTTATCAACAACATTTTGTGAAATACATGTGTCAGGGATATAGCTGGATGTTTTATCGACCTATAGGTAATTATCGGTTGATATATAGATAATATAAATAAAGATAAACATGTATGTTACAGGCAGATTGTGAAATCAGTCATTTCGTGAATTAAGGTTAGTTTAATTTAGGTTAGGTTAATCTAGGATAAGGTTAGGTTAGGTTAGTTTAGGTTTGGTTAGGTTAGATTAATTTAGGTTAAACAGAGAAGGAAACGGTAAATTCCTCCATAAAGTCACTCCGTGCATATGACACCGGACGTATCATGAAGAAACTAGTTTGGCGGTTACACGGAAATACCAACGATGTTGTTACACTGGAAAGCTGTGCAAGGTAAGACAGAGTGCGTGTGTGTTGTTGCAGATATTTCTACGGATGAATTATGTCAGTATACTGGAACTGAGCGCTCCCTGTGTGCATACTACAATTTTGTCCAGCCTCTCTCTTTAGGTATGAAAAGACAGTTATTACGCGTAGAGATGTAGTATATTTATTGAATACCGTCTTCCTGGCCCTCCTCCCATTACCTAACTTCCAAACACTATCTATCCATACCATGCCTCCCTTACCTAGGCTCCCACACCCTACCACAGCATGCCGGTGGCGCGGTGAAGTGGCAGGGTGAAGAAGGAGGGGGTGGGGATGAGGGAGGAGAGGGTAGAGGTGAGGAAGTAGGGGGTGGGGGTGAGCATGGAGGGGTTGATGGTTAGCAGGGAGTGTGTTGTCATCCTACCAAATGATCTTCCATAACTCACCGCGCAGGTAGATCACAGATGGAAGGGGTGGCAGGATTGGGAGAGGACTGGGGAATGCCAAAGAGAGAGAGAGAGAGAGAGAGAGAGAGAGAGAGAATGGGGTGAGGTAATTAGGACGGAGAGGGAATGGCAAGGAGGGCGAAGAGTAATGGATGGCAATGGGGAAGAAGAGGAGTGGGGGAGGCACGGAGGAGGAAGGGGAAGGCAAGGAGGGAGAGATGGGGGATCAGGGGAGAGGAAAGGGTGAAGCCAAGGAATGAGAGAAGCAGGGGAGTGAGGGTGGCAAGGGAGGGACGGTAAGGAGGGAGAAGGGGCAGAGGAGTGAAAGGGCAGGGGGAAAAGGAACGGAGGAATAAGGGGGGAAAGGAATGAAGGGGTGTGTGAGAAGAGTGTGTGAGGGGGTAAAGGGGAGATCGGTGAGGGGGCAAAACGGAGAGAGTGTGGAGTGGAAGGAGTAAGAGGAATGAGGGAAGGGAAAGGGAAATGGGAGTGAGAGAGGGTAAACAGCAAGGAATGAGAGATTGTAAAGGGAAGAGGAGCGGGAGGGACAGGAGGAAAGGGAATATAATAAAGAAAAACACGTATGAAATGCGACTACAAAACGCCTTATGATATACGAACCCCTTTAGCCTGGGGATGTATTATGTATTTCATTCTTGCTAAACGCTGACGATTTTATTCATCCCCCAGTAACTAGCTCACTTCTATGGTGCTCTCCTGTTGACAAATTCACCTTGTGGCACCAAAAAAAAAAAAAAAAAACGGCAGAGAAGTGAAGGGTTTAAGAGGTAACCTGTTCGTGTTGCAGTAGTTATGCTAAAGATTACACTACCATAATTATGTGAGAAATGGACAGGAGGACTGGATAATGTGCAAAGTGGAAGTCTAAGGGAGAGCGGAGTGAACGAAGGGAGGGGAGGAAGGAGGGGGGGAAAATGGAAAAGGGAAGAGGGAGGGGAGAAGGAAGTAGGGGAGGGAATGGAAAGCAAAAAGCAGAAAGAATTACGAAGAAAAACAAACAACACGTACCATCCCTATCCGTCCTTTCGTTTCTGTTTGCCGTAGGGTAGCCGTAACTAAAGTAACTATACTCTTTTCAGGTTAACTTGGCCCAGATTTTCGTTCTTTTGCAGCCTGTCTGATGTAGCTCAGTTGCAGGATAAGACACTACTGTGACTCTACATTCTATTCAAGCATTTCTTCATGGCTAGCATCATTTTCTTGTGTTAATCCATTATTACAACTTAGCATTTAAGATGGGGAGATGTCAATTTTGGGCTCAGAGGAAAAGCAGAATAATTTGTGAGCCAAAGGCAAAAATAGAAATGCAAAGAGAGGCGTGGGGCGAAGGAAGTGGAAGGAGGAAGTGGAGAGATGAGGAGGTGAAGAGTTGGGGAGGGAGTGGAGAAGGAAGTGAAGAGTACACCAGGGGAAGGTCAAGGTAAGAAGGAAATGGGGGAGGGAGACGAAGGTAGAAGATGGGAAGGGGAGAGGAGAGAAGGGTGACGAGTGGGAAGTGGGACGGAAGGCTGGTGGGAAGGGGAGAGAAGGTTGCTAAATGGGGGAAAGGGGGACAGAGGTGAAGGGAGGCAAAGGTACAGGAGCGAGAAGCAAGGAAAGTCAGGAGGGGAAGAGAGAAAAAGTTTGGATGATAAGCTGATGGAGTGGGCAGAAGGGATGAGGAGGGGTGCGGAAAAATTGTGGGGAAGAATACAGAAAGGTACAAGCTTAAGATACATAGTTATACATTAGATAAAAAGAACATCCACAGATCAACCGGTCCTTTCCTCGTGGTACGGCCTTAATACTAATACGACGAAAGAGCCGTATTACTGAACCTAACATAGGAACATGGATGGCAAACTCCTCCATTTATTATTATTATTATTATTATTATTATTACTGATGGTGGTGATTGTAGTATTGAAACACAATTAAAATACAATAAACATAACCATCATGACCTTACTTCTCTGTTGACTGCGTAATGTAAGCCAGAATGCACTGCCTCTCCCCACAGGTGTTCTGAAACTGACCTCATGAATTAGAGGCTCGCCAACACCATCGCGATACCAGGTTTAATACTACGTCCGTAACTCTCTATTACAGAAGTTTTAATAACAGGATAGCAAGACACAAGACTCTCCTCCACCCTTCAGACTCTCCAGCAGTCAGTCACAGAGAAAAGTAAGTAAAAGCAACACTTGGCAGGACTGAAATGAGTAAATAAGGAGGATGGTTTGGATAGATAATTAACGTGCGTTGAGCCACGTGAAGAGCAAGAAGGTTGAGTTATATGTGGTGTGTTAGGTGGGATGAGTCAGGTTGAGTGAACTGAGTCAGACAGGGTGTCAGCTGGGTGAATCAGGTGAGTCAGGTGGTGTGAGTAAGGTGGGATAGGTAAGGTGGGTAAGTCAAGTACGGTGAGTCAGATGGGATGAGACAGGTGTTGTAAGCCAAGTGGGATGAAGTGAGTTAGATGAGTGAGTGAGGTGGGATATGCGAGGTGTGGTGATTTAAGAAAGATGAGTTAGGTGGGGTGAAATAGATGGTGCGGCAGGTGGGGGTGAAACAGATGGTGCGGCAGGTGGGGTCAGACAAGTGGGGTGATTCAGGTGAGGTGAGTCAGATGAGATGAGTCAGCTGGGATGAGGTTAGAACTATCAGGGGCGGGGGCAAGTAAGACATGATCAAAAGAGAGGCGACTGATGGGTCTCATGTGGAAGGTGGTGGTGGTGGTGTGGTGGTGGACGAGGTGAGGAGGATGAAAGGTGGTGGTGGTAGTGGGGGAGGAGCTGGAGGAGACGTGGAGAGAGAGAGGGGTAAATAAACTGGTGGAGGTGGTGATGGTGGTGGTGATGGACAGCCGGACGAGAGGTGGTGGTGGTGGTGGTGGTGAATGAGAGGTGGTGGTGGTGGTGGTGGTGGTGAATAAGAGGTGGTGGTGGTGGAGGAGGAATACAAAGGAAAGCAAACAGCAACAGACATTATAGTCCTTACGAGGCTGTTTGTTACAGAGTAGACTATGACTACAAGATAACTCTACATGCTGAAGGATAAGGATAGTAAAGCAAGAAGGCTCCCACCACCTCCAAACCCTCCAGGAAAAAGTAAGCAAAACCACCATGCAGAGGAGGAGGAGGAGGAGGAGAAGGAGGAGGAGGAGGAGGAGGAGATGATGGTGGTGGTGGTGGTGGTGGTGGTGGTGGTGGTGGTGGTGGTGGTGGACTGAAATTGAGATGATGATGAAGAAGAGATGATGGTGGTGGTGATGATGGAGAGGCGAAGCGAGGCCGTGGTGATTGAGGAGAAATAGAGACTGTGGTAGCGGTGGCGGTGTGGCAGTGGTGTAGATGAGGTGATGTTCCTGCGTAGTGATGGAAAGGCGTGAAGCAGAGGGCAATGGCTGTGAAGTGATGGCGAGCTTTGGTAAAGTACAGAACGCTTAGTTTGTGATGACTGAGAGATGTGATGAAGTACAAAGGGTAGTGATGAAGGAAATGTAGCGGACAAGGGGGGGATTGTGAAGTGCTGGAGAGCTCTAGTGAGCGTGAAGCAATGATGGAAAGATCTGGTGGTGATGTGGTGGTTGGCGAGGAATGATAATGGTGAATTATGGCGGTGGAGATAGAGTGAAAAGTAGTGATGGAGGTGATGGAAAGGTGCTAAGGTGGGTAATGTGGTGGAGAAGATTGGTACTCCTAGAGGGATGGAGAAGTGTAGTGGTGTAGAAGCGTACAGACAGTGGTGATGGAGAACGTAGGATTGGAAAAGGATACTGGTACAATAAGTCAACGTACTGAAGGTAGTGTAGCAGCGATGGAAATACGTCAGAGGTGGAGAGGTAGCAATGCTGGATATTCATTGGTGGAAACGTGGCGTAACAGTGGAGATGAGGCAGTAATGAAGTGGTGATGCAGTCATGGTGGAGATGTAGCAGTGGTGGGCATGTTGCTGTGGCGGAGATGCAGCAACAGTGAAGAGGTAGGCTAGTGTAGCTACAGCAGTGATCTACATGCTGTAGCAAGAATGTATACATGGTGGAAATGCAAATGATGGACATGCAATGGTGGAGATGTAGCACTGGCGAAGACGCAACAGCGATGAAAATGCAACGGCTCTGGATATGCAGTCGTCGAGTACCTGTGGAGGAACAGTAGTAGTGGTAAATATGCGACGTGATGCAGACTATAATATTATGTATGGTGGAGATTCAGCAGTGGTGGATAGGCAATGGTGTTGGAGTGGAGAATAACCAGCAGTGATAGATATGCACTGCTCGAGATGCAGCAGTGGTACTGCAGCAAAGGTGGAGATGTTGCAGTAATAGAGAGGTAGGATGGAGGAGATGAAGCAGTGGTGGAGAGGTAGGGTGGTGGAGAGGTGATGGAGAGGAGGTGTGGCAGTCAGTGGGTTGAAACGCGGTGGGGCTAGTGATTAAGTTGTTGCGAGGGTGATGAACAAACTGGATGAGAGAGGGAGAGAAGGTGTGGAGGGGCGGTGGTGGAGGGGAGGGGGAGGTGGAGGCAGGGGAAGTGGTGGTAAGGGTAGGGTAGTGGAGGTGCCCAGTCTGACACGTTATTAAGCGTTTTTGCACCCCGTCAGGAAGATAGGGTAAAGTAGGGTAGGGAAGGCAAGGCGGATGGAATAGGGTTGACAAGGTAACCATGAACCAGTGGTGAGGCAGAGCAGAATAGGTGAGATGGTGAAGCACAGTATGGTAGGTAGGGTAGTGAGGTATGGAGGCAGGAAATACTGGCAAGGCAGGGAAAGGCAGTTAGGATAGGATAGGCATGGCAGACAGGGATTGGTGGCAGATAGGGTAGGCAGGATGTTGAAGCATGGCAGACAAGAAATGATTGTAAGGCAGGGTAAGGTAGCTTGGGTAGTGAACTAGATGAAGGTTGGCAGGGCGGACTGGTGAGGAATGGTAGGCAGGACAAGTAGGTAAGCAGGATAAGCTGAGGAAATGTAGGTAGGGCCAAAGGAGGCAGACTGGGGCATGGTGAAAGCTGAGGCACGAGTGGAAATGGAAGATAAATGTTAGCTACGGCTGGTCTAGGCAGAGACATAATTAAGGTGAAGACAGGTGAGAGTGGTGACAATAAAAGAGGAGGAGGAGGAGGAGGAGGAGGGGGAGGGGGAAGGGGGATTACAAAAGATTACAAAGGAAAGCAAACAGCAATAGACCTAATGGTCCTTTCGATGCTGCTTGTTAGCGAGTAGAGTATGACTACAAGATCTACGTCTACATGCAGAAGGATAAGGAGAGTAATGCAAGAAGGCTCCCCCCACCCCCAAACCCTCCAGGAAAAAGTGAGAAAAACCACCACGCAGCATGGAAAAACTGACGTGGAAATTTCACAAGACAGACTGTAAAGGAAAAGTCACATTCTATAATACATTATTTATGAGCTACCAGTCTGAATAGCCTGAAAGAGAAAGTAATCAAACAGACTAATAACTACGGGATGACATTATGAACGGGTACATTGAGTTAATGAGGCGTATGTAGACATAACGTGGAAACTGCACTGTGTACAATGTGGATGTTCAGGGGTGGTGCAGCAACAAGTTTCCTCCCGTAGCAGTGACCCCTGGTACATTAAAAAAAATCCCGATGGTGGTCACTTGGCTAACAGGGACCCACAGTGATCCACAGCCTATCACAGGTCGAAACTAAGAGTAGTGATTATTATCTCAGGGCTATCTGTGCAGATCCTAATCTGTGCTTATATTACTTTATTTTTTACAAAATTGAAAAATATATAATGATGTGATGCGACGCTATGTACGGGTACATTAAGGTTATGGTGTGTCCTGTAGGCAAAAGGGGGCTGCACAGTGTGGATGTTCAGGGGTGGTGCAGCAGCCTTGCCTGGTGCTTTTAAGATAGGCAGCAGTCAATCAGGCCCCAGCTCCGTTCACTCCACTGAGACAAGGAACTCTCCCATGTGGGACAAGTACACAAGTTTCCTCCTGAAGCAGTGACCCCTGGTACATTAAAAAAATCCCGATGGTGGTCACTTGGCTAACAGGGACCCTCAGTGATCCACAGCCCATCACAGGTCGAAAGTAAGAGTAGTGACCGTTAACTCAGGGTTATCTGTGCAGATCCTAATCTGTGCTTATATTACTTTATTTGCATCGAACAAATTGAAAAATGTATAATGACGTGATGCAATGCTGTGTATGGTTACGTTGTTTACGAGATGTCTTGAAGACAAAATGGGAATAAAAGTACACGTACCTGGTAAAAGTAAGTTATTCAGACAGAAAAAGACTCAGCTCAGGATTCTCGTGCAAATACTTAACTATTTTGTTTTTTAATGCCTTAACTGAGATACTGTTCACGGGATCTGAGGGTAATCTGTTCCAGATACTTACGACTCTGTTGAAGGAGAAGTATTTTGCTTTACGGGATTGGAAACGCTTTCCCATAATTTTGTAGCCATTACTTCTGGTTTGACTCGACCAGTCGATTTCAAAATATTTATTCACGTCTAAGTTGTCATATCCCTTCATGATTTGAAAACTTCAATAAGGTCACCTCTTAACCTGCATTTTGTTAGGCTAAATAATTTAAGTTCTTCAAGGCGTTCCTCATATGGTTTGTTTCTCAGTCGTGGTATCATTTTTGTGATTCTTCGTTGTATTTTCTCTAATTTCTCTAAATCCTTTCTGTAGTACGGAGACCAGAATTGCACACAATACTCAAGATGGGGGTGCACTAGTGAGTTGTACAAGGCAAGTATTACTTTTTCTGATTTAAACTCGAAAGTTCTTCCAATAAAAAACCCACTAGCTTGTTTGCAGTTTTAACTGCCTCGGTGCACTGCTTACATGGTTTAAGGTCATTTGATATTATCACACCAAGATCTTTTTCATTGTCGGCACTTGATAACTGGATATCATTAATTTTGTAATTCGCATGGATGTCGTTACTTCCAATATGAAGTACTTTACATTATTTTGTGTTGAATTTCATTTCCCATTTTTCTGCCCAACTTGCTAAAGTATTATGGTCATTTTATAACTGCTGCCATTGTAACCCTGAAGTTACTTTACCGGTTATTTTAACATCATCTGCAAATTTGGATACTTCACAATTTAGACCCTCATCTATATCATTTATATAGACAATAAAAAGTATTCGTCCAAGTACTGAGCCCTGAGGAACGCCACTGATCACATAACGCCATTTGGATCCGTTTCCGTTTATCACAACTCGCTGTTCTCGGTCTGAAAGCCAGTCTTGTAACCATTTCTGCGTATTTCTTTTTATTCCATGTGTTTCTATTTTGCTCATGTGACGCTTGTGAGGGACAGTGTCAAATGCTTTCTGAAAGTCGTGGTAAATTATATCTACTGCTCTTGAGTCATCGTATGATTTGTAAACATCATGGAAGAAGTCCAGTATGTTAGTTAAGCATGAACGACGATGTCTAAATCCATGCTGCGAGTCTTTAATTATATTATTTTCTTCTAGATAATTAATTATTTTATCTCAAGTTTTTTCCATTAACTTGCACACTACTGATGTTAAGCTGATTGGTCTGTAAATTCCTGAATGCGACTTATTTCCTTTTTTGGAAATTGGTGTTACATTTGCTAGTTTCCATTCATATGGAACTTTCCCAGTACTTAACGATTTATTGAATAAGACAGAGAGTGGCAGCAGTAACTCATTTTTTGCTTCTTTGAGAATTCTCGGTGATATTTTATCGGGGCCAGGGGTTTTGTTTATGTTTGTACTATTTATGGCTGAAAAGATATCGTTATTGTGGATAGTAGAGTTACTATGGACTGTGCTATTTGCTTGGTTTGTGAGTAACAGTAGATTTCTGGTGGTGTTTTCTGCTGTAAAAACAGACGCAAAGTAATCGTTAAGAATTTTCGCCATTTCATCCTCATTTTCTGTGTGTTTGCCATTGTTCGTTTCAAGTGGGCCTATTGATGTAGTCATAACCGTTTCCTTTCTAATGTAACTGTAAAATTCTTTAGGATTTGTTTTGCACGTATTAGCAATGTGGATCTCCATTGCTCTTTTGCTCTGTCTGATAAGTCTTTTCGATATGCGGCGTAGATTTTCGTACTGTAATTTATCATTATTATTTTGTGTAGTTTTACATTTATGGTATGCCTGTTTTTTGGCAATTAAGCTACTTTTAATTTCACTGGACAACCACTTTGGTTTACCATTACCAGCTGGACGCCAGTTACGTAGTGGCACACATGACTTCATTGAATTTTTTGGTGAATATTTTCCATTTTTGGTTTATGTCATCATTTTCAGACATCTGCAGTTGCAAGTAGCATTCTGAGCCTGGTGCAATCAGCTCTACGATAATCTGGGACCTTTTCTTTACTCTCTGCTTCTTTCTCCTTCTCAGTAGTAATATTAAACTGTATAATTCGATGATCACTGGAACTAAACTCAGGTCCGATTTCAACGTTGTTGACTAGGTTATCATTTGTAGTTATGATGGGAGAGGGAGGAGGAGGAGTACATAGGATTACATAGGAAAGCAAATAGCAACAGACTTTATGGTCCTTTCAAGGCTACTTGTTACAGAGAAGACTATGACTACAAGATCTAACTCTACATGCTGAAGGATAAGGATAGTAAAGCAAGAAGGCTTCCCCCACCCCTAAACCCTCCAGGAAACAGTGCGAAAAATCACCATGCAGCACGGAAAAACTGACATGGAAATTTCACAGGAAATACTGGAAAGGAAAAGTCACATTCTATAATACTTTGTCTATAAGCTTCCCGTTTGAGTAACCTGAAAGAGAAAGTAATCAAATAAAACTAACAATTACGGCATGACATTATAAACGGGTACGTTGAGTTAATGGGGTGTCTGTGGACATCACGTGGAGAAGGAGGAGGAGGAGGAGGAGGAGAAGGAGGAGGAGTGAGCAAAGCATAGTGGAGTAAAAAGGGGAGACGAGGAGACTTAACAAGCGAGAAGGGGTCGTATCTTCGTAAGCTAGGTTCTCCAGGAACTCGTCTTAAACATGTTTAGTTCATGTCTGCAGATGGTCACGTTAACAGTTGCATTGACCTGCCCAGGAGAATAGTGACGTATCACATTACACATTAACAAATCCGTATACATTATAAACACTCCAATCATAGTTTCCTCTAAATACCATATAAGAGATTATTTACGTGTCATCTGCAGAAACATGATTGGTAAAGAAAAGGTGACACAGATCCTCCTAAATCCACGAGAATATAATAAAAAGTGGGAAAAGGTGGGGTGAGGTCAACAAAGGAAATACAGTTACCGACGGGATCTATGAAACTGGACCTGCTCTATGTTTCATTGTACAATCTGGCATATTTATTTATTCTGAGCAACTAGAATGTCAGGGTAAAGCCCACATTAAAATACTTTAACTCTTTTATTACTGCTTCTTACTCATCGGATTCCCGTGACCTTCAGACGATTTTAAGTAGCTTTGGAGACCCTCGCAATGATGAGGTTACAAGCTGACTCCAATTAGCCCTTCAGTACGGTTATATCTGTTAGGAAGTATATTTCCCCTATTAGCAAACGATTTTATTCACCTTCAGAGAGGAATCTCAGTATGAAGGGTACAATTAATAGCATGGTAATATGGTAATTTGCAAAGGAAACACATTACAGTTTTTACGTTTCAGAATGTAAAGTTAAATACGGTAAATAAAATACAGCAAAATAAATCAGCGTTTTTTTTTTTGTTTTTTTCGCCAACGGTGCCTTGAGTGTTGCCCGTATAAGAACTCGCATACTTTCCTAATTCATCTGATAACCACCCGGCTAAAGAGAGTAAATTAAAGAGAGTAAAGCAACAGACAATAAATTCAAAGACGGTAAAGTCAAGAGGAGTAGTTGAACGAAATAAAAACAAAGCATACAGACAGGTGGGGAAAGCCAGAGAGAACAAACAGAAATTAAGACAGAGTTACACAAAATACAGTATATCCAAAGAGTACTGCCGATGGGAGTAGGTTTAAGGCAAAAAGGATGGATCTAAAAAAAAAAAAATGGCAGACACAAGAGAGAGAGAGAGAGAGAGAGAGAGAATCTAAGTAGAACAGATATATTTTTTTGCCTGCTGTACCTTGACTGGTGGCTGTATAAGAACTCGCATACTTTCCTAATTCAACTGATAACCAGCCGGCCATCACAGCGAGCCAACTGCCCGTCAAGCCTGTCATACCTCGCCAGCGCCATCAAACTGCACCATCAAGTACGAGGAAGTTGCACTCCCCACATTTGCAAGACGAGCTTCCACATTTAACTTTATGCCGCGCTACATGATAAACTCCTCGCTTACAACCAGGCCATCTGACGTTCCTTAATCGGTCGTGAATTTTCTCTCGCCTTTAATAGAGATAGCTTATAAGGTTTTGATTGCTAGGATTCCTCCGTAACACCTGGCATACTGGTGTGGATACGATACATCAGTCCTTTCACAGCTGTGCAGAGGATTAATAATTTCTGACCTTTCCTTTGCTAAGACTTCTCTCCAACGAGTGGTATGTCAGTCTGAATAAGATACATACATCCTTTCACAGTACCGTAGAGGATTAACTGAGAAGATTTCTCAAACTTTTTCTTGCCAGGATTTCCCTCTAACTTCTGGTATACTAACCTAAGATACATATCCTTTACTACGATGACGTTGTTTTGTAGTATTATTTTGTCTCAAATTCAGTATCAGAGTCTTTTTGAACGGGTGAGGTTATTATACTGTATTCATTAATCCCTCCACTATATCAGCTCTCCCATGAGTTTAAAACTAACTAAATTATTTAAGTGATTCTGGAATCGCGGAGGGTGAGTATAGATCATTTTCAACACTCTGACTATTCGATTTCTCTCCGCTGAGTAAGGATAGGTGCTGACCCGAATAAAATACCTGAGTAGTTCCATGGCAGCTGCTAGAATTTCTGTAGCCGAACTTGCAAGAATATCTGGGCGCGATCAAAGCAGCGCAAATGTTACTTGACCATATAGGATTTTATACGAATTTTGAGAGTTGCAACGACGTGTTAATACACGTAGCCTCGCTACGACGGGGTAGTGATGATGTGCAAACCACGGAGAATGTAATATTTTGCGTGGCGGGTCGATCTCCTGTCTCAGTATCTCCAAACAAGCACAGGCTGATCCACTATTACTAGGCACACTACTGTGAGTCCTCCCACTTTGTTATTTTGCTGTTCCTGTTTCTGGATCCTTTCTTCTCCCTCAAGCTATGTGGGAAAGACGACAAGGACGACGACGACAACGATGAGGAAAGTTTTTGAAGGACAGGAGAGCTATTTACGTAAAAAATGTGGTGCTGGAATGTAATATACTCACAGTGTTATGCAAGTCCGGCTCCAGATTCACAATAAACTATAAGTACCGTGTTGTAACTAGGCTTTGTTTTTGCAACAGGGACAAGGAAGGCTGAATATACCATCGTTACATGTCTCCCGCTCTTCCTTCAACGACAAGCCTCGCTCCGACGGGGTAGTGATGATGTGCAAACCACGGAGAATGTAATACTTTGCGTGGTGGGTCAATCTCCTGTCTCATTATCTCCAAACAAGCACAGGCTATCCAAGGCATGAAAAATGAGTGATGAAGAGAGTCGCAGTGATGAAGACTCTAGGTAACGCATCCCATCTCCTCCCCTACCCCTTGTCACCACCTGAAGGTTTATGTAGCTTGGGGGGGGGGGGATTTGTGGTCGTGAAAAGATTAGTCGACCTTGTTTCTTACTCCTTCACTGCCACACGTCTCTCCTTATCTAAGTGACATCGTCCGATATAAACAAAACGTAATACGTGGTGAAGTGATTAAGCCGCAACCTACAAATACTGGGTTGAATTCTGCTTGATTTAAGAGTTTCCGTAACATCTTTCTCTATGGGATGTATTTTGCCTACTACGAGCAAAATGTAACATTCTCTTACAAAGGTGTTATTACCCATCCCCGCCCCGGAGGGGCTCGGGGACGGGTATTGTTTTCACACGGTTTGTCTGCTTGTTTGTTTGTCTGTCCGTTAACAACTTTACGTGAAAACTAGTGGTGTGATTATGACTAAAATTACAGAGAAGATGGGCTATTACCTTCTGATCACCTGATTAAGTTTTGGGCAAAATTGGGCCAAGGCACGGGCTGCAGGCCCAAAAAATAAAAAAATAAAAATAAAAATCCTCATAACTCTTTTCCAACTCATCATATCAACATGAAATAAAAACCTAAAGGTGCATCTTTCAAATCTGCATCATATAACCTGCCTCATTACATCAGGGGGGTCACCCCCAACGTAGCGGTATGGGAGTCCATGTCAGGTGAGTCGGGCCTAAAAATTTCAAATGAACATAATATCGTCAATTTTTACCCGATTTACTCCAAATTTGATATGTGACATCTTTGACTAGATAACCTGTCGTGTTTATACGTCAGCATTAAAATGACTTCCGGGGACGAGTTTGCTGTGCCTTGGCACCGCTTCTTCTTTATACATATTTTATCATCGACATTTATATCGGTAATGTGCTACAGTACGTTATGGTTTAATATGCAATTTAAACTGTGGCGAAAGAGGCGTTACGAACATCTTCCAAGTCAACAAACACACTGTGAATGATGCAAGAGCAGACACACATTCCACTACCGTTGTGCGCGTACTACCCTCTGAGACTAACACAGTTCCTTACTAATATGGCTGATTCAACCCCTTTGGCCAGACAACGTATTCTACTAGTTTATTCTTGATACTCATAGATGATTTTTTCATCTTAGGGAAACCTCTCGTAGTAAAGGTCTCAGTGAAAGATTCATCCAAACTCTCGGCTCGAAGTCTCACCTAAGCTGACTATAATCGTCTGTGGACTGAATTGGTTAAAGCACATGAATGACCTGTGCCTCCGTCTCCCAAAATGCCGATTCGATATTTCTTCCCAAATCCCTGTACAACTGTCCACGCAAACGTAACATGACAATTGCAGGAAGATAAGGACTTCGCAAAATATTGTCTCCTCTAACGATCCTCGTGTAGTCAATAGGCATTAATCTAAGCCCTCTAATTCCGTCACCCCTGCCCTATCCCAGAATCTCTCCGACTTGTTCTGTACCAGTTTTCTCCCTGACGTTCTCTCCCGGACGCCGTCTCCCCTGCTGTCCAAGTCACTTTCACCCTGTCCCGCCTGTCAATTTTCATATGTCTTATTATAACGCACCTCCACAACACCACTAATCCTCCCCGTCACCTCTCCTTTCATTTTTATTCTCACCACCTCCTCTTCCACTACCTTTATCTTCCTCACCTTCATCCCACACTTTCATCATTTTCCCCTTCATCCTTCAGGTTTCCATGTTCTGTCTCCCTCATGAATTTCATCATTTTCCTCAATAACTCTGTAACAGTTTATGAACCTGTTTGCCACAAATTCTCATTGATTATCACCATATTTTCATTTCATGAATTCCTACTTTACCACCATCTTCCACTGCCTCAGCATCACCTTTCTGCTTAATCTTTTCTTTATACTCATTATCATAAATTTCTTTCGCAATCATTAACATTTCCTCCTCTCATCAACACCACACCATTTGCCAGCACCGCCTTCATCACCACAATCATCGCCTTTCCCGCCCTTCTCATAATTATTCCCATCACCACCACCTCCCTCCTTCTCACAACCCCCACTTTTCTTTCTACCATCACATTTCCATTCCTCATCACCACCTTCCCATCCTCACCACCAAAATCATCTCTCACCACCACTACCCTCCTCCCTACAACCACCAACTACACCATCACCCATCACAATCACATCATCCCTTTCCCGATCCTCATCACCGCCTTCTCCACCACTATCAGCATTACACCCTGACCCTCACTACCACCATCTTCACCATCATCATTATGTCACTTTCCTCACCCCTATCACATTTACTGCCACCACCATCATATTCTCTTCCCGCACCATGACATTTGCCACCATTACAGCACCATCTTCCAAGCCATCATCATATTTTCCAACACCACTATCATAACCTTCCTCCTCACCACCACTACCTTCACCACCACCACCTCTGTCATCACATTACATACCTCCTCACTATCATCGCTTTCCCCAACACCCATCACCGCCCTCTCCACCACCATCATCTTCCTCACCCTCAACATTATCTTCTCTACTATCACATCACTTCTTCCATCCTCACCATACTCTTCACCCTCATCACCATCACCTTCCTCATCCTCACCAGCACCTACCTACCCTCACCACCTCCTGCCAACACCACCACCAACACATCAGATTCATTTTAGATTAAGCAGAACTTTTTACCGAGGGTCCTGATGTCTTGAGTGTGTCGGCTGGCTCTCTCCTGCCAGTCTCCCTCTCCTCTTCGGCACATCAGAGGCCGGCCAGAGGTGTGAGGGGAGTGTGTGGAGTGTACTGAAGGTGTGAGAGGTGCGTAAGAGAAATGAAGGGTGTCTTGTGAGGCGTGAAGATGTGTGTAAGTGAGTGAGAGGGTTGTGTGAGAGTGTTAGTAAACTGTGAAAGGGTTTGTAAGGTAAGAAGGCAAATTTTGTGATGCGTGCTTGGGGTGTGGGAAGGAAATGTATATTTGTGTGAAGTGTGTTGAAGGTATGAGAACAATGTGAGAGAGATGTGCATGAGAAGTGTAGCGTGTTTATAATCTGTGAAGTGTAAGAGTACTTCAATTACAGGGCTGTGAGAAAGTGTAGGCCCACGGTGTGTAGGCGTTTGTGACGTGCTCTCTCTCTCTCTCTCTCTCTCTCTCTCTCTCTCTCTCACTGTGTGTGTGTGTGTGTGTGTGTGTGTGTGTGTGTGTGTGTGTGTGTGTGTGTGTGTGTGTGTGTGTGTGTGTGTGTGTGTGTGTGTGTGTGTGTGTGTGTGTGTGTGTGTGTGTGTGTGTGTGTGTGTGTGTGTGTTTTAGGGGTTTGAGAAGTGTGTAAGTGAAGCGATTGTGTTACAGATACTTTCAGGTGTGAAAGTGCTACTAGTGTGTACCTCATCTGTTAGGAATGTGTGTCGAGTGTATATGAGGCATGAGAACGATATGCGAGGTATCAAAGGTGTACTAAAAGAGCTGAGATCATTATATACTGTACAGTAAAGATGGTTGAGAAGTGTGTGGATGTGTGTAAGGAGTGTGGGAGAGACGTTAGAACAGCGTATTACGTGTAAATAATATGACAGAATAATAAAAACAAAGGCACAGTGAAATCTGTGTGTTTTGCAAATGTGTAAGCTGAGAAATAATCGTGGTGTCCATGATATTATATATATATATATATATATATATATATATATATATATATATATATATATATATGTATGTATGTAGGTGCGTGTTTCTGAGGTTTGGTGTTTGTGAGGTGTGGTTGAACTATGAGAGGTTTATGTAGAATGCATTAGACAGGTATGAGTGGAACGTCCTAGAAGGGTGTATCGAGTGGGCTGAAGTGTCTGTGTTAAATGCATTCGATGGGTATGCATGGAATGCGCAACAGAGGGGTAAGTACTGAGTATGCTATACGGGTATGAGTGGAATGCCCTAGAAGGGTAAGTATGGAGCGCCCTAGACGGGTATGTGCGGAGTGTGCTACGGGGGTTTGTGTGGAGTGGGCTATAGAGGTATGTGTGGAGTACGCTGGAAACGTAAGAATAGTGTGTGAGACGTATGTGGGGTCTCAAGATATGTTAGGGGAGTAGAAGCGTTCTGTATCGGTATCTGAAATGTGTAAGGAGCGTGTGCAGAGTGTGCCACTGTATGAGGGCACAATGGCGAGGGATGTCTGTGCAGTGTGCTACAGGTACGAGCTAAAACATCGTTTGATAGGCACTGATTATACTCGTGTTTATACGAAGGTGTGGGTGAAGTGTGGTGCTCTTGGTACGTAGCTGGGGAGCCAGGGGTCTTTGTGGCGTGAGGTACAGGTGTGAGAAGTGTGTAAGAGTGCAAGGACTGTGCGAGGGTGTCTGTGAGGTGTGAAGGTGATAGAACACTGGGAGAGGGTATGTGCATGAAGGAAGTTCAAGAGATTAGGAGCGCTGTGAAAAGCGTGTGGTGTGAGAGGTGAAAAATATATCCCACGACTGTGTGTAAAGCGAAAGGGTGGG
>NC_137008.1:38563222-38583222 GCF_032717465.1 Coenobita brevimanus | reverse complement strand
AGATAAATGGCCTGAAGGGAGAAGAGAAATGGCTGGGGAGAGTGGAGAAAAGGCTGGGAGGAGGGAACGATGCGAGTCGGAAACGAAAGGGAGGAGAGGGGGTGAGGAAGGGAAAGGAACAGTGAGAAGAGAGGGGGTGGGTGGGCAGGAGGGGTGGAGAGGGAAGGACGGGGAAAGGTGGGTGGGGTGAGAGTGGGACAGGTGGGCGAGGCAGCAATTAAGGTGTCAGAGCAGGTGCGAATTATAAGATGAAAGTTTTTAGCATAAGTGGCTAGGTTGATGGTAGCAGGCAGAGTAGCGGAATGGTGAGCTACCTTTCATCATTCTCTCGCTCTCCCTCTCCCTCCTTCCCTCCCTCTCTCTCTCTCTCTCTCTCTCTCTCTCTGGTCTTTTATTATTGTTGCTCTGCCTACAGTACTGTCATGTACAGCAAATGATCAGTGGGTAAGGATATGCCTTCCACCCTCTTTTCTCGCGGAGAAAAATTTAAGTCTGGAACATCTTTTAATATCACCGAGATAGTACCCGAAGGTCTACTCTGTGTGTTCAATATATCGCCGCATCTCGTTGTACCTCCCTTTTAAATCCATGATATACATCTTTACACACACACACACACACACTATATATATATATATATACTGTATATATATATATATATATATATATATATATATATATATATATATATATATATATATATATATATATATATATATATATATATATATATATATATATATATATATATATATCTGTATATAGGAAATATTCATCCACCAATTCATCGTTGTGTATATGTTAATCCATCCACTCATCTGTACACCGATTCACCCATCCAATCATTTATCCAATCACTTATTTTTCTGACATGCAACAGTTTATCCAGTCTTATATCCACCCATTTATTTCGACATCTACCATCACTTTTACTTACTAAACCAAAAAAATATCTACTTGAAAATACCCACCACTATGAGAGAGAGAGAGAGAGAGAGAGAGAGAGAGAGAGAGAGATCCATCTTCCATCACGTGACCTACTTTTATTACGTCATGGCGGATTCAAAGGCGGCCGGGTCGTTCTTGCTGCCCCTCACATCATGCTTCACATTTTTTTTTTCTTTCTCATTCTTCTTACTGTTCTTTGTTATTTTTCTCGCTTATTTTCCCTTTTATTTGTGTTGCTCAACTTTCAGTATTCGATTTTCGGTTCTCGATTTATTTATTAATTTGTTTATTTATTTTCACTGGGGAGTTTCGTCCTTTGACAACTACATTTCAGATTTTTAAACCTCTTCAATGATGCCTCCAGTGGTCAGGTGGTGTATGCCAGTCCTCTTGACCTGGATGTGCTCGCTTCCCTGTTTGTTAAGTCATGATCTCACCTTTTCAGTGTTCCATCAGTTACAGTACTGGTTTTCTCGCTCACAAATGGAGCCACTCCAAGACGGGTTTTCATATGCACTTCTCACCCAAGACTTCAAAACTCTTCTCTACCTGTTACCGTGTGTATGGCACTGGGGAGGTGCACATCACTTCTCCTGTAACAAAGTGGTGTTCTTCGTCCCTGTGGATTTTTTCCAATTTTTGTTAATGTAACTTTCCTGAAGAAAACAAATAACTAAAGACTGATATCCTCCAAACTTCTTCTTTAAAATAAGATTAGAGAAAATATAACATCACTTCGAGAAGCTGACTGGTGCAACAACCTGGCCATAACAGGTGTATGCAGGCAGGCCGCTACAATGCATACACACAACCTCTTCAGTATCACGACACTATTAACAGTATCTTTGCTCTCGCCAGCCGATTTGGCGCATATCAGGTGACCTCTCAGAGTGAAAGAGTTACAAATTCTTCAATGAATGTTTTCAGTGCAAATGGAGTCTAATTAACCATACTACCTGCTGACGTTTTTGCGCTTTATTTTATTCTTGCTAAAACCACACGATTTTATCCAGTTTAGAGGATAACTGCATTATTTGTAAGTTAATTTTGTGTCTAACCCCTACATAAAAACGTGGTCCCTCTTAAACAGTGAAATCGTCTGGTGAAATTAAAAATAAAAGTAAAAATAAAGTCGTTGTACTGAAAGGATTCATAGATATTATTTCTAAACCTTTCACAAGAACGGTGTCTCCTCTAAGCTGTAAAAATCCCCATGTGATACTATGAAGAAGAGACGTCTCAGGTGAACAGAATCTTCTGGTGGTGGAATAAATAAACTTAAAACCACATAACTTGAGAATATTAACCTATCTGTGGCTGGCATCTGATTAAAGAGACAGAACTATTTTTTTTTTTTTTAATACCCAACGGAGGAACACCACGATTTGGACCCATGGGCTTCACCACTATGAGCCGATAGTTGGAGGATGGTAAGCTGAGTATCCCTCCAGCAAAATCCCACACGCAGAAACTCTGGGCACTAACGGAGACGTTCTCTAACCCATTCACTACAAGGGATTCTCTCATACTGATGAAAATTCTCTGTATGTAGTAAGATTACAATAAAAGAGTACTCCTGCTATGGGGGGATACTCCTACGAGCTGAATAAGAAAAAAAAAAAAAAACAGCAACAGAAAACATTACCTCAAAATCTGGTCAGATCTGTGATTCGTGAATGAACATGGAATATATTCTCTCTCTCTCTCTCTCTCTCTCTCTCTCTCTCTCTCTTGTTCGCCTGTTATTCTGTCATATTTCTTCCCCTGTTTCTCGGTAATTTCACTCAAATTTTCTCTATTTCGCACTCCTTCAAGCTTCATTTCACACTTCATTCCCTCTCTCCCTTCTGCCTTCTCTCTATATCCTTCCTTTAATTTTCTCTCTCCCTTTCCCCCTCGCTCTTCATATTTATTCTCACTATCTCTCTCTTTCCCCCCTCTTCTCCTTTATTCCTCTGCTATTTTTTTTATTTCTCGCCCAGTTCCTTTTCTAGCCTTTCTCTATTCCCCTCACAAGCTCTGAACTTTTCCTCTCTCTCTCTCTCTCTCTCTCTCTCTCTCTCTCTCTCTCTCTCTCTCTCTCTTCAGTCTTTATTCCAGACCTTCTTTTCTATCTATCTGGTAAATCAAATAAAAATATATAAAAATTCATGGTCATCACAATACACAATAACAGGACTTCCATTACAGTATTGTCGATTATGGTTTCCACAAGATTTCCTCCTCTAGAGTATTCGTAACTTGAAAGGTATTGTTTCAAGCTCCCTGCCCAGGTCATGGCCTGAAGGTGCAGAGAGTGGGGAGGACCCTTCTTCTGTATCATTGTTTTACTTTCCTTCTGCGGACTAAGATATATATTCCATTAATCTCACGATGACAGACATCCCTATTTGAATTTAATTACATGAATCTGAGAACAGATATTCTCATCATAATAAAATGCTTAACCGTGACTTAGTCTCTTACCCACGAAAGGTCCCTTAAACTGATTAAAACCGTCTATAATAATGACGTCATCATACCGTACTCAAAGGACCATCTCGAAACCACTTCATTTCGTCATGCTCATAGGGAGTACTTTTTTATCTCCGGTCACAGGCTAATCAGTTCGTTCCCTGAAGACCTGCTAATCTTGTTTGCATGGCGCTATACTCTTGACCTTGGCGCTGTAGCTGGAGTTACTGCGAACTACTATAATACCTCTCTCCATCTCTCACACACAAGCGCAACACCTGCTTGTGTACTGACTGCCCATTGTTCATCTTGGAACTGGCGATATCACCTGCAGTACGGCATAAGACCAAGGGTGTGTGATCTTACTCAAGTTAACAGCCAGACCATCTGACTCAAGTTTACGAAATATTACCCATACCGAAGGAGTTAATGCTGGCTATATCAAGCCCCTCCAGTCTGAAAAATTTCCCCTAAGCTGAACCAAAACGTCCGGCGATGGCAAGAATACAACAGAAACATTTCATCACAGTGAAGGAGTTGAATGATGTCGGTCAGGTTATCTAACTATCATTATTATCTAAATAAAAATAAACCGTTTCAGACATCTATGATTCACTCTGCCGAATAAAATCGCTGTGTTTGCTGGAGCAGAATACTAAATTTGCTCCGACCATGAGAGGATTAATGGTACCGGTATTTACACTCGCCACCTCCTACGACTCACTTTTAGCTAAATAAACTATCAGGCATCTGCTGGAATGGAATGCCAGAATTGTCCCAGCCATGAGAAGGTTAACGGCAGCGTATCTGTATTAATCCTCTCAGACTTCACCACTCAGTCTCAGCTAAATAAAATCGTCTGGCGTTATCTGAGCTAGAACACGAGAACTGTCACAAACATGAAAGGGTTAATATTTCCTCTTGCCAAGCCGGGGCTCAAAACTTTGTAACAATTACCCGGCCAGTGCTAAGTCCACTCGGCCACGCCTCTGTGCAGCTTCGTAATTATATGTTACTCCTCCAGTGTCTGCTTTCTCTCCTTCCCTTCACTCTCTCCCTGTGTCCCCCACCCCTCTCCCTCCCCAACCTTTCCCCGCCTCTATCTCATCCTACCCCCCATCCCCCACTTCCTTCCCCCGTCCACCCCTCCCCCTCCCCCTCTCACCTTCCTTCCCTTGCCCTGCCTTTCAGAATGTGAGGGGTGATCAGGGTGAGGGGAGGAGTGAAGAGCTGAAGGATGGGTGGAGGTGACGGGTGAGGGATGGGTGAAGGTGAGGAGTAAGATGGGGAGGGAATGAAAGATGGGTGGAGGTGGAAGGTAAAGGAAGGTATGAGAGGAGTGAGGGGGATATGAGGAGTAGGGGAGTTGTGAGAGGAGTGGACGGGGTAGGGGGATGAGTGAAGGTGGATGTGGAGGGGTGAGGGCGAGGCAGCTCCCCTGATCGTAATATATAGCATGGAAAGTCACTAATACGGCCACACGACCACGGAAATTATCTCTTAAAAGTTGACCCACAAATCCAATCCATCAAAGCAAGTAGGAGGAGGGAGAGAGGGTTGCTGGGAGTGAAGGTGAGCGGGGGAGAGACGGGGGTAGAGTAAGGAGAGAGGAGGTACACATATAGACAAATAAGCAGACAGACACAAACAGACACACACAGATGACAGACAGACAAAAAGACTGATATAGACAGACAGAACAAGATATAAATAAAGACCGATAGAAAGAGACAAAGATAATATATAGATAGACAGATAGAACAACAGACATATGTAGACCCATAGAAGGACAGACACAGACAGAAGAACGACAGATATATAAAGACTCGTGGACAGACACAGACCGGGATAGACGGATACATAGATAGATAGACAGACACCGACAGTTGGATAGACAGATGGATAGATAGTGAGACAGTAGATAGATAGGTAGGTAGATGCAGGCAGATATACTCGTATATATATTGACTAACAGAAAAACAGACGGACGGACAAAGGAGGATGGAGAAGGGTGAACTGAGAAAAGAGGAGAGAAGTGAGAGGTAGAGATAGGACTCTGAAGAAACCAGACAGAATGAGTGACACATAAGCTGAGAAGAAAAGAAAGAGGTAAATAAGGAAGGAAGACAGGATGAGGGGAAAATAAAGGGAAGGAGGGAAAGAAGGAACATTAGGAAATAATCTAAATGATGGAATAAAAAAGGCTGAAGAAGAAAAAAGAAGGAAGTAGGAAAGAAAAACGTGAAGAAAACTAGGAGGAGAGAAAGGAGGGGACTGAGAGGGACGGAGAGGAGGAGGGGAGACGATCTGAAGAGGGGAGGGGAGACGATCTGAAGAAGGGAGGGGAGGGGAGGGGAGGGGAGGGGGGGGAGGGGGGGGGGGGAGGTGCCTGAATAGATTTATGATCCATTGAGGGTAATATACTGCCCCTCCCCTCCCCTCTCCTCCCCTCCCCTCAATTCCTCCCCTCTCCATCCTCTCCTATACCTCCCTCTGCTCCCACTCCTCCCATCTTCTAATTCTTTTCCACTCCCCTCACCATACCACTCCTCCCTTCTTCCCCATTCTCTTCCCCCTCCTCTTCCTCATTGTCTCCTCCCCCTTCCTTCACTCTTCTTCCCTTCTTTTTACTCTATACATTCTCCCAATACCCTCCTCCCCGTTCCCAACCCCTTCTTTCCTTCCTTCTTCCCCTCCTCTCCCTCCTCTCTCGCCTCCCCTCATGTGTGTGGCTATATATCAATAAAGTGCTAAGCTTGTCCACTGTACACATCACGCTGAGATTCCACCCTCCCCCCTTCTCTCTCTCTCTCTCTCTCTCTGCTGAACTTTTTATTTATCTTCACCTCTGCTATACTGTTCTCTTAAGTTCTGTAACTGGAAAGTATGTCAGTATTTGTGTTAAGGTAAGACTGCCTAGAAAGAGCCCTCGTGTCTGTCTGGCAAGTGTAATAATAAAGAAAATATACTAGGAAGGAAGAAGAACGATGAAGGATGGAGGGAGAAGAGAAGGGAAGGGACGAGAAAGGAGAAGAAGGGACACAAAAGAGGGAGGGAGAACGAAAACAATCAAGTATAAATAAGAATAAGGGAAGAAAAGTTTGATGAAAGAATGAAACAAAAAATTGGATGGAAATTAATGGACATAGGAAAAGGAATGGAAAAAAATGCAAAGAGGAAAAGAGGAAGACGAAGGAAGAGAGAAAGAAAAGGAACAAGAGAGGAAGAATGAAGGGAATGTTGATAATATGCAAAAGAATGGCCAAAGAAGTTAAAAAAAAAAAGAGAGAGAGAGAGAGAGGGAAGATGAAAAAGGCCCTAACAGAAAGTAAGATAATGAAAACCAATTAAAAACCCTGAAGAGAAAAAAAGGGCGAGGAGGAGGAGGGAGAGGAGAAGGGAGAGGGAGAGGGAGAGAGAGAGAGAGAGAGAGAGAGAGAGAGAGAGAGAGCAGCGGGAGAACGAAATGGACGGAGATATGAAAAAAGATTGGAGCGAAAGAAATGAAACTGCATCTAAGAGGGAAACGTGTCTTGAAGGAGGGGGTGGAGGAGGGAGACAAGATGATGAAATGAGGGAAGAGACGAGGAAAGGAAATAAAAATAATCCAAGAACATAGGAGGGAAAATAGGAGTGTGTGTACGAAGGAGGAGGGGGAAGGGGTGGGGGACATGATGAAATGAGAAAAGATAAAACAAATAAAAACAATACAAACAAGACAAACAAGAAAATGAAGGGAGAGTGCAGGTAAAGGAGAAAAAATTAAGAATGACAAGAACGGAAAAAGAGAGAAAAAAGGGAAGGAAGGAAGGAAGGCTGAAGGAGGTGAAGGAGGAGGAGGAGGGAGGCGTGATGATGTAATGAGCTAGCTGGTCGGCCGGGCTGGAAACATTAAAGTATTTCTGGTTAACATTTTCCCAGACCATAACTTTTGCTGATCCCCCTTCACCCCTCCCCCAACACCCAATCCCTCCCCCCAACCCGACTCCCTTCCCCAACACCCACTTCCCCCCTGACCCCCGCCCTTCCACTCATACCAGCCACCCGGGGTACTTGCAAACCCTCACACCAGCTCCAGTACTCATGCTGGTGTTATTAGTGTTGGTACTGATAATTGCTGTACCATCACACTAACTGGCCTATGTATTATACTCCAAAACGTTTCCTCGTAATATGAATGGAACTGAAGCTTTAAAATATACCATAAGGATTCAATTGTATCAAAGGATTAATGTCTTCGGCCCATGGACACGCTCTGCATTTCATTCTGGTTAACGCCAGCCGATTATATTCAGAGTAACCGAGACTCATCGATGTGACGGGGTTATGACTCGATTGCATTGGGCATTCAGATGATAGCTCTTGTGTGTGTGTGTGTAATTCACCGGGTCGGTCAGGATCACTTGATGGTCGTGATTGTCAGCTTTTACCCTCCCGGAAGGGAGCTGAGAGCTCATATAGTCCGATCTAAGGGCAAGGCTGTGACCTTCACACACCCACACACCCGTCCCCTTGCTCAAGGGGGACAGTAACCACCCACTTCGTCAGTGAAACTTTTCGCAACCTGAGCGAGGCGCGAACTCCCGTCCACCAGTTGTGTGTGTGTGTGTGTGTGTGTGTGTGTGTGTGTGTGTGTGTGTGTGTGTGTGTGTGTGTGTGTGTGTGTGTGTGTGTGTGTGTGTGTGTGTATTTTTTTCCGCTTCTGAATTTTATCCACAACCTAAAAGAAACATAAATTCCTGTATTATGGCATACCCGTGGAATTCGATTACGACGACGACGACGACGATGATGATGATGATGATGATGAATTCCTGTTGCAACTCTTGCTTTTCTCTCCATGGACTTAAAAATTAAGGTCTCGTGACTCCGAAGCAAGCACCACTGACGACAATGGTGCGTGGCCAAATAAAATCATCCGTGTCAATTGCTTCATATCAACTACACTGATTTTCAAAGTCAGTGGAGAGAAAGGCATGAAAGGCGGCAGAAATTTTATCATGGACTGTATCAATCTCCTTTAACCGAAACAATAAGAAATGAAAAAGGCAAGTTCTAAATCTCTCATAGCTATATCAGAGTGGGAACAGACCTGCAAAAAGGTGCTGAAGTTATTTTTATTATTACCTTTTTTTAACGCAAGGAAGAAGGAACCAAAGGCCAGAAGCCAGTAAGATTGTTCCCTCAAGAAAAAACAAAAATCAAGAAAAGAGAGAGCCAAATTCAAGATCTGTCCATTTCGAGATGCTTAGATACACTGCTCCTGAAAGACTGGAGGTCATAGGTAGTAGGAAATACAGACAGAGGAATTATTATTAGAATTATTATTATAACTATTATCATTACTATTACCATCATCCAAATTCATTTTCCAGCCAAGGAAAACAAACAAATAACATAAACAATCAAACAAGATCAGGAAAGTAACCATGGATAACCCAGTGATAGGACCAACATTATCAGTATTTTAATTAACACCAAATTTACCTTTACCATCATCGTCTTTAATATTGCTACATTCTTGCAGTAATGAAAATGAAACACAAAATGACGTCCTCTGGCTGGAGAGAGAGAGAGAGAGAGAGAGAGAGAGAGAGAGAGAGAGAGAGAGAGAGAGATCCTCGGACTGATGTGGTTAACTGTCTGACTGTTACCCACTTCGATTAGTTAAATAAAATTGCCATGTGTCATCTGCAGTACAGATTTAACCCTTAAGCTGGGAAGAACATCTCTGACTTGAATAAAATCATCCAACATAGGCTGTAATAAAATACAAAGTCTCTCTCTCTCTCTCTCTCTCTCAAGAGTAGCTGTGATAGTTCCTAACGCTTCTGGTGCCCTAGGTCAAAGTACAATCGTCTTACGATATCCAAACCAAAAGATAATGAAAGTAATTCACATCTGGTGTTAACTCCTTCAGCCCTACTACGTCGTCTTCATTACAGCCTTGCTACCGCCACACGACTTTCTTTTACTTCAGATTTTACACACACACACACACACACACACACACACACACACACACACACACACGCACAACTATATATATACGTACTTGTATGTATATAGGTGCATCTCGTACACTTATATGTATGTAGGTACGCCGTGTACACTTGTATGTATGTAGGTACACCGTGTACAATTGTATTTAGGTACACCGTATACACTTGTATGTATACAGGTACGCCGTGTAAGCTTGCATGTAGGTACACCGTGTATACTTGTATGTACATAGGTACGCCGTGTACACTTGTATGTATATAAGTACACCGTATACATTTGTATGTAGGTAGGTATATATATATCTTCCTGAAACTGATGGTGTCCTTCTCGGTTTGTATTTGCTGTTATCATGCGATTTTATTTCAGCTGAGCAAAGGCCTCTCGGACTGAAGGGGCTTACGGTAGTTGTATCGTATCCCTCACCCCCCCCCCCAAAAAAAAAGTCCAAAACTGACAATTCGTCTGGATGTCATCATGAAATTTAAGATTCGTCCCCAGACGCAGTGGGTTAAGCATATAAATGAAAGGGTCAACGTTAGGATTTCTTACCATCATCCCAATCCTAATTCTCACCTAGGAGACAATGTAAAGATAGGATCTCACAAGGAGAGAATGCACAGGAGTATGAGAACTATCAAACAGCATGCCCATCAAAATGATCCACGCAGTCATTCGTACAAACTACAGACTTCACTAATATTGCCTCCACTTCAAAAGTAAATACCATCGACACATAATCCTACTTTTAAATGAACTACGAACTAAAGAATGACCCTATCCGGATTATGTACGGTACGTTTCTAAGTACACTTCATCCATATATTTTAATTCCTTATAATTCCCAAGTTGACTGATTTCTATACCTCGCTTTCTTACGTATCTTCTAACTAGAAAAGTCATGATTCGATTACTTTTCTGTGTATCAGACTCTGGGCATGGACCCTGACGCAGAACAACTCTCGCGTCCCACACACACATCACTACTTCAATGCAAATACCCAGTGACCATGATGGGGCTACGTAATTCAGGACTGGTGAGATGAAATTTGCGAGGGTATTTTTTTTACTGCATTTCAAAGGGTCTAGTGGACTGCTTTAGACTGCTTTAAATGAATGCAGGTCTCCAAAATGTATCCTGCTCCAGTCGAGGAACGAACTCGAGTTCTTTCAGCCAGCAGGTCACTACACTACCACTTGACCACCATTTCCCTGCGACTGAACATTTCCTTTAAATAACAATTCGTATGTTAATGAACGGCAGGTTAATGTTTTTTTTTTCCCTGAATTTCCAGATGACGATAAATTTATGAAACTGCAAAATAAAATATCGAGTGTAATTACAAGGTTGGAATTTGTCAGGGATAGATAATGATCAGGAGCTTAAAAATAGACGAAAAATATTGGGGAAAAAAAAAAAGAAGAAGAGAAGTAGTGAGTCGAGTGGTGGGCCGGTGTCGGTGATGGCAGGGAGGAGTTGGTGTGTGTGATGGGGGGAGGGGTGAAGGAAGGTGTAGTGTGTTGGGAGGTGTTGCGTGCAGGGGAGGTGTGGCGTGGAGATGAGGTGTAGTGTGGTGGCGAGTGTGGTGTGGTGGAAAGGTATGGTGTGGTGTGGTGTGGTATGGTGTGGTAATGGTGTGGTGGGTGTGTATTGGTGTGGAAATGGCGTGGAGAAGGAATGTGGTGATAACTTTTTTCAATGCGTCCGACATCGGGCATAGGTTTTAACAGACAGTTCCATGGGGGTCAATAATTCTCCCAGGTACTGTAACATATGAGGACATTTCCACACATCACCAGTTTGGCGCTAACACCCACCTACCTTATTGAACACATGCTTAGGCTGTCTCATATAGGTCTGGTGTACTGGTATTTGCGGAGGCATTTTTAAAACATGCCGGTGAGTGCTACAGTAGATCAGCTAATTATGCTTTAATGCATATCAAATCCTCTCATTGTTCCCTGCTCCAGCCGAGATTTGAACTCGCGTTCATTACGATAGCAGACCACCCCTCTACCGATTTGGTAGAGGGGTGTGATGGTGGTGTAGTTATGGTGTGGCCATGGTGTGGTGGTGCTGTGGTGGCAGTGTGGTTATGGTGTGGTGGGAGGATATGGTGGATGTTGTGGTAGTGTGGTTATGGTGTGGTTATGATGTGGTGGTGGCATCGTTCTGGTGTGGAGGTGTGGTTACAGTGTGGTGGAAGGGTATGATATAAGGGTGTGGTTCTGTTGTGTTATGGTATGGTGGTGGTGTGGTTATAGTATGGTGGAAGGGTACGGTGGAAGGGTGTGGTGGTGGTGTGGTTATGGTGAGGTGGAGGGGTATGATGGAAGAATGTGGTGGTGGTGTGGTTACAGTGAGGTGGTGGGGTATGGTGGAAGGGTGAGGTGGTGGTGTGGTTACAGTGTGGTGTAAGGGTATGGTGGAAGGATGTGGTGGTGGTGTGGTTATAGTATGGTGGAAGGGTACGGTGGAAGGGTGTGGTGGTGGTGTGGTTATGGTGAGGTGGAGGGGTATGGTGGAAGGATGTGGTGGTGGTGTGGTTATAGTGTGGCGGAAGGGTATGGTGGAAGGATGTGGTGGTGGTGTGGTTATGGTGGGGTGGAGGGGTATGGTGGAAGGATGTGGTGGTGGTGTGGTTATAGTGTGGCGGAAGGGTATGGTGGAAGGATGTGGTGGTGGTGTGGTTATGGTGGGGCGGAGGGGTATGGTGGAGGGATGTGGTGGTGGTGTGGTTATAGTGAGGTGGAGGGGTATGGTGGAAGGGTGTGGTGGTGGTGTGGTTATAGTGTCGTGAAGGGGTATGATGGAAGGATGTGGTGGTGGTGTGGTTCTGGTGAGTGGTGATGTGGTGGTGAAGCCAAGTTATGTTGGTCTGGTAAGGTGCGGTTTAGTGTGGTTTATCGTGCTGTGGTGTGGTGTGGTGTAGTGTAGTGTAGTGTGATGTGTTGTGGTGTGTCTAGGTCTGTTGTGGTGTGGTGTGATGTGACGTAGTGGACGTAAGGATTTGGAAGTGATGTGGCCAGTGTGTTTATGCTGTGCTGTGTGTAAGGCGTTATGTTGTGGTGTGGTGTGGTGAGGCTTGGTAAATTAGAGATAAGTGGAGAGGTGAGGAGGTGAAGTGATACTAAAAGTTTGGTGGCGGTACAGTGTGATGGTGAAGTGTTATCTGTAGGATGTCGAGTGTTGTGGCGGTGTGGCGAGGTGTGGTAGGGTAAATGTAAGTACAGCTATGAAGTAAGGATGGAGAGAAATGGGTGGTGGTACGGAGTGTGGGGTGTGGTGCTAATGGCTTGGTGTGTTGAGGAGGCAGAGGGGAGAGGCAGGAGAGGAGGAATGGAGATAAAAGGTGAGACACGGTAGGAATGAGAGAGAGAGAGAGAGAGAGAGAGAGAGAGAGAGAGAGAGAGAGAGAGAGAGAGAGAGAGAGAGAGAATGGGGGGGGGGAGGCAGGAGGATGTTGTGGAGAGAAAATATGGGACTGGGATAGTAACGGAAGAGGAACGAGGAGGCAGAAGTGAAGCAGGGGGAGGCAAAGGTAGGCATTAGAGAGCAACGGAGAGGAAGAGGTATACAAGGGATAAAGAAATGGAGAGGTAAGGGAAGAAAAGGTAGTGGAGAATGATGGAAAGAAAGGGATAGGCAGAAGAAGGAAAAAAATATGAGGGGGAGAGAAGAAGTGAGGCAAGGGCTAAACAGGGGTAGGAAAGAGGAAGCAAATGTGAGAAAGGCGTAAGTCAGGGGCAGCAAGTCGAAGAAAAAGGCAAGGCAGGGGTATATAAGGCAGAGAGCAGTTAAAACATAGGAAAAGTTAGGAAGCGGTCAGTAAGGGAGAGAACAGGTCCGGCAGGGTTAGACAAGGAAGATAAAAAAAGATCAGGAAAGGGCAGGTAAATGCAGAGATTAGGTTAGCTAAGGCAGAAGAAAGTTAAGGCAGGGGTAGGAGGAGAGAGAAAAATGAGGTACAGGAAAAGCAGGGGTAGGCACTGGAGAGAGAGGAGAGGCATGGATAAGGAGGAGGTAGGAAGGAAAACGCAAGAGAAAGTAGGGAAGAGGCAGGAGTGAAGCAGTGGAGAGGCAGGAGTGCGGAAGAAAACTAGGAGTAAATCAGTATATAGGCATGAATGAAGCAGTAGATAGGCAGGACTTCGGCAGTGAAGAGGCAGGATTGAGGCAGTGAAGAGGCAGGATTGAGGCAGTGAAGTGGCAGGATTGAGGCAATGGAGAGACAGACGTGAGCAGTACAGAGACAGGCGTGAGAGTGGAGAGGCAGGAATGAGGCAGTGGGGAGGTAAAAGTGAGGGAGTGGGAGGCAGGAGTGAGGGAGTGGGAGGCAGGAGTGAGGGAGTGGGAGGCAGGAGTGAGGGAGTGGAAAGGTATTGGAGAGACGAGAAAGAGGCAATGGAGAGGCCAGAGTGAGACGGTGAAAAGGCGGGGAGTGGAAAAGTGAGGAGGCAAGAATGAGGCAGCGGGGAGAACAGCGATGAGGAAGTGAGGAGGCAGGAATAGGGTAAGGATGAGACAGTGGGGAGGCAGGAGACGGCAGTAAGGGTGTAGGAGTGGGGGAGTGAGAAAGCAGGAGTGAAACAGAGTGTTGTAGAAGCCAACAAAAAGGAAGGGAAGACTGAGGCAGGGGTGTGTTCCTAGGCCAACAACCGACAGAGCATCACCACCAAAGCATCAACAATGGTTATTAACTCTAAGCCTGCGGTGAGCTTCTCTGAGCTAAACAAAATCGTCCGCCTTAGCTGATATCAAATACAATTTTATAAAAATCATGGAGAAGGCTGTAATCATATTTTATCTTTTTCTTTTTCTTTTTTTTTACATCTGTGGTTTCCATAGTTTCTTTTAAGTACAGTAAAACTGCCTAATCTTAGCCAAAGTAAAAACAGAATAAGCAATTATAAGCCAGTGGGGCAAGTTCTATAGATTATTAGCTCCTCTACTGCAAACTCAACAGTTCACCGCAGGCTACACTGCACATCAGGTTACGGTAATATTAATGTTAGGTCAATAATGCAGGAACATATTTACGTAAATAAAGAAATACAGAAATAAGGTATACATCAACATTCTCTTTTTTCTATCTATCTTTTGCCAAGACACCATAATCCCGTAAGGGGTGGCCATTTGACTCAGAGTTATTTGTTTTACGGGGAGGGGCACTAACCCTCCACCAACCCACTTGCTGACACGTAGGAAGCACGTATGGTTTGGTTATATGGTTACAACCCAGCGTTGTAAATGGTTTCTTGGCTTACAGGAAACCATTTGACTTGTCACTCAATGTAAAACCACCTGTAAAGGAAAGAAAAGCAATAAGAAGTGACAGGAACGATGGGAGAAATTGGAAGAGAGGACGGCAGGCACAAAAAAAGAATGATAGAGGCTAAGGAAGAAGTAGGCAGCACTATATCAAGTAAGTGGACGATGGTCACCATCACCTACCACTTTCACAAACCAATAAATGAATGATAGACAGAACATGTGTGTTTAAATAAGAATTCAAAATATATCAAGCCAAAAGCCAAAGTACAAAATATCAGTCATCGAGGGTTACCAATGGCTGTGATATATTTTTTGTAGGTATTTTTGTTCCTACCTAACTACCTAGCTAATTGTCATTGCAGCAACGACACTGACTGGGAAGGGAGGGGTTATTAATAGTCCAACCCCGTCCTCGTGTTGATACAGCCGACACCTCTCCACCATGATGCAGACGACATATTATCACCGCCAGTGTAATGCAGACGACGCATTCAGCGCCACTGCACTGGGACGATAATCACTAATCTGGCTGGCTAATTGAGCGCTTGTTAAAGGCGTCAGTGAGGCGAGGCGCGTCAGGCAGCCCGGCGGTGTGGTCATCGGGAGAGGCTACCCAGACTGACAATGACCACTGTCCACACCACTCCACCCTCGCCTTCTTTACCCAGCCTTACCTCACCCTACTTCACCAGAAACGTTACAAGTGTTTCAGCTGATCTAAATTTATGACAACTCTGCGGAGTGAGTAAACATCTCTCTTGCCGCACAGACTCAGAGGAAATCATTATGTTGAGCAAAAATACGGTAGTTCAATCGGCACACACTACCCTCACAGTCCAATCACGAAACTGGACATTACAGCTCCCAAAGGATAACCAGCATGCAACTTCCTGAGTCACATCTTGAATATGTCAATCTATGCCAATCTGTCTTAAGCCAGTGCGCCTGACCTGCAATGGACCACTCATGGGATGATTATAATGATGACACTACCTCTTCGCATGGTCTACAACAAAAGAGGTTCTTCATCGATAAGCTCCATACTATTTCCAGACACTCACCCCATGACGACAGATTCCTAGCAAATCTTGTCTGAATTTCTTATTGAACCGTCCTTGGATATAAAACTTTAAAGACTCCTAGCCGTTGTTCTTTATTCTGACCTTCCTAAACATTCCTTTACACGAACCCCTAACTAATGCTATCTATTTTTAGTGATTTTGTAGCGAGGGCAGGGTAGGGTGGGTGAGGGTAGGTAAGGCGTCAGGTGCGGCCGCCCCTCCACACCTGCACCACCGCCGCCGCCTCTGTCTCATTCCCCGCCAGATCACGCCGCCCAGCTCTTCTTCACCATGCAGGGCGGGCCGCAGGACACGTGCCCTGCCGCACCTGCCCTGGGGTCGCCAGTACCCATCACACTCACTTCACCTCTCTCACCCTTACACCTATATGTTCATCCTACCTGCTCACACAAATGTAATTTTCATACTATACTGTACACCTGTATACGTTTTCTGACTTGCTTTTTCCTGCGTCACACCCTCATCAAGCATGCTTTATTTCCTTCATCACAACTGCCTCCTTCACTCCCTTACACTTTCTTTCACACTGCCACTTCCTCCCTGCCTTATAACTGCCTCCCATTCTGCCTACCTCACACTGTCCTCCTTCTCTACCTTACACTTATCAACACCCTAACCCCTTCTGTAAGAGGCGTCCCTCCTGAGCTGAATAAAATCATCAGTCGGTATCAGATATAGATAGATAGACAGATAGATAGATATAGATGTAGATATATGACACCGACCTACAGAAGGACTTAAGTGTTCCCACCTCACGACTCCCGACCACTTTCCAGCAATCCTTCCCCTTCCCACACTCTGCATTCTCGTGAGCTTAAAGGACTTATGATTATGGTACGCTTACATTTGGGACGTAATTGAAGCAAATTATGCCCACATTAGAAATAATTAAGCTTTAATAATTAAACTAAAGAAAGACACCTACACATATGGGAATACCTCAGCGTATTTTCCAACCTCTGCATTTGAATATGACTGTCGCTTGCCGTTTGCCTACATAATAATGCCTGCCTGCCTGCCCAACTCTCTGCCTCGCATTTGCAGTTACCGGACAAATTGTATTCTCACACATACAGTATGCACCCAATTCTGCCTGCCCTTCTAATCTGCCTCACACCCATCTGCCTACCTGCTGCCTTCTTGTTACACGTCTTCTTGACTGCTTTCCTCCCTACTTGTCGCTTGTTTCACATTTGTTCCTCACCTCCCGTCAGCTTGTTTCACAACTGCCTGCTTGCTGTCCTCCTTACCTGTCAATATGTGTCACAGTTGCCTGCTTGCTTGTCTACCTGCCTGTCTGATTGCCTACCTTTATGTCTATTTGTTTTATAATCACCTCCATATCGACCTACCTGCCTTCCAAGTTGCATCATATTTGCTTGACTCCTTTCCTGCCCACCTGTTTGCCTGCTTCACAGCCACCTGCCAGCTGTCTTACCTGTCTGTCTGCTTGTCTAACTTGCCTTCCTGCCTGTGTCATCTGCAATCTCCCATCAGGCATTCCTAACCCCTTCACTACGGTGACGCCCTTGCTTAGTTCATCCTTGCTACCTCCGGACGATTTTGTTCGTTAGAATACACTTTTCGTACTGGAGGGGTTAGTGAGGGCTGCAGCTCACCCCTTCAATATCGAAAAAGTCTCTCGTTGGCTGAATAAACTCGCCTAAAGGTTAACCAATAGAAAAAAAAATAAAAAAAGCATTATAGTGTCACTCCTGAATTCCATATTTCGCTTTCCTCTTTCCTTAGCTCTTAACCCCCTCAGCCAGAGTACGTACTTTTTACCCTCTTCTTGTTACCACCAGACAACTTTACAATTTATTTAACAGATCGGGATGGGGATACAAATAGTCCCCAGTACTCATTTAGTCTCCATGCACGACATTCACTTTAACCTGGCTATTACCTGTCTTACTCTGGTTATTATCTTTCTTACTCTGGCTATTACCTATCTTACTCTGGCTATTACCTGTCTTATTCTGGCTGTTATTTATATTACTTTGGCTATTATCAAACTTACTCCGGCTGTCATCTATCTTACTCTGGCTATTATCCAACTTAGTATGACTATTACTCTTGCTATTATCAATTTTACTCGGGCTCTTATCTGGTGTTCTCGGGCTACTATCTATTTTACTTGTGCTATCATCTGTTACTTCGGCTACTGTTTTACTCCAGCGATTACCTACGTTACTCTGGCAATTATCCATCTGAGTTAGGATTATATTTAGCCCAACAAAATCGTCTTATATTAACCTGAATAAAAACACACCCTCATCTACACCAGCGATTTATTAACCTGTCTAGTACGATGACTTACTGTATTTTTTTTTTTTATGTGGCTCTTGCTACGGTGAACTAGAGGGACAGATACGACCTTCTCTAAAAATAGGTTTGTCATAAGATGAATAAAATCGACTGTATATAGCAGAAAGAAAGCAGCAATCATGTTTTCGGACTGCATGGGTTAACTGAGATATTTTCCAATTCACACGATGCCAATATATTATGTAGTTTTACGTTGTACTGATCGTGCCTGCGTCCAATTTTAGCCGACTACCTGTTGTTTAATGGCAGAATAAGATAATAATATACTCATACATCACTTCGTTAATACTTCCTCATAACTAGCAACATATTTTACACTCCATCTCCAATAACAACTCAGCATTCGATAGAGAGAGGCAGCAATTTATCGTCAGGTGAAAATAAACAAGCTATGGTGATCGGTAAATTCAGGCACCTGGGAAGCTCTTCTTCTTCTTCGAAACTAAAAAGAATCCCCCAGCGGTAGCTAAAATGAGACCCAGGCCGCCGATGAGGGTTACAGAGATAGCTTTTATCCCTGCAACCCCAGCACAGGTAGTTGAGACAATGGCAAATTTACAGGAACATTAGAAAAAGACTGGTTCGGCCATTCTAGGATACTCCTGTTTAAGGGTCTCGCATTCTGCTGAGCTTAGGCGTCTTTCTAAAACCTCATCCTTAGCAATTTCATTCGTCTACTTCATCCTGACATACACTCACGTTATATTATTTATACGTTTCTGATGTGGACAGAGATTAAATAACATATAAGTACTTTCAGACGTGCTCTAAACAAAAATAAAATGATCAGATGTAGATGCTGAAAAGGCTCTTAAACCAAAGAGAATAAGGTCTCAAGGGTAAATCAGGACTACGATACTATGAAAAGGCTGGCAAAGTAGACACACGGCTACTCGCCCCTCAGCGTATAACCACATCCGCCGCGGGAACATCAAAATTAATATCCTGGCGCTGACGAGAATAAGCGCCGGAGAGTAAGACATGACTAGGCGAATACGATAAGGATAGCAAAAAAGAAGAAACAGAAGAAGACACCTAGAAAACCCTCACCGTTCAACCACACTTGCCCCGGGAACATCATATACCTTGGTGCTGTCGAAAAAAAAGTCCCCCCCCCCCCAAAAAAAAAGACCCTACGGTAGACAAGACAACAATAATAAGATAAAGATGGAAAAAGATGAGAAGTAAGAAGCCACCTGTCGAACTGTCCTCACCCTCCGACCACACCTGGCTGGGGAACATCAAGTATTTTGGTGCACTGAACCAATTGTGAAACAGACGGAATGACTTTACCAAAACACTCCCTAAGATACCCCCTCTTTTCAACCTACTACTTTTGCTCTCGGAATGAACCGCTTGCAATTACCGGCCATCATCGGAAAGGGAAAAATATATATAATAGATGGAATTACTTGAGTGGACGCGTAACTAGCGAGAATGAAGTGTGTCTGGCGGCTACGGTGTTCAGGTGCGGATATAACTCTCTCCCCGAGGCTGTTATCTTCGTCCGCACACGCAGTATCACTCCGATGATCCAGCCGCTTGTCACGACATATAATAAATGGGATAACTTTACTAGAGGCGTAACTATCTAGAATTGAGCGTGTGGTGTGGAGTTCAGGTGTTGTTTATAACTCGCCCTCCAGGGTATCATCTTCGCCTACACACACAATTTCCATCGTTACTAATCCGACTGTCACAGTAGGTAACAGATGGAATTATGTTAGTGGAGGCGTAACGAGCAAGAATTAAATGTATCTGGCTGGGAAAAGTGGGTTCTGTTGCTAGTAAACCTCCGCTCCCCCTCGCCGCTGCTGCCTTCACCCCCCTGCACACCATTATTCCGTTCATCACTCTCTTCATCACGATAGGTAACACATGGAGTAACTTTGGTATATGCAGAGCTAGCGAAA
>NC_137008.1:38548222-38555722 GCF_032717465.1 Coenobita brevimanus | reverse complement strand
TGAGGAAGGGGGGACGGGGACGAGGGGAAAGGAAAAGAGAGAGCTTAAAGGAATTATGACAGGAAAAAAAGGGGAAAATACTGAGGGCGGATGAGATGAAAGAGAGGAGAGGGGACACTAGAAGTAATTAGAGTTTACTAGAACAGAGCAGGGCACAGTAATATAGAGAAAAACTGGGAGAGAAATGATGAGGTATGAGGAGAAATCATGGTAAACAAAAGGAAGAGACAGATAAAAGGAATGGAATGACGAAGAGGGAAACGATGGTAGCCACAGAAAGGGAAAGGACAGGTGAGGAGGGGAAAGGATAGGTGAGGAGAGGAATGGACAGGCGATGGGAAATGAGGTGAGCGGAAGAGAGAAAAGGTGAGATGAGGCAGTGTGGTGCGGCTAAGACAGAAAGAAAGACTGAAAGAATTATGTGGGGAGAGAAAGTGGAGGAGATGACATGGAGAGAAGCAATATATATCTATCTAAATGGAGAGGAATTGGACTACTGGAAAAAGCGGAAGAGAACAAATGAAAGGGGTACACGGAAGAGACTGAACTATAAAGAAGAGAGGATCTGTGTGGAAAAAGGAAGGAAAAACAGAGGAAAAAGGATGACAAATGAATGTGTGTGTGTGTGTGTGTGTGTGTGTGTGTGTGTGTGTGTGTGTGTGTGTGTGTGTGTGTGTGTGTGTGTGTGTGTGTGTGTGTGTGTGTGTGTGTGTGTGTGTGTGTGTGTGTGTGTGTGTGTGTGTGTGTGTGTGTGTGTGTGTGTGTGTGTGTGTGTGTGTGTGTGTGTGTGTGTGTGTGTGTGTGTGTGTGTGTGTGTGTGTGTGTGTGTGTGTGTGTGTGTGTGTGTGTGTGTGTGTGTGTGTGTGTGTGTGTGTGTGTGTGTGTGTGTGTGTGTGTGTGTGTGTGTGTGTGTGTGTGTACGAGAGGGAAGAGGAGGTGAAGAACAGAGAGGAAAGACGGCGAGGGGGAGTGGGGGAAGATATGGTAAGAGAGAAACGAAGGAAAGAAAGGAAAAAGAAAGTGGTGAAAGGACAATAACAAAAGAGTAATGGGAGAGAGAAGAGTAACAAATGAAGATTGGAGTAAAACGAAGAGGTGTAACGATGAAAGATGGTAAAGAGAACAGTGAGAAGAGGAAACGGAGTAAAGAAAAAATAGAATAAAATGGAGAGTAAGTCGAGAGGGGGAAGGTAATTATGGTGGTAATTGGAAAATGTTACAAAGGATTAAAAAAAAAAAGATTGAAAGAAAAATAAAGAAGTGAGAAAGTGAAGACAGTGGAAAATGGTGAACCTAAGGGAGAGAAAGGAAAAGTAAGTAAAGAAAGGAAATAGATGAAAGGAAGGAGGACATGGTGAAAGGAAAGACAGTGATGACTGGTGAAAGGAAAAAGAAAGGAAAATAAAGAGAGGGAAGAGAAAGTGAAAGAGAAAAAAGTTATGGCTAGAAGAGCGATGAGAAGGAGGGAAAATGAATGAAAGACAGGGCAAGGAAGGCGGAGTGATGATGATGATATGATGATGATGATGATGATGATAGAGAGAGAGAGAGAGAGAGAGAGAGAGATGGATTCGAAATGAATTACAAGGACACTAAAGGGACAGAGAAGTAGAACAATAAACGGAAGGAGAAAAGGGCAGAATGTAAACAGAAGTAAGGTAAGGTAGGACAGGGTAGGGTAGGGTACTGTAGGGTAGGGTAGGGTAGGGTACTGTAGGGTAGGGTAGGGTAGGGTACTGTAGGGTAGGGTAGGGTAGGGTAATACTGGGCAGGGTCTGATAGGAAGGAAGAGTAGGGTAGGGTGGGTAAGATAGGGTAGGGAGACTGTGGATGGTCGAGTCGGATAGGCTAGAGTAGGGAAGGGTAGGGTAAGGTGCGGTTCGGTTAAGTTGGGTAGGGTCGGGTAGGGTAGGGTCGGGTAGGGTAGGGTCGGGTAGGGTAGGGATGGTAGGGTAGGGTAAAGTACTGTAGGGTAGGATTTGACCGGGGAAGGAAGGGGAGGATAGAGTTGGGTTGGTTAAGAGAAAGGAAGGTTGGGGATGGGATGGGAGGGGAGGGGATGTTAGGAGTGGGAAGGGAAAGATAGCGCAGGGTAGGGTACGTTAGGAGAAAGGCGGGGGAGGCAGAAGGGAAGTCTTGTGGAGTTGAAAAGGATGGAAGTCTGCGAGAGGGGTACGAGTGGGAGAAATGAAGAGTAAGTGCAAGGGGGGGGGGGAGGACGGACTGATGGTAGGGGACTGACGGTAGGGGGGGAAACAAAAATTGCGAGGAGGAGTAGAAAAAATAAGTGGTATTGACTGATAGACTAGGAGAGAGGGCGAGAGGGAGGGGTCTGGAGAGTAAGACGTCCAGAAAGGGAGGGAGGTAAGAGGGATGGAGGGAAGTAGGGCAGTCTAGAAACGGAGGGAAGGAGGTGAGCCTAAAATGGAAGGAAGAGAAGGAGAGAAGGAAGGAAACCTTGAAAGGGAGGGAGGGAATTCTTGAAAGGAGGAAGAGAAAGGAGGAGAGACTAGAAAGGGGGAGAGGGAAGGAGGGGGGGGTCATGAAAGGGATGGAAAGAGGGAATTTTAGAAAAGGAAAGAGGGAGGAAAGGAAGTTAGAAAGTGTGGGAAGGAGGAATGGATATGTAGAGAGGGAGGGAGGGAGGGAGGGGGGTGTTGAAGGGGAGAATGGGTCTGGTGGAGGGGGTAGATGGAGGGGGTGAGGGAGCGACACCCCCAGCTAATCTCTTACTAATTTTCCAAGTCATGAGCAGCAACACTGGATTTTTTCCCCTGTCCTCTCCTCGGCGACCCCGGGGACACAGCCCATATGACTCGGGGAGGGAGGGAGGAAAGGAGGGAGGAAAGGAGGGAGGGAGGGAGGAAAGAAGAAAGGCAAGAATGGAGTACAAAGGGGGAGAAAGGAAGGCAAACAGCATTATACGACCTGCTGGATGGTTCGATACTTATTTTTCACAGCGCAGGTTATTACTAAGTTATCTCTGAATCTAACACGACTCTAAAATGCCAAAAAAAAAGTAATATAAAAAAAAATGTAAAGGAAATGAGGGACACAAACAAGAGGTGAGAGAGAGAGAGAGAGAGAGAGAGAGAGAGAGAGAGAGAGAGAGAGAGAGAGAAAGGAAAGAAGACAGGGTGGCCGAGAAGGAATGACGGAGAGAAGGAGGGAGGAAGACAGGCAAGCAGGCAGGCAGGACAGCAGACAGTGAGAGAAGGTAAGGAAAATCCGCTAATGGAGGAGCGACAGAGGCAAGGAAAAGGGGTGACAGGGAGAGAGGTAGGGAGAAATGCAGAGAGGGAGGTAGGGGGGCAGAGAAGTAGGAAAGGAGAGAGAAATGAAGGTAAGGGGAAAAGAAAGAGTCAGGGAGAAGGGAAGGAGAAACGGAGGGAGGGAGACAGAGATGCTGAGAGGAGGGTAGTGAGGGATAAAGGGAGAGGGAAAGGCAGGGAGAGAAGCAGGAAGAGAGTGGGAGAGACAGGCAGGGAGGGAGGGAAGTAGAGAAGGAACAAAGACAAGACGTGAAGAAATAAGGCAGGAAAGGAGAAGTGGGAGGCAGAAAGGAATGCAGAAAAAAAGAAAAAGGAATAGACAGGACAGAAGGAGGGTGGGAAGTAGGGAAACAGAAGGGGGAGCAGGGCGATAAAGAGGAAAGGTTAAAAGCACACACTGAGGGAGGAAAAGGGAGAGTGAGAGAGAGAGAGAGAGAGAGAGAGAGAGAGAGAGAAAGAGAGAGAGAGAGAGAGTTAAAAATGCCGAATGCCGGAGCCAAGATACGACAATGGAGGAGACAGGGAGAATTTATTTAAGAAAAAGAAAAGAAAAAATAAAGGAAGAGTCCCGCCCATACCACTTTGCAGGCCTGGTGTGGTTGTGATGAAGGTGTGGCGGTGTGATGCTGTGGAAGGGGTGGTGTACTGGTGCTGGTGTGCTGCTGTTGTGACGGTGCGCTGCTATAGTGGTGGTGGTGTTACAGTGCTGCATGGTGGTGGTATGATGATGATATGGTGTTGGTATTGCAGTGGTATTGATATGTCAGTGTATCGTGATGTAGGGTGGTGGTTTTAGATGGACACTCATGCTGATGTTGCTGAGTGGTGATGGTGTTCATGTGGTCGCTATTGTACTCGTGTGGTGTGGCGATGGTGTTATCTGGTGTGCTGGTGGTGGTACTGGTATTGTGGTGTGGTGTGGTAAGGTGATGTCGATGTGAAGGTGACGGTGTGGTGGTGATCTTAATTCTTGTGTTGATGGTGGCATAGTAGTGCTGTGGTCGTGGTGGTTTTGTGGTGTTGAAGTTGTGGTAAGCAGTGGTTCAGTGTGTTTGTGGCAAGTGTATAGAAGGTGGTGGTGTGGTGGTACTGATGTGCTGATGAAAAGCATGATCATGGTGTAGATTTTGTTTAAATATCGGTGTGGTATTACTAGTTTGTATGGTGTGTTGTTGTCAGTGTTAGTGTTTGTGATGCGGTGTGTCTGGTGTGAAGATAGTGTTGGTGTGGTGGTGCCGGTGTGATGGTTTTGTGGTAGTTTAGGTGCGGTGGTATCGAGGTGGTGATGGTATGGTGAGGATGGCATTGCGGTGTTGGTATGCTCATATTAATATAGTGATGCTCGTTGTGGTGAATGAGTGTATTGTGGTACTGGTGAAGAGTGTCACGATGGCTTAATCTGAAGTCTCTGCTATTCAATAAATGTATGGTATTCTCTACACTATAGTTTACATGGCTAATTCTGAGGCATGGTGTAGTGTGGTATTCGTGAGGCATGGTGTATATAGAGTGGTTTAAGCAAGACATAGTGTTGTGTGGTATTAGTGAGGCATGGTGTAAAGTGGTGTAAGCGAGGCATGGTGCAGAGTAATATTCGTGGGGCATGGTGTACTGTGTTAATCGTGAGGAATGGCATAGTGGGGTATTCGTGAGGCATGCTGTAGTGTGGTATTCGTGAGGGATGGCATAGTGTGGTATTAGTGAGGCATGGTGTAGTGTGGTGTTCGTGAGGCATGTAATGTGGTATTCGTGAGGGATGGTATAAGGTGATATGAGGGACGATTTAAGGTGACGTAAGTGAGGCATGGTGTAGAGTGATATCCGTGAGACATGGTGTAAGGTGGTATAAGTGAGTCACGGTGTAAAATAATATCCGTCATGATGCAGGGTGTTATTAGTAAGGGATGGTGTCGTATAGCATTCCTGAGGTATGGTGTTGGGATATATTCGTGGGTAGCGTGGTATTCATAGCGTAGTAAGGCATGGCACAGTGTTGGTGAGAGAGCTGGGTATACCTGGTGAGCTTTTTCAGTGATCATGCAAACTTCCCGGTAGTGAAGGAGCTAATGACGGCTTTATTTAGCCTAAGTTGGAAAAATTCTTCCCAAGCTAAATAAAATCACTTGGAGACAAAAACAGCAAAATTTTAGACGTCCTCGTAGTGAATGGGTTGGGGTAAAGCAGGAGTGGGTGGGTGGTCGATGCAGGACTAATTAGGATGATGTGACGGCAATAAACACACTCCCGGTAGGGTCACGCAACGGCAGGATATTGATGATGATGTCACCCGCATCTACTGCCACATAAACATTCCCTAAGTTTGGAAGAAATAGGCATCTCCCAAACACACACACACACACACACACACACACACACACACACACACACACACACACACACACGACGGCAGTCTCACTTCCGTATACAGCTATAAATTACACAACATGAGAGAGAGAGAGAGAGAGAGAGAGAGAGAGAGAGAGAGAGAGAGAGAGAGAGAGACTACGTTGGTTTTACGTTTTCCTCAGGTGTCCTAAGTAACACAATCAAGCAAGGAAACACAGAAGTCTTGGTTCCAAAATTATGTAAAAGAGTCGTACACACACAAGAAAAACCGTTCATTAAAGTCAGGCTGATGGACTGACAGACAGATGAAAAAAGACCAGAAGTCGCCACAGTATCTCATTTCTGTATATAAAAACAACAGTGGCAAAGATGCTGTCAATACACAACGTATAAAAACTTAAGTGTATCCTTCTTACAAGAAACATCAGCACAAAAACACTGGAGTGTACTTAACACGAACCCATAACCACAGCAGCTGTCTTAATGCCGTACGAACTAAAGTAACAAAAGCATACAAAACACAGGAGCAGTCTCAGTGTATCAAGTACTGTACGTACAACAAAATTCCGTACTTACCTTGAACAGTAGCATATTTTAACACTTGGGAAGCCGCCATCACGCCTCACCACAACACAAGCAACCTATAAACTACTAGTGATCCTCGACGTCTGACCGGTAGGTGACAGCACGCCAAAGCAATTAGCGTAACGATAATTTCACGATGGATTTTATGGCCGTCTCTGTCTCTCTCACGCTTACACAACGTACGTCAATGTTTATTTACGCTTTTAATATACCGTGAGTGTGTTTATAAATTGTTTCTCCTGAGAGACAAAGGGCAGGGAAAAAGAATAGGGCTTGCTCGGTTCCACGCTAATATTCTGCTCACGACCCCACCGTGGGAGGGACCCGAGCCGGCCGTCTCGCTGCGCACTCGCTAAAATGCAACAATAATTCATGCGCTTACTTTTCAGGGCATCATTTTTGCAATATTACACTTTATCAGGAAACTATAAATGTGTAGTTTGTACCAGGTTAGTGTTCGTGTGCCTTGGGGAGGAATGGGAGGGAGAGAGGGGAAGTACTAAATGGTGCTTTTGCCAAGTTGTTTGAGGATCCAGTTGTGGAGTAAGTATCAGGTTGTGGTGTAAGCCAGAGATGTTGCACGTAAGAGGTTGTGAAAGTGACAGTGTGAGGCTCAAGTGGCCTGAGTTAGAAATGATGTAAGTCATACGGTGTGAGTATCAGATTATCGTGTAAGAGGTGGTGTGAGTAATACTAGTGTAGCAAATGGTGGTGCAAATATCGAGCAGTGGTGTGAGTAATGGCGATTTGAGATTCATGTTGTGTAAGCACTTGTGTGGGATTGAAGTGGTGGATGTATTACATTAGTGTGAGGCTGAACTGGAAGTGTTCCTAAGGGTTGATGTGGTTATACTGTAAGTACGTGGCGCCACCCTGACTATTGTACCACGTGTTCACTGTCTCGGCTGAACCACTGAGCTGAATTCTCCTCGGTTCTCTGTTATCTTCTCCTCCCATAGGCGGATCTAGACGGCTGTTCTGAGGGGAGGGGCCAAGCAAGAAAAGGGCGCCATAGACGGCTATTCGGGGGGGGGGGAGCAAGAAAGGGATGCCATTGACAGCTATTCTGGGGGGGGGAGCAAAAAAAGGGCGCCCGTTAGTAGCCAGCTTATTTAAACTTTCCCTACTTATTACGTATATATCTAATTCTTATGAGTAACTTTTGGAAGGTTAGGCTAGACATACAGTGAACGTTTTCTATAGGAAAACGTTCACTAACGTCCCCATTTCCACACACACACAAACATATGTATACTTTAGTGTGCGCATCTATATGTCTGGGTGAGGATGAGGTGCC
>NC_137008.1:38515722-38540722 GCF_032717465.1 Coenobita brevimanus | reverse complement strand
TGTAAGCCGAGAGTGCCCAATGCGAAGCCTAGCAAGAGCCACCTCCAATCGCCGAGATCGAAGAGTACAATTACTTGGGACAAATACTAAAATTAACGAAAGATCATGATAGCGAAATAAAAAGAAGCATTACAACTGGATGGACAGCTTTCGGTAAACATAGAGACATTACGAAAAGTAGCTTGCCAGTTTGTATGAAACGATAAGTATATAACGAATGTATAATTCCAGCTATGACGTATGCTTGTGAGACCCGGCACCTGACAAAATCGATGGAAAATAAATTAATCCGTTCTCAGATAGCAATGGACGGGTCAGTGTTGGGAATATCTTTAAGAGACAGGAAAAGATCAACTTGGGTGAAAGAGCAGGCTAAAGTCGAAGACATTACAGAAGTTACAAAACAACAGAAATGGATGTGGGCAGGCCATGTAGCAAGAATAATGGATAATCGATGGAGCAAGAGGTTGACTGACAGGACACCAAGAGATTGTAAGCGTAGCAGAAAAAGGCCACAGAGGTGGTGGAGAGATGAGATAGAGAAATATGCAGGCAAAACGTGGCAAAGACTGGCTCAGTCAAGGAATTCGTGGAAAAGGTTGGATGAGGCCTTTGTTCAGCAGTGGACTTGTAACGGCTAATGATGATGATGATGATGATGATGATATATATATATATATATATATATATATATATATATATATATATATATATATATATATATATATATATATATATATATATATATATATATATATATATATATATATATATATATATATATATATATATATATACATATATATATATATATATATATATATATATATATATATATATATATATATATATATATATATATATATATATATATATATATATATATATATATATAGCCAGTTCGGCAAACGTAAGAACCATGATCTTTCCGTCAGATGACCTTTTGCAGCGACCCCTGTGTTTATGTTTTGATCAGCGGCTTTTTTTGTTCGGTTCTACGTAGCCAAACTTTGTGGACAAAAACCAAGCGACCCTAGACGAGCTTCGAATCCAAAACTCCAACTTGGACAACGAAAATGCACGTAAAAATTTCCCCGCCCCATATCCAGTCCCATCTTACCTCGCCCAGTAATATCGAGTCACCCCGCTGGTCGCCACTCCCATCCCACTCTCCCACTCACAAGTATATGCTTCGAATCTTGAAAACACGGCGTGGTTTGAGATTCACATTTGGCCCCTTAAATCTGTATTTTATTCGCGCTATTTTCAGACGAGTTCATTCACCAAAATATATCTGTGTTGTTTATTTATCCCCTAATTCTACTGATTATGAAAAGTTACGACTAGTTTACATCTAAAATGGTATACGTCCTATCAATTTCTCCTTTCTTTGAAATCTCCATTCTAGGTTATTTCAGCGTTCACCACCACCTTTGGCTCTCCTCTCCTTTCACTGGTCCACCTGGTGAACAAGCCTACATCTTTCCTATCCTTAATGACCTAGAACAGCTTGTACAGCACCCTACCCCTATCCCTGACTGCTTTGGAGAGAGTTCCACCATACTTGACCTCTTCCTTACATCTAATCCTTCTGCTTACGCTGTTAATCTTTTCTCTCTGTTGGGTTCCTCCGATCACAACCTTATCACCATAACCCGTCCTATCGCTCCAATAAGGCCTGTGGACCTCTCAAGATGCGGTGGCCGTAACACTTTGGAGCTACTGATTGGGAGACCCTCAGGCAGTACTTTCGGTTTTCCCTGGAATACTTACTGCTTCCATGGCCGAGAGCCATCTGATTGTGCCCTGCGCATTACAGATGTTATTCTCTCGGGCATGGAAGGATACATTCCTTTCTTTTATCCTGTGACTAATGCGAAAAACATTTGTTTAATCACGCTTGTTCTAATGCTGTCCACAACAAGGAGAGGGCCTACAAAAGGTACTGGAGCCAACGTACCCTTGAATCTGCCCGGAATTATGCCAAGTGTGGTCTTCGCTCTGCTGAAAATATTTCATTCGTACTCAATGCTCGGAACTCTCCAACTTAAATTCTTTCCGTTCCTTCTGGCATCTTGCCAAAAACCTTTCTAACAACTTTACCTCATCATCCTTCCCTCCTCTTTTCCACACTGATGGCTCTGTACTTGTTTCTCCTACTGATAAAGCGGAACTCTTCACTCAGACTTTTTCCTCCAGTTCCACCTTAGACGATTCCGCTGCTGTCCTCCATCACAGAGTCCCTCTGACTTCCTCATGGAAGGCATTAATATTTCTTCATTTGATGTATTTTCTGCCATCACTGGCCTCAGTACAAAATAGGCATATGAACCTGATAAGGCCCCTCCTGTTGCCCTCAAAACTGTGCTTCAGTGCTTACACCCTGCCTAGGTAAACTCTCTCGCCATTGTCTGTCAACTTATACCTTTTCTTCTTGCTGGAAGTTTGCTGTCATTCAATCTGTCCCAAAGAAGAGTGACCATTCACAGCCCTCTAACTAAAGCCCAATTGCTTTAACATCCTGTATTTCTAAGGTTCTTATAATCTATTTTAAAAAAATTATAGTGCGTTTCCTATCACAACCTTCTTTCCGATCGTCAGTATGGGTTCCATCAGGGACGTTCCACTGACAATCTTCTCACCTTTATTTCAGACTTCTGGTCATCCTCCTTTTGGGACTTTGGCAAACGCTTTGCCATTTCACTTTACATCTCAAAGGCTTAATGTCGAGTCTGGCATGAATCTTTAATTTCAAATCTGTCCTCTTATGGTGTCTATCCTTCTTCTTGTGCCCACATCTCCAGCTTCTTGTCTGGTCGTTCTATAGCTGCTACTGTAGACGGCCACCATTCTCCTCCTAAAGCTATACAGTAAATATTGGTGTTTCTCAGGGCTCTGTCCTATTACCAACTCTCTTCCTTCTATGCATCAATGACCTTAGCTGTACATCTAACCCTATCCACCCATACACTGATGACTCCACCCTTCATCTTTCCATTCGCTTCTCGCAGCGTCCGTCTCGGCAATTACTTCAATAAACAAGGGATGAGGTTATGACATACCTAATGTCTGAGTTGTCTCATTCTTGTTGTATTTAATGCATAAAAAACTCAGTTGTTACAACTTTCAATCCGTCAAAACCTTTCGCAGGAGTATCCTCTAATTTTTTAACAATGTTCAACTCAATCCTGCATCATCTTTAAACATACTTGGGGTTTCATTCTCTCCGGATGTATCTTGGAAACGTCATAAATTATTACCTCTCGTAAAATCTGCTTCCAGAGATTAGGTGTGCTAAGCCGACTCCATGTCTTCATTACCTATGCACAGTTGTTGACTTTATACGTTGTACCCTGTGCAGAGTACAACTCTCTTGTTTGGGGGGGGGGGGCCTCCCCACATACAGCTCATCTTAACAAAGTGGAGTCAAAGGCTTTTCATCTCATTAACTTGCCTCCTCTTAGCAGCTCCCTTTAACCTGTCTCTTCGCTGCACTGTTGCATCTTCATCTCTTTTTCTGTCGCAACTTTAATGGTCACTCGTCTTCTGAACTGTCTGCTTGCATCCCTCCACCACCACTACAGTGGGCACGTTGCACTCATTTAACAACAAATCCTTATCCCTTTCCTGTCCAACTTTCTAATGCAAGAGTTAACTGTTACTCCTAGTCCTTCACGTATGCGACAGGCCAACTCTGGAATTATCTCCCTCTGTATTTCCTACTGCCAATGACCTCCAGTCTTTCAAACGCAATGTGTCCAGGCATCTCGAAATTAAACGATCTTGAAATCCGCTCTCTGTAATCTTATTTTTGTTTTTTTGGAGGGAACTATCTTGCGGGCCTCTTGTCTTTGGTTCTTTTTTCCATGCATTAAAAAAAAAAAAAAAAAAAGCTGTTGAGACTTAAACATGAAGACATAGCCATAAAGATAATTTAACATACTAGAGACCTTTCCCTAGTTGAATAAAGTTGTCTGCCAGGATGCAAAATACACTGAAAGACGTGATCAAAGTGAAGGGGTTTAGGGAGAGGATAAGCAATACTGTTAAATACGGGAGTGGAGCCAACGGTACTCTGACTAGAAATTAATGACTTCTTACTTGGGCAAGGAGAACTTCCCCACAGAACTTCTTCATGATTATCCTGTTAACTTTTCAACATTTAAAAGCTCCAACGTGCTTTCATTTAATGTAAATTTAACTAAATGTAATCACTTCATCCTTAAGGCAACCCAAACATCCGCACAGATTTGCCTAGCGAACATCCAACTAGCTCTTCTGCAAACAAAAAGAGCACCTGTAATCGTATGATCCAATTTACTTTCACTATGTTCCAAAGTACTTTCACCAAAATTTAATCATTTCATCCCTGAATAAACAGAACATCCCCACATATTATAATATTGATCCTCCAATTAGTTTTCTGCAATCCGGTTGACAGACAGACAGATAGACAGACGGGTACAAAAACATCACCTCCTTCCACCTGTGCTGGCAATAATATGATAAAGGAGATATAGTGAGGGGGGTAACTATGAAGTCCAGGTTTATTTGACAGGTAAGGCAAAGAAGTTGTAGAGGACTTGCTGTGAGAAAGGCAGGTGTGTGTGTGTGTGTGTGTGTGTGTGTGTGTGTGTGTGTGTGTGTGTGTGTGTGTGTGTGTGTGTGTGTGTGTGTGTGTGTGTGTGTGTGTGTGTGTGTGTGTGTGTGTGTGTGTGTGTGTGTGTGTGTGTGTGTGTGAGTAATAATAATAACAATAATAATAATAACAATAATAATAACTAATAATTATAATAATAATAATATTATTATTATTATTATTATTATTATCATAATAATAATAATAACATAAACAAAACAAACTGTGTGTGTGTGTGTGTGTGTGTGTGTGTGTGTGTGTGTGTGTGTGTGTGTGTGTGTGTGTGTGTGTGTGTGTGTGTGTGTGCGCGCGCCGGTCTATATAAAGGAAGGCGTTTTTGCGTGTGACCAAGAGGAGAGAGAGAGTTAACGTTAATGAGCAGGGGCGGGGAAGGCACAGTCAACTCGCATTAATATGCATCTTAATTCTCTCTCCCTCTCTCTCTCTCGCTCTCTCTCTCTCTCTTTCTCTCTCAAATATAAAATTTAGTCTGTCAATGTCCCTCTTAAGGTGGACGAAAATGTGTGGAGGCAGACAGAAAGAGAATAAAAATACATATTAATAAAAATCTGAATTAATTCCTGTTCTTCAGTGTGGTCAAAGATGAATGAAATCGTCTGTAGTTATCCAGAATGAAAGAGGACAGCATGAGGGGGCAAGGTTTAATGGAGACTATTTACAGGTGTTAGCCCAATCTCAACCTGAAATAACGAGAGACCACCCAACTGCTGAATAAAAGAATCTGGCAGTGACGAAAAATACAATAATCAATATTTCCCACGTCCATATAGAATTACCAGCCACTATTTTTTTTTTCACCCACTGATGATGAAAGCCTTTTTCTAATTTGTGCTAAAAATACAACACCTGAGCATTCCTAAGCCCTGAAAGGTTACACTGACTCAAAAAATTACATGATATCAGAAAAATCCACTGTTTTCAGTCTCGTCCCTGTCCCCCCTCACTCTACCTGTTTTCTCCCTCATCCTCTTCCCTTCTTCCTCCCGCCCCTCCTCCCCCCCACTCTCCCTGTGCTGCAAGCGAACGAAAATATTCCCGACACGGAACAAAAAAATCGGTCAAGAATTGTTTTATCAATTGGGAAAACACACACACACACACACACACACACACACACACACACACACACACACACACACACACGGGCGCGCGCGCAAACACACATGTACACACACGACCTAACAGTATTACGGTTTATTGTTGTCATAACTACACACACACACACACACACATCACCTCATCCAGTGAAGGAAGGATGAGGTTTAATGGACCACCAGGCATTTCTGTCCCAACTCAAGAACAACCCCTCATCCCACAACACCCACACCACTCACCCTCATACACCCTCTCACTTCAAGGCGTATTCTCATTGCTGTGAACAACCCTTTTGCACTTCTTTCTTACTTTATTTCTAGCTATGACACAATGATATTCTTCTACATTCCATTCGCGTCAAATATTCAGTAATAAATGGCTTAATAAACATGTAGGGGAAAATGAAGATGTAGTGCGGAAATACATCTCAAAGAAGTTCTAGGGAGTCTCCTAAGCTCACGATAATATGCTCCACGTATCCCTTCACCTTGTTGTTGGTTTGATACTACTACTACTACAACTCTCTCTCTCTCTCTCTCTCTCTCTCTCTCTCTCTTTTACTTCACACTGAAAGGAGGAGGGTGAGAGGAGGGTAGAAGGGAAGAGGAGCTGCGGAAGGGGTGAGGAAAACTAGAACGAGAAAGGTAAGTGAAGGAGGAAAGAGGGAAGGTGGGGGAGGGGAGGGGAGAAGAGGAGGTAGAAATGAGGATAGGATAAAGGAGACAAGGAGAGGTAGAGAGAAGTGAAGATCGCTGGAGAGTAGAGGGAAGAAGTGGAGAGAGGAGAGGAAAAGAATAGATGGAGAGGAGTGAGTACACGCTGACAGGCAGAGATGGAAGAGCAGTGGTGGGGTGTAAAGGGGAGAGGTGGAGATGGGAGAGGAGAGGTGGAATGGGGAGAGGAGGGGTGGAATGGGGAGAGGAGGGGTGGAATGCACGTAATATTTCTGGATTTAGCTCAACCTTTCCAGTGCGGGAAGCCCCAGCCTTTTCTTAGCTGTATTTACAAACTGTCTTGCGGTTTGGTTGTGTGTAAGATTGTTTGGCTACATTTTTACCTCCGCCAAGGAGGTTATGTTCTTGTCTGCGTTTGTTTGTTTCATTATCTGTTTGTTTGTCTGTTGGCAGGGTTACTGAAAAAGTTATGAATAGATTTTGATGAAATTTTGTGGAAGGGTGGGCCACGGGCCAAGGAAGAAATAATTAAATTTGGAGGCGGATCCGGATCCGGATCCGGATTACCTCGCACAATATCTCCAAAAGATATCAATGAATTTCAATGAAATTTTGTTGAAAGGTGGGCCAGAGACCAAGAAAGAATTGATCAAATTTTGGGCCGGATCCGGATCCTTTTTAATAGCAATGGCACTGGCGGAGGTATGAGTTCTTTGAGTGCTTTCTAACTGTCTTTAAATCAAATAGGTAACAGGTGTTTCATACCCACACCAGAGTGAATAATGAAGTGCAAAATACAAGAAAGCAAAATGATTCGTTATAATAATGAACGGCTGTGGATACTTCTTTATCTAAGAAAAGAAAGAAAAAAATATTAATTCCTTCAAGTCGATGACCTTTCGTATTTTTAGCCTGGGAGTTCCAGTTGATTTTATTCAATTTAGGACCGGTCTCTCATCCTCAAGGACCTAATGAAGACTGTAAATTATATCTCACCTTTCCAGTTCAAAACGCCTCACCTAAGCAAAATTATAGCCTTTGAACTTAAAAAATAATAATAATAATAATAAAATTTGAAATACGTCAGCTGAGTGAAAAAATTTAGATCCTTTGTGAATTCTTGCCTTGGCTTCTTGTCCGACTTACTGCTGGACGGCGTTCTCTCTCTCTCTCTCTCTCTCTCTCTCTCTCTCTCTCTCCGTCAAGGAGAATATGCTTTGACCCCTTGTTTGTTAGTTTGTTTTTCTGTTAACTGGATAACTCAAAAACTAAAAGGGAGATTTGGACCATATTTGGTGGGTAGGTAGAACATGTCCCAGGGAACAAACGATTAACTTTTGGGACCGATCTGGATCGTATTACAGATTCTGGATCCGGAAAACACTTTTTGCGAAATCCTAATCATTGATGAGAAAACCTAACGCATAATGAAGAGTGGTTTGGATATTACGTTGCCCTTGTCGGTGAGATGCGCTCTACTGAGTGCCCCTCTAATTTTTGCTTGTTTTCCCTTCATAATTACTAGCCTTGGGGAACAGACAGAGGGTGTATTCTCGTGATCTTGGACGTCTTTCTAACACAAAATCCTTCATAATTTATACTGCATGCTACACTCTTCTTTTGTAGGTTATGATTAATGTAACTGTTTATCCCTACAGGACGATGGCGTAACTCTTATTTAATCCTGTTAACCCCAGGCGGTCGTATTTAGCTTAGGCTGGACTTTTCGTTCTAAAGGTGTTACCCTTTATTAACCCATTCTCCATCACAGATCCTTCTGTAAGTTTATTTAGACCATTTGCTTGAACATAAAGTAACATAAAATATATCATCATAAGGAAGGGATAATGTCGACAGAGACTGCATGGATAACATTCAAGAGAGTTTTAACGTACCGTATGCAGATATAAATTGATAAGAAGTGCTAAGGAGCCTCCTTAACCAAGAAGTTCTCTAACCTTCCTTTACGATTCAACTACAGAACGTCTCACTTCTTTAAATCTTGCTGCTGCCACACAACTTCATTAAATCTTGCTGGTGCCACACTATTTTCTTAAATTTCCGTAAGACTTTTATTGCTTGAAGGTTTTTATATGAAATTTTCATTCATATATTCAGTATAAAGAATGACATCTCTTTCTTCGATAAAACTGGCTGGTGGTATAATAAACAAGAACTCAACAACTGCAACATTAGCGCCAGGCACCCACTGGTCTGAGGGTCGAATATATGATTTTACTCTATGTCCTTCGCAAGCGTGGGTGTAAAAGCCGTCTGAATGTAGCCTGCCAAGATTAATCTTTAACAGAGGTCAGAGCAACCAAAAGGCTAGCATTACTATATGTGGAAATAATCGATGTGCAAGAGAAGCTGCAGACATTCCTAAGCTGAAGCAAGTACGACTCTGAGAGCACTGGGTCGCATTTTTGTCAACTAAGGAGGCTCCGCAGCATCAGTCTTACTTGTATATTTCTGCATATGGTACAGTGACAATCATACCTAACTTCCACCAAACATGTCGATAATAAAATGATATAAAGGGCATATAGGATATTACTGAAATGCAATAGACAGACTTGATCGCTAACTTTAACCAAACAAAACCCCACAAAAATATGGCTCCAGACTATTTTATTCTGATATCAGACATGAGAGGTGGGTGTCTCTTTGAAGGTGTAGGTGGATGAGTGGTAGGGTGAAGATGTGTGGATATTGTCTTTTTTAAACAAAAGTAGAAACCACAGACAGGAAATCCAGAACATCGTTCCTTCTAAAGAAAGTTGAATAAAAGAGCGTCCAAGATAAAAACTGATTCATTTCTACATGCCCGGACACATCACGTCTGAAAGTCTGGTAGTCAAAGACAGGAGGAAAGACAGCAGCAAGAAGCCTGCCCCTGTGCTGACCAACTGAAAACTTAGAGAACCGATTAACACTTATTTTACACAGTTGGCCGGAAGACGGATGCATGTATGTGGGATTAGGGATGGGGGTGTTGGTGTGAGGGTGGAGGGGAAAGGTATGTAGATGCAAGGGTGCTGGGGTGAGGATTTACGTGTAAGGATTCTGATATGTGAATTAAAAAGCTTAGGGGTGAGGCTCTTGACGTAAGGTTTTGGATAATGTGGATATGAAGCTGTAGGACTTAAGGTGTAAACTTGTCGATATTAAGGTGTGAGGGTGTAAGATATGAGTGTGGATGTGTGGGTAAGAGAGTGCAGGTGTAAATTACCGTACCTGCTGCTCTCTATCCCAGTGGTCGTCAATCTCAAAGGGCGGTGTGCAGGTAACGGACTTGTGACTACGCTAATCAACCTCAGGTGTTCACTCAGTGTTACTTATTACCTGGTGGCTGGCGTTACTAATGGCGTGTGGTGAGATGTGTGCCGAGATGTATGTTGAGATTTGTTTGTGTGTGTGTGTGTGTGTGTGTGTGTGTGTGTGTGTGTGTGTGTGTGTGTGTGTGTGTGTGTGTGTGTGTGTGTGTGTGTGTGTGTGTGTGTGTGTGTGTGTGTGTGTGTGTGTTCTGACTGGTGTGAAGTTTTATAAGAAACAACACTGCTTACATTCAGATACCTGTATTTATGTTTAGTTTTATGCATAAGCAAGTACCTACAAGCTGAATGGCTGAAAAGACTGTTGCCTAAATATGAAGAAGATATTAAAACGAAAGCGAAAATCAAGATCCACCCGATTCCACATGCCTAGACACAATGCACGTGAATGACTGGGGATCGCTGGCAGAGGGAAAAACAGACTTAGGGAACTGTATAGGAGTTCACCGAGTTCACCAGTTGTGTACATGAAGGACTGCCAAAACTTATTAACTCTTCTACCTGGGAACTGGGCTGAAAAAGTGTGTGTGTGTGTGTGTGTGTGTGTGTGTGTGTGTGTGTGTGTGTGTGTGTGTGTGTGTGTGTGTGTGTGTGTGTGTGTGTGTGTGTGTGTGTGTGTGTGTGTGTAGACGGGTGCTGCGCGTTGGCCGTAATGGGAGAGCCATGTGGTGGGGTGTCCATCTGAAAGCTTTAATGACGAGTGTCTGAAGATGCATCTCATTTTCGCCCGACACTTTGATGGTGGTTCTACCTGTGTGTCTTCCTCTTTCCGTATCTCGATCTTATCCACTTATCTGTTTACCTTTGCTGCCCAGCGCCCCATCCTCCAAGCACCTCTCTCCCTAAAGATATCCCACAATATATGAACAATAAAAAGTAGACCTAAAAAGAATATGATGATGATGATGATGATGATGATGATGATGATGATGCTCTCCCTCAAAACTAACAATAATTATCATCAGTAACTGCAGCTTCGTAACGGCTCTGAATTGGACATACCGTTATGTTGGTGCAACATTAACTCAAACAATAGCCCTAGAACATCCTCCCGAAGTTTCCCAAAAATCTCACTTAACTCTCTGTATTCCGTGTTCTGTCTAAGTGCTACGTGGTGTGTGCTGTGCCATGCTGTGCTGTGTAATATGTCTGTGTTATGTGTAGTGTGCAGTATCTTTTGGTGTGTTTTGTGACGGGAGTAAGGTCTATGGCGTGATAAGGTAACGGAACTCATAATGTGGTGAGAAATGTGAGGTGCGGATATGTGATGTGATGGGTATGAATGTGAGAAAGTGTGATGCCTATTATATGTGGTGTGCTGTGCGAAATGTACGTGACACCTGTGATGTGTGGTGTGATGTAAATGTGATGTACGGTGTGACGTGTATGTATTATTTGGAATATTTGTTACGCCTACAGTGTGTATGTGATGTGTAGAATATATATGATCCTTGTGATGTATGATGATGCAACGAGTTCTGTGATGTGTGAATTACGTGTTGTATAATTAAGATAATACATGACTTCTATACGGAGTTTTTTTTTGCGATGTAATATCTGATATGTGCTAAATATGTGCCATTCCTATGCTGTCAATTACGTATTACAGGTTTTGATCTGTGGACAGAATTATCATTTATGTTAGCTATGGTAATGTCACTGATATGAGTGAACCGTCATGTAATATCTTTTTATGATTCTGATTCTGGTCACAGACTAAGGCAGCCCATACTTGTGACCCAAAATTCTCCTATGTGCCATACATCATTACATATTACTCCTTCTGCGCTAATGCTCACTGTCCATGCTGATTACATGCTGGAGTTGTTTCATCTAAGAGCCAGTGTGATGACATCAGTGAAGGCATTTTTAAAACATGCAGGTGGCTCCTGTCGAAGATTTGCAGCTCAAATCACATTCCCTGTCCTATCATAGGATCGATGTAGGTCCTCTCAATCAGCAGTCCACAGTTCTTCTACTCGATCACCACCTCCCTCAGACTAATGCAACAAGCAGAGAAAAACTGTGCAACCCAAGTCCACAGCAGGGGACTTGTGTATTGTGTAACCTAGAGGTTCACAGCAAATACAATAATACCATACTTAACGACATTATATATATATATATATATATATATATATATATATATATATATATATATATATATATATATATATATATATATATATATATACACCAGTATACCAGTAACAGTACCACAGTTGGCCTTCAAACAGTTTTCTGTAATGAGACGCTCTCGGTTGCTAGACCACGCTTTCTAAATTACCACGTCTATCCGCCTCCTTCTATCATCATCATCTCTCTGGAAAAGGGTGGGCCTTGTCCCAATCCTCACACACGTTGTAAAGTGGCGGAAAGAAAAAGGGTTGTGACATTGGAAATATTTGCAATTCCTAAGAGGTGAAATGTGCGGGCCCGCGTGCATGCGAATGTGTGTGCATGTGAGTTGTGGGGTGGGACCGGCGCTGGAGGGCGTGGCGGGGTGGAGCATTATTAAAATTTTCTCTGGCTTGCAACAAATGCATGTGAGAAAAAAAAGAAAAAAAGGAAGAGAAAAAGAACTTTTAACTCTCCTTGTCATGATCCTCAGAGACGCAATATCTTCGCAGCCTAATTGCTAGAAAGTGGGTGTGGGCGTGTGCTAATGTGGGCGTGTGCTAATATGTGCTGTTCGTGGCTACATGTGCTGGAGAAGCTTTTAAAGCATGGACAACATTTTATGATGGAACATAATGGACTACTAATTTAGGTCGTGTTATGCCATGCAGGTATACGAGTATGTGACGATAATTTCTAACCCTGTCAGAAAGAAAAAATTAACTCCTCTGTCTTGGTTACCACCAGGCCATTTTGTTAAGCTCACAAGTGACTTTTAATTTTCTATGTGTTGATTCAGTCTCCAATAATCCTTTCGGGACTAGAGAGACAGTAAGTATATTATTCTGACCACCAACATGATAATTCTAATTCAGCTAAAGGGCAGCTTCCTATCTAGAGATTAAGTTACATGGACAGTGGGCGTAAAGTTAGGAAACACTTAGAGGTGTCATGATACTTCAAGTGTGTTCAGGCGGTATACACGTGCGTGTCATGATTCAGCGTTACAACAGTTAAATTAATATGTGAAAGAATGTCTTCTCAATTAACACAGTTTTTATGCAGTTATCAAGTCTCACAACTTCCTTGAGTTCAGTGACTCCTTAAGTTTATTTCTATTTTTTTTTTTTTTACACCAGCATATATTATTTCAAACTGAGAAAACCCCGTCGTAGTAAGAGGTCACGGAAAAGTGGCATTGTCGTCATTACATCATCCTTAGTTTCAATAAAAATCATCTGACGTAGACAAAAAAAAAAAAAAAAAAAAAAAACTGAAGGGGTAAATATTCCACCATCCCATACACGCGAGTAACCTTATCCTACTGACATCTCACCGTTTCTGAACACTCCTGAGTAAGTTTACGTTCAAGTTAGGTAAACCCTTTTATAATGTATGACGTTTTCCTGTTTCCGATGATGATGATGAATGTGTGTGTGTGTGTGTGTGTGTGTGTGTGTGTGTGTGTGTGTGTGTGTGTGTGTGTGTGTGTGTGTGTGTGTGTGTGTGTGGAGTGAATTAGACAGTGCGTGAGGTATGATGGAATAGTGCTTCAGTATTTCTGTTTTTACCTGTTCAAACATGTATGTGCTTAAATATGCGTGATATATGTATGTACGCATTTATCTATGTATGCATGCATGTGTGTGTGTGTGTGTGTGTGTGTGTGTGTGTAATTCACCGGGTCGGTCAGGATCACTTGATGGTCGTGATCGTCAGCTTTTACCCTCCCGGAAGGGAGCTGAGAGCTCATATAGTCCGATCTAAGGGCAAGGCTGTGACCTTCACACACGCACACACCCGTCCCCTTGCTCAAGGGGGACAGTAACCACCCACTTCGTCAGTGAAACTTTTCGCAACCTGAGCGAGGCGCGAACTCCCGTCCACCAGTTGGCAAGCGAGAGCGTTACCACTGCACCAGCAGTGTGTGTGTGTGTGTGTGTGTGTGTGTGTGTGTGTGTGTGTGTGTGTGTGTGTGTGTGTGTGTGTGTGAGAGAGTACGTATGTATGTATGTACGTATGTATGTATGAATGGAAGGATGGATGGATGGATGGATTATTTTGTGTTGATCAGGAATGCTAACAGTGGAGTACATTAATTAGGTTGATTACTGTGTGCGGTGATGCAGTGTGATGAGAGGGTAAAACTGTGAACATGAAAAGATCACCATGCAGTGCCAAGTACGATATCATATCCTTGCGGTGATGAGGACACACACACACACATACACACACACACACACACACACACACACACACACACACACACACACACACACACACACACACACACTGTATTACTGGTGGAACTGGGCGATGCATTAATTCCTTCACTTCAACAGCCCGAGATCGTCGTGTTTGTTTTACCCCTGCTGGTTGGAAGAAGTTCAAGGAGCCGTTGCCTCTCCTGACAAGGAGAGAGCTTTCCCTCCGTGCTAAGGGATCTTTGTATGCAGCATGTGTTAGGAGTGTAATGCTGTATGGTAATGAGACCTGGGCAGTAAAGGAATTGGATATTCCCATGCTCAAACGTACAGAAATGACAATGATTAGGTGGAAGTACACTGTGTCCCTGAGTGCGAGGCCTGGGGGGGGGGGCTAGGTTTACGATGGAAAAGTTGAGGGGTAGGATGGGACTGGACTGTATTGATGCTGTGATGAGGAGTAGTAGACTGAGATGGTTTGGGCATGTGGAGAGGATAGGGGATGAAAATTAGGTGCAAAAAGTGAGAAGTGTTAATGTTAGGGTAGGGCTGCCAGAGGTAGACCGAAAAAGACTTGGGACGAGGACATTGAGTGTGACCTCAGGGATAAGGGACTGAACAGCTTGGACAGCCGCCATTAGGTGACCAAGGCTAACGCATGCAGGCATGTTGGAGCCTTCAAGAACGAACGAACGAACGATCTCCACTCACTCTCTGAAGACGAACACCATGGGACGCACGGCCTCACTCACTTTCGACTCAGTCTATGAGAAATCCTTCCCGTACAAACCTCAAGACAGCAATTCGAATTGCTTCCTCCCACAAACCTCCAAGTATCTCCAAACAGGAATGACTGACTTGCTCCACCCATGAATTCTGCCGCCTTCCCGTTGGATTCTTTTAGCTATTACTCTGCATGCAGGATCAAATTCAGGCAAGGGCGCCAAGTACTCCTAATAATAGCTGGAGTTCACGTATTATGCAGGTAATGGGTCTCGACTCGGTAAAAAGGAATAATAGCTCGTTGCGCCAAAAGTCACTGGAACATGCCCGAAGCATTTAAAGAAAAAGTAAATTAACTTCATCCCTACACTTTATTTTTTATTTCAGTAAGTACTATTATGGTGTAATAATTATGCGTAAGTATCATGGAATTTAAAAAAGTGTAATGACTGTGGTATAGCCATTATTCAACCGTGTAATGATTAAAGTAAGCTATTTTATAATCTTGCTGCTTCTGTTTGGTTTTATGAGGTCTGGAAATGTCTTCTAACTGAAGTGGTTACATATAAACTTCATTAACTCAATTACAACGTCAGGTTGTTTTAACTCCGACAACTCGAGGACGTAGTTTCCATCATATGCTTGTTATCCCCAGACGATGTGGTTCAGCTTAGGAAAGACCTTTCAAACTGAGGAGAGGGGGGTTGGCTATAGTCTTCATTAATCTCTTCACTATCGGATATATCCTTATAAGCTTAACAAAGTCGAATGATAATATCAAGAATAAAATCTATGGAAGACGTCCTCGGGTTCAAGGGCTAAGTACTATCATCTTGTGGTAACAAGAAATATATATTAAAAAGAAGTACTCGAATACTATAACTTTGTATCTCAACTCAGTAACTATATTAAAGTAATGGCCAGTCCTATATTATCCTCTTTGAGGTGTAGGAGCTGGAAGCTAGGCTACCGTAATCTTGTAAGTTTAATCTAGCTATTCAGAATTATTTTATGCAGCTTGGGAGAGAGTTTTCCAATTAATTGGATTATATGTATCGGTAGCTTTCTCTAACCCCTTCGCTTCCAGGCTTCTTGGTTTAAACTAAAATGAAAATTGTAAGTAGCACGCAGGCCGTCATTCCGACTGGTGCGTTCAGTTATAACACCAGTTGCATAGATATAAATGTCCATACATTGATTTGGAAATGTACTCATGTTTTACTGATGTTTACTTCTTCATATATTTATTATTCACTTCTGTTCATATCAACTCCTTGACTACAATAACGTCTTGTTTCTTTTATTTTTGTGGTGAAGCACTTAAGTGTCCTGGTGCTGTCCAAAACGGTGGAAAAGTGAAGTGTGATGGGGAAAAGTGAAGGGTGTGATGTGGTAGAGTGAAGCAATGTGGTGGAGCAGGGTGATGGTGTGGTGTGTCCTGGGATTGTAGCGGAGCAGGGAGATAGCCTAGTGTGGTGTACTGTGGTATGGTGGTGTAGTACTGTGGTGGAGCAGTGTGGGGGTATGGTGTGGCGTGATGGTGTTGTATTGCGGTGGAGTACTATGATAGTATGGTATGGCTGAGTAATGTGGCAGAGCAGTGTGATGGTGTGATTTATGGTGAAGTGTGATCTTGTGGTGGAGCAATATGACAGTGTGATCTTGTGGTGAAACAGTGTGATGGTGTGGTGTGCTGCGGTGTGGTATGCTGTGGTGCTGAGGTGTGATATTATGGTGTGGTGTCGTGATGCGGTATGGTAATGGATCAGTGTGATTATATGGTCTGACGTGGTGTGGTGAGATGTTATTGTGATAACGTTGTGTGATGGTGTGATGTAGTGATGCATATTGTGGTGGAGCAAATGGTGGTGTGGTGGAACAGTGTGGAGCAGTGTGGTGGTGTGATAACGAATGGCAGAGAAGCGCAGTGGTATGGTGACGTGCATGTATGGAATGGTGTGACGTGATGTGGTAGAGTCGTAGTGTGGTATGTCGTGTTGATGCGGTGAGATAGAATGAAACTGTGGTATGGTGGTGGTGTGGTTTATGATGTGGGACTGTTGTGGTGTGGCAGTGTGCGGGGCGGATCTCTCTCTAAACAAGATCCGGGTTGCATACTGGGGTCAAGGTCGAGATCCAGGTTGTATAGGAGTGTGGGTGTGGGTTAGCGGATGAAGGTGTATGGATATGCGGGAGTAGATGAGTGGCTGAGAGGTATGGGTGCGGTGTGTTGATGTGTGGCTGGACGGATGTATTTATGGGTAGGTGTGATTGTATGTGGGTGCGAATTTGTCTGTGTTTGTGAGTTCATGGGTGCAAGAGTGTTGGTGTATGAATGATTGTGAGTTGATGTGGGTGTAGGTGTGTTGTTGCTGTGAGGGAATGTGAGTGAGTGGATGCAGATGACAGAGAGTGTGTGGATGTTGCTGTTAGAATGTGGGTGTACGTGTTTTGGTGTGAGTGTAGTTATGTGGATATATGCCTGTGGATGTGTGGGTGTGGGTGGAAGTAAAAGTGTTTCTATGTGAGGATGGAGACGTGTGGATGTGGGTGTGAGGTTGCAGGCATGTTTGTTTGTGGGTGTGAGGGTGTGTGTAGGTGTAAAAACATGAGGGTGAGGGATGTGGGTATGAGGGTGTGAGGTAGTATGTGGGTAAAGGTGAAGGTGATAAAGGTGAAAGAAAACTAGATTATGTAATTTACGGCGACAGTAGTGTGGTGAGAGCAGTCTCAGATCTGTGTATTCACAATGGCATAAGACTTCCAAACAATTCTTCCTCAGCAATTTATTTTTCATATTACACCCTAACCCTTTCACTACAATGGTATCTTTTTTAAAGTCTTTTGTTGCTATTTCTGCACGACTTTAATTTGCTCAGGAGAGACATTTCGAAGTGCTGTGATTTGACATGGCCTTCGTTATCCACTTCGCTTCTACAGCGCATTCCTATGCTGAATAAATTCATCTGCCTGTTTCAAGCAAAAATAAAACTTTTATCCACGTGCTGAAGAGGTTAACTCTTGCATTTCATAAATATCTTAACAGTATCGAAGTCAGACCACACAGATAAAAACCGATATAACTTCAACATAACCTCACGAAATGAGCACTGGAAGCGACTGGCTGAAGTGGCCCGATTCTTGCCGCCATTTGCTTCACATCCAGACTAGTCTGGGGTTGCAACAACAACAACAGCAACAAGGTGCTATATGCACAAGCCAGTACGCGATGATGGCCAGCTCTATGCAGACCAAGTTTTGTCAGCAACCAGAAGTGAGTTTCGACAATAAAAGTCATTTCTATATGGAGGTACTCCCGTGCAACACTCCACCCAAGAATCATGGCCTGGCATAATAATCTTCAGAGCCTTAGCACTTCGCGTGAGCAAGGTCGTAATTTTACCGCTATTCATATTTTCTGCACTTGATGACCTTTGACCCCTTACCTGGCGGACATAATTTGGTCATGTATGTGTGATGCACACTTGTAGTACTCATTAACGTTTATAATCATGCAAAGTTTCACTGGATTCCATCCACCCACTGTGGAGCTAGGGAACTTGAATTTTACGGAATGGCTCACCAGAGGTACAACTCCTAGGTGGCGCTGCAAGCTACTGGAAGTAGGTTTCGACATTAAATGTCATTTTGGTATGGAGGTACTCCAGTGCAACATTCCATCCAAGAATCATGGCCCTGGCTTGATAATCTTCGGAGTCATAGCATTTCGTGCGAGCATAGTCGTGATTTTAACTGTTTTCACCATTTTTCCATTTGATGACCTTTGACCCCTGACTTGGCCAATAAGGCACACAGGTGTACAACAGAAATTGTAGTACTAGTCAATGTCTATACGCATGCAAATTTTCATTCCGTTCCATCAAACCGCTGGGGAACTAGGGAGGCATTTTCGAAAACTGGCACTGGTTGCTAGGGACGCTGAGATCGATCTTTGCAGGGTTGCCACTAGAAAACTAGAGGAGAGAGGGGAAAAATGTATGGCACATTTCCGATAGGGAATGACCTCAAGATTACGCTTAAAGAAGCCTGAGCTTTCTACGCCCATTAATAACGCTTCTAAAGCCGTTGCTAGGCAATAAGTACTGCCAAGCAACTAAAACTTTGTGGACACAACTAGGTCAAGGGCTAGTCATTGTGTCCAGGTCTGGTCAGAATCGGTTGATTCTGAAGGGTAGAAGTGCCTGCCACAATTAAACAAGAAAGAAAGAATACAAGAACACAAAAAAGAAAGAAAATGCTATTAAAGTAAGAGCAGCATGGAGCTGACCAAAAGTCAGTTGCTGAGGATGAGTTATTAATATCTTCTATGCTAACAAAAATACGGCTCTCTGTGTTGGTGACAGAGGTGGCGTCAGAGGTGTAATTGCTAATGGTTAAATGGGAAGCACTATTGTGTATGTTATGATAATATCGATTCCAGTCATGGCTTAACCTGTTCCGTAATGCAACATATTTTTGTGATTGAATGTGCTACCGCTGGACGATTCTGTTCAGTTTAGGAAAGAATCCCCCGTACCGCACACAGAAAGGTGATGAGGTTAATGACGGTGTCCTACTTTAACTTGGTTCAAAACTGCCATCTATTTATTTTGAATGCTGAGTTGTAACAAACAGTTAAACTAGAATATGATTACAGTCTCAAAGAAGTGGTATGGGAAGGAGGCTGTCTTTTTCTGCCACTGATCTACCCGAAATAAGCTGTAAGAGGACGAATATCTTGGCCTTGTTGAGGTGAAAGAACAAATGTTAGATGAAATAATGGTGTGGTGGTAAGTCAGTGGGGAGCTGGTGGTGGTCAATTAGTATGGATGGCAGATACTGTATTGTGAAACATCAAGTTGACACCGAAAATAAATAAATGTGAGTCTGAGCTGAAATCATGAGAAAAGACTCTTCGAGCTGAGACCTAGATAAGGAAAATACAGCGCTGAAACAATTAAAAAAAGAAAGAAAGAAAAAAAAAGAAACTTACACGTGAAACTGGAAAATGAAACCTCGAGCTGAAATGAACTGAAACCAGGAATATAAAAATAAACTTCGAGCTGGAACTAAAAGAGTGAAACACAGAACTGACACCATAAAAGAAACCCAATGAAACCCAGAGCTAAAACCGCTACAAGGAAATGAAATCGCTAAAGGCAAACTAAATTAATCAGAAAAAGATACCTTGAGCTGAAACTGCCAAAAATATCAAACGGCCACCATGAGCAAGCACAACCGACACCATGAGAAGAAGCATCACAGCAACAGCTATCACAAAAACAGAATTGACAGAAATAGAAAATGGAATCCAAAGCTGAAACTACTGGGCAAAAACGACTGAAACCATTAAAATAAAAGGGGGGGGGGGAATTTCAAAGCTGAAACTCTTAATAAAAACCACAGTTGAAACGCCAATAAATACACAGGCAAAGCTACGCTATTGCAACTCTCCATCTAGCCAAGCACATACCCCCCACCTCCCTGCACACCTAACAAAGCGCATATAGGCCCACTCTCCTAAATATTTTAAAAGTGGGCGTAAGGAGAAAGCCTTGAGGACACAACCTGGGTCTCTCAGATTCTTTGCGCAGGTTGCATTGAAATCTCTGGATTTTTTTTTTTTTTTTTATACTTTTTCATCATTCTCAAGAAAACAACTTAAGACACAACATTCTACCTATCAAAAGCACCAGTTCACTTTAAGACATAACTATGAGAAATTTCATGACTCTATAGTAAATACTTTCTGAGTTCTGGCCCGGAAACGAAATCTCTATGCCCAGCCAGTAGCCCTGCCGCCCACCTCTACGGACGGACACCTATTGATCTCAGTGATAACAACACCCTTCTCTAACTTCGTCAAGTGGAGGATAAAAAAAGCTGAATGCAAAACAAAAACTAGGCATTAACAACACAGATCTGTAAGCATTAACAAAAATGGGAATTTAAAACATTAGAAAAAAGAAACAGAGCTAAAACTACTGGGCAAAACCGAAACCATTATAAAAAGAACCTGTGAGCCGAAACCAGTAAATAAGTTATCACGCATTATCGATTCATATCTCCGCCTGTGGCCCATACCGGGAGATAATGAGGCAGGGAGAGGAAATGAGGGAGGGGAGAGCAGGGGGAAGGAGAAAGCAGAAGAAGGGGAGAGGAAGGGGGGTGAGAGAAGTTGATCATGAAGAAGAAGAAGAAGAACAAGAACAAGTAGAAGAAGCAGAAGGAGAGAGAGAGAGAGAGGGGGGGGGGAAACGAGAGCTAAGAACAGGATAAAGGAAAGTAGATGAAAAGGGTGGGTAGGGGGAGGTGGGGAAATGAGAGGAGATGGAAAGTTGTGGAGAAGGTAAGGAATGATGGAGGAGGGAAAATGAAAGGCAAGGAAAGCTGGGAAGAAGAGACAGGGAGAAGAATGAGTGAAGAAGAGGGGGAGGGGAGACAAGGCGAGTGAAGGAATGGAAGAAGATGAAGAAAAATTGGAATGCGAAAGGGTGAGGGAGTTATGTAGGACGCGAGGGAGGGAGAAGGAGAGGGTGAGAGGGGAGACAGAGAAGGGGGGAACTGGGGCAAGGAGGGAGAGAGGGAATCGGGAGAATGAGGGTGGGTTGGTAGGACTGATAAATAGACGGAAGAAGGAATGCGGAGTAATGGAAAGGAGTGTGAAGAAAGTAAACGAGAGGGAGTGAAAGAGAAAGTGCTGGAAGAGGGAGTGACAGAAGAGGGAGAGAACGACGGATGAAGGAAGAGGGAGTGACGAAAGAATGAAAGAAAAGATTATGGAGAAGAGAAAGGGGAGTAAATGAGATCTAGGGAAGAGGCTGAAGGAAAAGGGTAAAGGAAGAACTATAGAAATTGGGTGTACAGGAAGAGGAAACGGAGAATGAAGAGTAAATGATGTGGTTAAAGGAAGAAGGAGAAACAAAGGAAGAGGGAATAGAGAAAGAGAAAGTGAAAGAAAAGAGTGAAGGAAGAGGGAGTGAAAGAGGAGGGAGGAGGAAGAGGGAGTGAAGGAAGAGGTAGTGCCAGGAGTTAAGGGACAGAAAGTGAAGGAGGAGGGAAAGCTGCTTGACGGACGGAAGGAAGAGGAAGTGAAGAAACCTGAAGGAATAGAAAAGGGAAAAGTGTAGGAACCAAGAATGATGGAAGAGAGAGAAAAGAAAAGTGGAGGAAGAGAGAATGAAAAGGGAAATAGAATGACAGACGAAGAAAGAGACAATTAAGAAAAGCAAAGGAGCGAGTAAAGAAGAAGCAAAGTAGAAGAAGGTAAAAGAAACTAGTGTGTGTGTGTGTGTGTGTGTGTGTGTGTGTGTGTGTGTGTGTGTGTGTGTGTGTGTGTGTGTGTGTGTGTGTGCAGGTACATCACTAATTCCCCAGACACACACACCTTCCCATTAACCTCAGAGACAAAGGGTAATGGGCAAAGGATTTAATGCACTCTAGTCAAAATGGCATAATGGAAAATCAGACGGGAAAAAATGAGGGAAGGGAAGGGCAGGGGAAAAAAAAAAAGGGAGGGAAAGAAAAGGATGTGTAGGAAAGGAAAAGAATGGATGGGAAGAGAAGGAAGGATGAAAAGAGAAGGAAGGAAAAGAAGAAGAGACGGAAGAATGGATAAAAAGAGAAACGAAAGAAGGGAAAGGATGAGAAGAGAAGGCAGAGATGAGAAGTAAGGGAAATTAAGAGAGGGGAAGGGAAAGGAAGGGAAGTGAAGCCAAAGAAGAAATGGAATGAAAACGGTATAATTGAAATTCAGAAAGGCCAAAAAATAGGAGAGAAAACATGAGAAAGGACGAGAAGAGAAGGAATGGAAAGGAAAACAAGAAGAGAAAAGAAGAAAAGAAATGAAGGGAGAAGAGAAGAAAAAAGAAAATTGGAATAATAAGAAAAGAGGAGAAGAGAGAAGAGGAGAAGAAAAAGAAGAGAAGAGATAGGATGGGCTGGGGCTGTATGTGAAGAGAAGGGAAGAAGAGAAGAGAGGAGAAGAGAAGAGGAGGGGAGAGGAGAGGTTAGGAGCGGAGAGGAGAGAAGAGGAGAGGAGAAAATACAAGAGAAGTGAAGAGGTGGGATGAGATGAGATGGGATGGGATGGGGAAAGAAGAGAAGGGCTAAGGAGGGAAGAGAAGAGATGAAATTAAGGAAGAAAAGAGGAGAAAAGAAAACTTTAAGAAATGAGAAAAGAAGATAAGAGAAGAGAAGAAATGAGAAGAGAAGAGAAGAGATGGGGCTGGGTGGCTTGATATGTGAAGAGGGGAGGAGAGAAAAGGAGAGGAGAGGAGAGGAATGGAGAGAAGAGGAAAGGAGAGGAGAGGAGAGGAGAGGATAGAAGAAGAGAGGATGGGAGAGGAGAGGAGAGGAGAGGAGAGAGAGGAGAGGAGAGGAGAGGAGAGGAGAAGAGAGGAGAGCAGAGGAGAGCAGAGGGGAGCAGAGGAGAAAAGACAAGAGATATGAAGAGGTGGGATGGGATGGGATGGGATGAGATGTGAAGAGATGAGAAGGGCATAGGAGAGGAGAGAAGAGAAGAGTAGAGAAGAAATTAAGGAAGAAAAGAGGACAAAAGTAAACTGGAAGAAATGAGAAGAGCAGAGAAGAGATTAGGGTGGGTGGGATGGTATGTGAAGAGGAGAGGAAAGAAAAGGAGAGGAGTGGAGAGGAGAGGAGAGGAGAGGAGAGGAAAGGAGAGGATAGAAGAGGAGAGGAGAGGAAGGGAGAGGAGAGAAGGGGAGAGAAGAGAAGAGAAGAGAGAGGAGAAAAGAAGATAAAAGGAGAGGAGAGGAGACGAGACGAGAAGAGAAGAAAAAAGATGGGATGGGATAGAATGGAATGTCAAGAGAAAAGAAAAGAAAATGGCAGAGAAGAGAGGAGGAAAAAAGAAATGACACGAGTTAGGACAGGATGGGACGAGAAGAGAAGAAATACCAGGAGAGAGAGAGAGAGAGAGAGAGAGAGAGAGAGAGGATGCGTGTGGGTGGCTAAGTAGATGGACTAAGGCCACAAAAACTGGGAGAATCAGATAACACGACTGACTTGAAAGGGAGACTGCACAAAAAAATAATGATAAATACATAAATAAATACTGAAGACCACCTTATCGAAGCAATCATCGAGAAATTTGCTATGAAACTGCCATATAATGTTCACCAGTGCCAAAAAATTTACCACCTTAACTTTATTATAGTTACAGCCAGAGATGTGTTCCAGATATAACTATTTTTCACACGCTGCAGAATACAACTTTTCTGTTTCACACAACTGATGCCGTAAACTTGGAGAAGTAGTAAACCAACTTATATCTTTCAACCCGACGACCTCTTGATCATACTGTTCTTGCTACAGTCTGATTATTTAAGATGTCCTCCAGACTGTCTTCGAGTTTCTTCGAGTTAACTAAAGCTTTATCTACTCCCTTCGCATCAAAATCCATCCTAATCTAAATAATATCGACTGGATAGAAAACAAAACACAAAACACGTCCTAAGCCTGAAAAGGTTATATGGTTGTTATAAATCTTTTATCCTGTCACTACCAGGATATCTTATCAGTTTTACCCGTGCCATCGCCAAACGATTTTATTTTAGGTAAAAAAACAAACAAACATCGAACTGGAAGGCTTGAATGTAGTCCATATTAACCCCCCTTACAACAGCTCCGTCCTAAGCTGAACTCATCGTCTTTGGGTATTAAATGTTCACTGAAGATGATGATCTGGAACTGACGAGGTTAATGAGTAACTTTTTCTGTAATTTATTGCAGATTTCATAAAAAATAAAGCAATGTGAAAAACAGGCGACTTATACGAATGGTTTACTGTATATGCTACTGATACTAACACTTTTTTTTTTTTTTTCAGGTCACACTCACAGCCAAGCAGAACAGGATTATTTCACTTGATTAAACTGGCATGGCGGTAATCAAACAGTTTTAATCTTCTGTCGGGAGCCAAATTCTCAAGCCGCCTTCAGTATAAAATCCTGAGTGTGCCTAAGGCTTTGAGGCAGTGCTAATTGAGACAGCTTTTGCATTGCTTCTTAACCCTCTCATTGGTTGGAACAGCTCTAACATTCAATTCCAGCTAACACAGTAAGATTTTATACATGTAAGAGTAAGTTACAGGAGCCTGAGGGTTGGCACCGTTAGCATTAGCCTCTTTATGGCCGGGGTAAAACTAGCGCACCCTGGATACACGATCAC
>NC_137008.1:38505722-38513222 GCF_032717465.1 Coenobita brevimanus | reverse complement strand
GCAAGCTGGTGTTAACTTGCATTATTTTCTGTTGTTAAATTTGCTGTTTTTTTTTTTTTTTTTTTTTTTTTTTTTTTTACATGATCTGTGGCTGACTTTCCCATGCAAACTGGTATTAAATCTTTGTTTCACTGTTGTCTTTCTTATACTTATCTATTTCATGCAGACTGGTGTTCAGAGGCTTCTTACACTATTATTCATTTTTCTAACTTCAGTTTTGCTTGACCCGAGTCTGCTGCTTCTCATGAGTACAAAGGAATACAAAGGGAAGCAAATAGCAACACACCTAATGGTCCTTTCGAGGCTGCTTGTTACAGTGGGGACTATCACTACGATATTTAATTCTACACGTTGAAGGTAAGGATAGTAAAGCAAGAAGGCCAGATTGGACTTGTGTATATTCTGCTTACTTATCTCTTAACATAATGCAGTCTTTTATATCTCACCATTGTTACCTTAAGATGATATCATTCTGCTTTAAAAGTTATTTATAGGCTTTTTTTTTTTTCTGTTTGTCTCTCTTCTAATGCCATTCAACTTAGGGATTATATTTAATCTATTCTGCCTGCCTCTCCGTTGATCGTTATCTCTCCTTGTCCCAACATTTCTAAATCTTTGCCTTCATTGTCCTGTTTGGATTGACTTGTGCCAGTTCACTTCATCAAAACTGCTTTTAATTTTGCCGATACCTCTGTAGAGTGTTCAGTTTCTCTTTGTACGTCTACCTTTAATCCTTTATTTTTTTTTTTATCTTTGCCTTTACGCCCCCTGCTCCTTGACCTGTGCTAATACCGTGTCTCTCTCAGCTCATTTGTTCCTTCTTTGTCCAGCTCTTTGCCCCCCTAGTGCTGGATCTACGGCCGTCCTTTCAATGTGGTTTGCTCAGTGCTTCTCTTTGTGCCTCTATTACTAGCTTTGTCCCTCTCTTTGTCCCGTCTATTGCTTATTCTCTGCCATCTTAGCCCCGCCAGTTGCTTGTGCTTGGTGTTGGCGTGGCTCATAATTATTTTTAGCCTGCTCCCTGCCTGTCTATATGTCAGTGGTGCTTGCTTTGTGCTGTCCCCTTGCTCTGAGTTGTGGGCTACGGGGGTGAAATGCTCGGCCTTGTGAATGAGGCCGCCTCCTTGCTTGACTTACATGGGTTTTCTTGGTTGTTGGATACGTATTTTTATATTATTATACTTTTAGTTGCTTCTGTAATTACCACCACCACCACAACCACCATTACTACTATTACTGCTACTACTACTACTACTACTACTACCGGTAATCCTACTACTGCTACTACTACTACTACTACTACTACCACTACTACTACTACTACTACTACTATTATTATTATTATTATTATTATTTTTATTATTATTATTATTATTATTATTATTATTATTATTGTCATTATTAATACAGATGCAACAACAACAACAAATGATTAATAATAATAATAATAATTATTATTATTATTATTATTATTATTATTATTATTATTATTATAATAATAATAAAAACAATAATAATAACGAAATCAATCACTATAATTCTATCATCCAATACTTTATTGCACCCTTAAAAGGTACGAGCCCGGGGCAAGGCTGCTCAGTCCAAACATTTACATCATCCAATCCTTTATTTCACACTTAAAAGGGTACGAGCCCAGGGCAAGGCTGCTCAGTCCAAATATTTACGGCTCGTGACCAGTCGCTTTACCTGAGTGGCACTGTGAGCAGTAAACCCCAATCGTCCCTCCCCTGAAAACCTTTATGGGTCACATCCGGCTGGAGCATCGTAACTCACCAGACCACCAAAACGTCCGTCTGGTTAACAGGTTAAAGTTCAACTTGGTAAACTATTTCCTAGGCTGAAAGAAATTACTTGGCTTGTTAGTCAGTGTAAAGTCTCCTGGAGGTGAGACTACATCATGTGGGTGGATGGTGGCGCTCCACCTACCATTAAAAAAAAAAATCAATAAATACATAAATAAATTAATAAATAAATCTAGCCGATTCAAGAATTTAGCTAGGAGTCATCCACTTGCGAGTTGGATGGGAATTATTAGAATGATTTTGATAGCAGTAGTAGTAAAAAATAACAATAATAATAATAATAATAATAATAATAATAATAATAATAATAATAATGATGATGATGATGATGATGAAGATAACAATTATCAACACCATCATCATCATCACTATAAATGCTATTTTTCCTCTACATCATATATCACACAGGCCTCTACAGTCTTACCTCTAACGGCAGTTCTCTGCACAACACTATTCATAACACACCACAACACACCACAACACGCCACATCACATCACACAACACTACACCACAACATAACACTAAGCCACACATAATATTATACCACACCACATCACACCACACCACTAACAGGTCACCCCAATCTCCCCACTTCATATTTGCTCCAAGAGATTTTCGCAGACCTTTTAAAAACCGGGGGACAAAAACCGGCCTGAATATTGATGGGGCTGAAAGGACGAGGGTCAGTGTAAGGCTGGACCCGCCCCGCGGTGTGCTGGTGTGAAAGTGTGCTGGTGTGGTGTTGTGTGCTTGGTTTGCGGCGGGACTGTTGTGTGAATGTGTTGGTGGTGTGGTGTGGCGTGATGCGGTCGGCTTGCGAGTGCGGGGGCATGGTAGCTAAGTTGTATGGGCTAGTGTGTGCAGTGGTGTGATGGTGTAAAAATGGGATGCAATCAAATGCAGTGGTCTGGTGTGGAGGTGTGCTACTTGTGTGAAAGACTAGAGTGGTTCGGTAGTTGTGTGACAGTGAAGTGGTGTAGTGTGAGGCCGTCTGGTACGACTTCCTGTTATGGTGTGGCTTGATGCGGGGCAGTATGATACGGTGTGGTACGGTGCGGTGCGGTGTCGTGTGGTACGGTGTTGTGTAGCGGCGTGTGGTGTGAAATTATGGTGACTGTGTAGCGTGGTACTGGTGTGAAAATGTGATGATGTGATTGTGTTGTGTGGTGTAATGGTGTGTGATTGTGTTGTGTGGTGTACTGGTGTGTGATGGTGTTGTGAGTTGTGTGAAGTGTGAAGATGTGGTGTGGTGTGTGATGTACGAATAAAGTTGTGACTGTATGAGGCGGAGGTGTGATAGCTATGTGGTAAAACAGTGTGCTAAAAATGTGGTTCTTTAGTTTAACTGGTTCGGTGTGGTGCAGTATAACGGAGGCGGATGTGATGTGGTGGCATAGTGCGATGATGTGGTGTTAATTTGCAGTCTATGGGTTGGTGGGGCTATAAGAGGGTGATGTAGTGATGTAGTGTCAAGTCAGAGTCTAGTGTGAGTCGGTGCAGTATGATTTTGTGGCATGGCAGAGGTGAAACAATATCGTAGTGATCTGATGCAGTACGAGGAGTGTGGAGGAAAATACCACACCATAATATATAACAGAGTAAGAAGATGGTTATTTGCCGTTGAATGTATTGATGATGATGGATACTGCAAGGGCGGTGGGCGAAGATGAAGAGAGGTGATAATGATGGTGGTAATAAGGCGGGGTGGAGCCGGGCATTTCGAAGGCTTGAGTGATGAGTGAATGGAGGTTCGACCCGTTTTCGCTTGAGCCACTCTGATGATGGTTCTCCTCTGTGTTTTTTTTGTTTCTGGTTCCTGCTAACCTAGATTCTAATAGCAGGAAACAGGATGGCTGAAATGATGATGATGATGATGATGAAGGTGATGTAGCGCAGATAAACAAGAAATAGGAAAAAGAGTTCTGTATATAATATAAGGAATTAGGAAGCCTTAAGGAGGATAACCCCTTCGGAACGATGACGCCGTTTACATTACACTGTTCTCACCTCCATAATCTTTTTTCAGCTTTGGAGAAGTCTCACGAAGTAAGGGAGTACAGTCCATTACCACCCTCAGTACGATAACATCTTTTATATTTCACTGTTGACACCCTTAATGATAAAATAAACGAGATTCCTTGTGCTGAAGGGGTTAAAACAGTCTTCAATAACCCTTTTAATACCAGGACGCCATTCACGTTTTATTTTTGCTACCGCCAGACGATTATATTTCGCCTATGACAAGTGCCCTCGTACCAAAACAGTTAAACAGCTCTTATATATACACCAATTATGGGTCACGGCGTAGGGTGTCCCATTCTATCCCTCACTGGATGGAATGACAGACTCAACGACTGACAGACACACAGAAAGACAGTTAGATAAATAAGATCCTTAGAAACAGACTACTAAACTAACATACAGACCGACAGAGAAATAAATCTGAGAGAGAGAGAGAGAGAGAGAGACAGACAGACAGACAGAGAGACAGAGACAGAGACAGAGACAGACAAACAGACAGACAGACAAACAGACAGACAGACAGATAGATACACACACACACACACACACACACACACACACACACACACACACACACGCAGAAAACTAATAAATATAAAAACATACACTCAGAAACACATGCAGATGTTGATAAACAGGCATATAATAGATCTAATGACAGGACAGACAGAGATAACAGATAAACAGATAGACAGATAGATATAGATATACAGATAGATAGATACATACATACATATAGATAAATTGATGTACACAGATAGACAGATAAACAGACTGACAGAGATGTGCTTTGACAGATAAAGATTTCCAGCCTCAAATATACTAAGACATTTACTGCATACAGAATTAAATTCATGTCATGCACAGTATTTAATATACAAAAACTTTTGAAACATTATGCTGGTCCGCAAACTTAAAACAAAAACTGGACCACTGAAGCTACTACTCATCTCTCTCTCTCTCTCTCTCTCTCTCTCTCTCCTTTGCTGACTTTAGATATCAAGTGCTGTAATGGTGATCTAGTGAGACATTAACTTCTTCAGACCAAGGATGTCCTATTCGCTTTATTTTTTTCTACTATGTAAGGACTGATACATATCGGCGAACACTTCACAGTGGCGAAGTTTAGCAGAGACAGCTTCGTAACCTTCTTCATTGTTAGAGACTTCCTCAAAGTTAAATCGAGTCGTCCTCAGGTAGCGAACAATCCACATTATTTTGATCAGTTTGATGGACCTAAAGACTTGAAAGAACCGAAAAGACCTAAAATGATCGTCTCTCAAAAAACCATAGTACTATTATGATTCATTTCTGGAACACAACTTCACAAGCATGTCCTGAATCAATCATCATTTACCTGCACCAACGTGATGGATCTGATGTGACCTGAATGCTACTAAATTGACTGAAATAGTTCTAAACTGAAAATCTGAAAATGACTAAAATGATCTATACTGGCTAGAATGAATATACGCTAACCTGAATGGTGTGACAAGACCTAAATTTCTCTGTCTAGACCCGACTAGATATAAAGACCCTGAATGGGCCTAAATCGACCTGAATGGAACTACCTGGATTTAAGTGGTCTAGAACTGACATGAACTCCCTTGACGGCGCCTGAATGAACGTAAAGGGCCTGACTAAAGCTTATTGCTCTGAATGGGCCTAATGTGATCTGACTGGCCTTATTTGAACCTAATTTGCCCTAAGTTAACCTAGACTACCCTGACTAAGTTGAAATGGATGTTGTGGGGCTTGTGATATGAAACTGCACTGATGCACTTAAGTGGACCTAATTAGATAGGAAGTGGCACAAGTGAACCTGAATGGATATACGAGTATCTGGTACTTAATAAAGATGAACTTACCTGACTTAGTCGAAAATGAATGTGCAAGTCTTTAATGGAAAAACTGAACTGGATGGACCTAAGCAGATCTGACCGATACTGAACTAGCTTAACTGGGTCGGGGTACACCTTACTAGACCTCAACTGCAACAAACTAACTCAAAATAACACGACTAAGCCCAAATAGATATGGTGGAGATGAGAGAACATGGATGGACCTAACTGGTTCTGAATGGACCGAATCGACCCAGAATGGATCTTAACTAATCTGACTGAACCGGTTGGATGGGAAGCACTTGTATGAACATGAGGTGCCTAAAATGAATTATTTGGAGCTGAATCATCCTAGACTGACCCTAATTAATCAAAATGGATCTTACTGGATCTGTACTGACAAAAAGTTACGTTTATTGCTCTGGCTATGCCTGAGCATGGCCTAGGAATATAATTTTAAAATTATTTTTTGCTGATGCACAGGATTTAATTAGAATAAGAGAACACATCAGCAGTGAAGGGATTAATAAACTTCTCCAGTTCGATAGGTTTCTCTGTGCTGACTAAGATCGTCTAGTGAGTGTAATAAACTATGTACCTAGGGACGACTCTCTGAACTTATGGAGGCTGGGCTGCTCGGATGAACCCAAAGGGCGTATATACTGTCCAAACAACTCCTATTCCCACGCTCATGCTGACTGGGTCGTTGTGGGTACTCTAAACCCCGTTAGTATGACTATATCTATTATTTTTTTCCTTACTACGGCCACGTGATTTTATGCAACTTAGTATGGACCTCTCCTGCTTTTACTATGTGAACGTCTGGGCGTGTAATAGCAAAACATTTAATCTATAATTCCATTTCCCTCAAAATACTTCCGTTCCCAAGCCCATGTTCTGTGGGCTTGGTCTTAGTGGTGTGTGTACTAGCAAAGCTGATATGATTGTTGAGAGTGAGAGATCGGAGCAGTGCTGTCTGCCTCCCGTGAATGGAGATAGGCTCCCACTCTCACTCTTACTCCCAACTCACTACACGCTGGATTCTAGCCTCCACAGACACACACACACACACACACACACACACACACACACACACACACACACACACTCTCTCTCTCTCTCTCTCTCTCTCTCTCTCACTGTGCAGGGTGGTGGTGATGGTGGTCGTGGGAGGAGCGTGACTTGACCCCCTCCTGACCTGACCTCCTTCCCCACAAGCCTCTTAGTTATCAGGGAGGATCCGCTAGTGCCAGGCTAAGAATTCACAGAGTCTCTTAACCCCTTCAATACCAGTACCTCGTTTGTATTTCATTCGTGCTGAACTACGTATTCACAATGGATCATAACCTGTTCAATTGCAGTTGGTCATTCGTAGCTAATTCGTGTTCTTCCTGACAATAATCAGCTAAGAGGTTTGTCGAAATTAAGGGCATTAGTAATTAGCTTTTAACTCTCTCCAGCTCCTATGTCACCCTTGCAACTGAATAAAATCGCTGCCGTCTGCTGTAATGTAATAATAGACTTGTCCCGCCCATGAGAGGACTAACGGCACCAATATTGATATTCTCAGGCTTCTGTGACACATACCCAGTTAAATAAAAATCGTCTGGTGTCAACTTCAACAGAATGCCATTGTTCCCCCAACGATGAGAGGATTAACCAAGACTCACGATAAAGGAGTCCCTGTGAGTGTTAAATATTATCATTAATTATTTAGTTTTGTTGCATTATTCACCTCACTGTTCACTCCACTTTGGTTGTGAAGTGTTTGGTACCTGCGTAAGTTAAGGTATAAACAACCAAACATTATCAT
>NC_137008.1:38470722-38503222 GCF_032717465.1 Coenobita brevimanus | reverse complement strand
GAACTTATTTTAGTGTTCAAGGAATACAAGGTGGATATTTGTGCTGTTACAGAAACGAGGTTGCTTGGAGTCGATAAAGTGAATTTGGAAGACGGTATTACTATGTTGGTTTCTGGTAGGAGTGATGGAAATCATTACCAAGGAGGAGGCTTACTGCTGGGTAGAGATGCATGTAAGGCAGTATGTGAGTTTGAACCAATTAATGAGCGCTTGCTTTATGCTCGTTTAATATCTGACCATGGTAATATCAGTATGGTTGTAAGGTACGCTCCAATAAATGAGGCTGCTGATGAAGTGAAGGATGACTTTTATGAGAAGCTGCAGGATGTAGTGAATAGAGTGGCAAGACAAGATGTGTTAGTTTGCATCGGTGATTTTAATGCGATTGTTGGCAGTAGCAGGGATGGCTTTGAAGATTGTAAGCGTAAGGAGGGTGTTGGTATAAGAAACGAAAATGGGGTGCGATTTGGAAGTTTTTGTTTGGCAGATAACCTTATAATTGGTGGAACTATCTTTGAGCATAGAAAAATACATAAGACTACTTGGATTTCACCATGTGGTAAATATTGTAACCAGATTGACCACATTGCAAATAGCAGAAGGCATAGGAGTTATTTGCAAGATGTTTGCGTATGGAGGGGGGCAGATATAGGAAGTAATCATCAACTTGTTGTGTCAAAGATTAAAATAAAACTTAAGAGAAACGTTAATGGTAATTCAAGAGGAGGTAATGGTTATGATTTTGGTGAGCTGAGAAGTGATGAAAGCACGAGGGAAAAGTTTCGGTGGGAATGTAGGAACAGGTTTCTAGTCCTGCAGACTTTGATGGAATCTGAAGACAATGATATTAATCAAATGTGGAGAGAGGGAAAAGAGGTTTTGCATGAGAGTGCTAAGGTTACTATTAAGAAAAAGGGAAAAGCGAGAAGGAAAAAGTGGATGTCAGATGAAACATGGAATGCAATTCAGAAAAGGAAAGAGGCGAAGTTAAGAAGTGAAGAACATCATGTTGATGGCCAGGTAGTTGAAGTACTTAAAGCAAAGTACTGGAGTTTACATTCTGAAGCAAAAAGACTCGTTGGACGTGATAAGAGGAGGCTATATGATGAAGAGGCAACAGAGACAGAAATTAAAATTAAGTAAAAATGACGGTCAGAGCACAAGAGCAGTGTATCAGGCCATAAAGGAGTTAACTGGGACTGAAAAAGGAAGGAAATGCCTATACGATATAGAAATGGTAATTTAATGACTAAAGATCTGGATAAAAAAGGAAGGTGGAAAGAACATTTTGAATCTATTCTAAATAGACCAATCCCAGCTGAATAGGACATTTTGCCAGCCGAGAGAGATTTGCAGATAGAAACAGAGGATATAACCTTGGAGGAGGTGGCAAAAATCTATAAAGGAGTTAAGGAATTTTAAGGCCCCAGGAGAGGATGGAATATTTCCTGAAATGCTTAAGGTGGAAAATGATGAGTTGATGAATGCGCTTTTGAAACTTTTTAATGTGGCTTGGGATAATGATGGAATTCCAGAAGAGTGGAGAAATGGAGTGATTATAAAAATACCAAAAAAGGGAGATTTAAGTGTGTGTGGCAATTGGAGGGGGTAACTTTGACACCTGTAGTTCCAAAAGTCTTTTCCAAAATCTTGTTGAACAGAATAGAGCCAGCAATTGATAAAATTTTAAGAGAAGAACAAGCGGGATTTAGAAAGGGTCGAGGATGTAATGATCAGATTTTTATTGTAAGGCATCTAATGCAACAAGCTAATGAGATGAAAATGCCACTTAGTATGTGTTTTATGGATTTTGAAAAGGCGTTTGATAGTGTTTCACGTGGAGCTATGTTGAAATTTATGAGATTCTATGGTATACCAGAAAAGTTTGTGAATATTATTAGAAGCCTGCATGAAGGTACTTTCTGTAAGGTAATGGTGGGTGGTTCTTTGAGTGATCCATTTGAAGTTAGGTCAGGCGTGATTCAAGGAGGAATTCTTTCGCCATTGCTGTTTGTTTTGGTTATGGATTATGTTATGAGAAAGGTTGTAAGGAGAACAGGTGCAGGAATTAACTGGACAGAAAATAAGAAGCTGATGGATTTGGACTATGCTGATGATATTGTACTGATTTGCGGAAGTATTTACGAGATGTAGAGGGTGCTTGACTGTCTTGTGGAGGAAGGGACTGGTAATAAATTGTGGAAAGACTGAAATTATTAATATGAACGTGGAGAACCAAATCGATTGTGTAATTGGGAATAATGTGGTGAAGAATGTAGAAAACTTTAAATATCTGGGAACGATTGTATCATCTAATGGATCATTACACAATGAGATTGAGGAGAGGATTAGACGGGCTTGGCGAGCTGTTGGACTGTTGAAATCTGTTTGGAATAATTATATGCTATCGGTACATACTAAAGTGAAAATTTACAAGTCCATGGTTAGACCAATTTTAATTTATGGGCATGAGTCATGGTACAGTGCAATTGCAACAGATCAGAAAGCATTAGGATCTGAGAATAAAATACTGAGAAGGATTCTTGGGGTAAAGTGGCAAGACAGAGTTACAAATGAAAGAGTAAGGGATATTCCGAGAGTGGAACCAGTTAATGAATATGTGAGACTGGCTCGCTGGAAGTGACTGGGGCACATATACAGAAAAGAAGGCAGTTTAATACAAGATGTGCCAGAGTTAGCTGCTAGAGGAAGAAGAGGTAGAGGTAGGCCGAGGGAAATCTGGTTGAGGACAATGAAAAGAGAAGCAGGAGAGGAGTGCTGGCGGGACCTGATGGAGATGGCAAGAGACAAATATTGGTGGAGAGAGTTCATCGAGGCCCTATGCATCCCGTGGGGTGCCACAGGAAATGATACACACACACACACGCACACACACACACATATATATATATATATATATATATATATATATATATATATATATATATATATATATATATATATATATTGGAGGCGCCTAATCCCAGAGTTCATTTAGTGTGACAACGATAAAACTACCATCAAGACACTCTATACATTCTCACCAGTCCAAGTCACCCTCCCTCATGTCCTTCCATCTCAGTCCTTTCACCACATTCTTGGTTTCCCTCTCCTCCTTCTCCCAGCAAGATCTCTTCTATACACAGTTTTTACTAACAACTATATTATCTTTTAATCGTTATAATCGTTCCCCATTACCTTTATTACCGTGTCGTCCTTCAGGCTACCACTTAGCAATATTACGTAACTCTGGGAAGATCAAGAACAATGGTTACATCGGAGCCCTCCAGTTCCACTGGTCTCTCCTCAGCCAAATAAAGTGGCCTGGAGATAGCAAGAATGTAATAATGAGGTACGTAACCTCACTGAAGGGGTTAACAGGAAACATACATCCTGAAGTGAGTGTCAGCGGCCGTAGACGGAAATATACTGTCCCTGGAACATGTATTTATCTTTTATCATCAACACAGAATAATATCATTCTGTTTCCTTTTCCCCAGCTCCTGTTCTCCTCTTAACTACCACGATATACATGTTAAAGCGTGAGCGACAGCCGACTTTCACAAATCGAAATATATATATTATGAATCTTGCTCACAGCCTCTCACGGTTATCATTCCACTTACTACTACCATTTCACTTCTCATTTCTTCCCATTCTTCTTCACATATTTTTATTCTCATTATTATCAAGATGTTGATATCAGTGTATGAATTACTGACGTCCTCAGCAACTTTCAATATATTACCCCCGCTAACCTATACTTGCTTTATTTCGTCATTCCAATCACTACCATACGTTCTCCTCATTACCTCCGCCAACGAAGTTGGAGAAGCTTATGTATTCACCTATTTTTGTCTGTTAATATGTCCACTCGATAACTCCAAAAGTACTCACTGAATTTCAATGAAATTTTGTGGAAGGGTGAGCCATGGGCCAAGAAAGAAGTGAAAAAATTTTGGGGAGGATCCGGATCCGGAGTATCCCGCACAGTATCTCCGACAGTTCTCAATGAATTTCAATGAAATTTTGCGGATGGGGTAGGCCATGGGCCAAGAAAGAATTTAATAAATTTGGGGGAGGATCTGAATCCAGATTCCATGTGTCCCACACAATATCTCCAAAAGTTCTCAATGAATTTCAATAAATTTCTGTGAAGAGCGGGCCATGGGCCAAGGAACGATTGATTAAATTTTGGGATGGGACCGGATCCTATGTATTCCACACAATATCTCCACGGATCCGGACCTGGATCCTTTTTAATGGCAATGGCATTGACAGAGGTATGCGCTCTCTGAGTGTTTTCTAATTTTTTCTGTTAAGATCACAAAATAAACATCAGGGTGTGGGTTAGTGACGACCTCAACAACCCTAAATATATAACCTGTGGTCACAACTGCCCACCAATACTGCATTTCATCACTCCGCTTATTAACAGGGCTCAGAGGCCACCACTGTTAACAGCTTCACCGCCCTGAGTACGTGTCAAAATACAGTGATTTTTCTCTGTTGATGTGGGAACCTGCGTGGCAAAATACCATCATACACTACTGAAGTAATAAAAATGCTTCATAACAAAAATATAACAGAGAATACATTGTTCTCATTGTTTTATTTCCCCTAAAACGAAGCCCGAATTTTGAAAACCTGGCACTTATATATTTCTTTTCGTCGTTTTTGATGAAGCTGCTACAGCGCTGATTTAAATCAAGCCTCTTGAAATGGTCGATTTATACTGTAGTTAGCCAAGCACCTCTTTTGTTTGTGTCAGTTTCTCTTTTGGCGGAAATATAATGGTGATGTATTAAATTATTCTACATCAGCCATCCGAGCCCAGAGACAGTCCCTATTCCAAGATTTGATATGGATTATTTGAAAGTGGTGGTAGCCACTGAGCTCTATAGAACGGAGAGGCTATCTCGCAGCTAGCATGTAACTTTGTCCGCCACATTAAACCACCCGCACTCGTCGCCTCCACCAAGGTAATGTAATTAGAACACTGTTCTTAGCGTGCCGTTTCTGTTTCGCTGTTGCTTACAGAAGTTGAGCAGTGAGCTATGACACTATATTTTAGCTGCGCAGTGGATCATGGCACTATATTTTCCGAATTCATCAACTGATTTCAAAAGGCACAGGCGTCGGGTGTAATGCATAAACATAATCAGCGCCGCCCTGTGTCCCTGGCGGAGGGCACACAAACTACGCGGTGCTACCCTTGAGAAGGCCTCTTCATATTATAGAGCTCAGTGGTGGTAGCGCGTCTTCCTATGGGGATGAGTTATATCAAATCTTGGAATGGGGGTCCGTCTCTGAGATCGGATGACTGATGTAGAATAATTTAATACATCACCATTAAATTTCCGGCAAAAGAGAAACTGATACAAACAAGTGCTTGGCTATACCTAGAGTGTAGATCGACCATTTCAGGAGGCAAGATGTACCTCAGCTTTGTAGCAACGTCAGTAAAAACGACGAAAAGAAATATATACGAGCCAGGTTTTCAAAATTCGGGCTTCGTTTTCAGGGACATAAAAAGACGGGAGCAATGTATTCTCCTCTATTTTTGTTACGAAGCGTTTTCATTACTTCAATAATTATTGAAGTAATGAAAATGTATGATAGTATTTTGCCACACAGGCTCTCATATCAACAAAGAAAAATCGCGGTAACTGAACAAGTACTCGGGGCGAGAAGCTGTTAACAATGAGAGACATCTAGTGGCAAACGATTTCCACAAGTTCCCCATTAGCACAAAATGGATGTCACAGCGTGAGTGAGTGACTACCCCACATCCTTAAATATATATAACCTTTGCTTACAACTACCGTTCCTCGTTTCATTATCCCACATATCATCACCGATCCAGTATTTTCTCTTTTTAAGATTCCTCTTACAATTACCACAAAATAGATATAATTTGAGTAAGTCCTAGCTTCTAAAACTCAAAAGCTATCTGTCATAATTTCATCATTACTCTTACCAACACCGTACATTTTTCTCCTTCATTCTCAGTTTTCCTATTATACTCATCACGAATTAGATATCAAAGTGTGAGTGAAAGCCAGTCCCCACAGCCTTAACTATATAATCCTCTGCTCATAACTCCCCACCAATATTATCGTTACTCTTCTCATTACTCGACTTTCTCTTCGTCTCACCCTTCTCATTCTTCATTTTATAATCATCAAGAAAAGATAATAATATTAAAGTGTAAGTAACTGGCGCTCCGCACAATATAACCTCCGCTCACAACTACCCACCTTCATATCATCATTACTTCTATCAGTAAAATTTCACTTCTTCCATACTGCCCGTTGCCTTATCATCACGAAACGCATCCCAGTGTGTAAGTTAGTGTTGGTTTCTTTAATCTTCGATATAAAATCTCAGCTCACACCTACCCTGCAAATTTTCTCCTTTCCACTTGACAACACCATTTCAAATAACTTAATAATATTTTCATTCTCTCTCTCATACTATTCACGAAATAGATAATCCAGTGTGAGTTACTTCTGATCTCGACAGTTCATCATGTATAATCCCTATTCAGATCTATTTCCCTCATTTCATTACTACTTTTACATACCATGCTACTGTTTCATTTCCTCATCCTTGTTCTTACAATTCTATTCTTCACGAAACAGACATCCAAATGTGAGTTGGTGTTGGTCTCCACAAGCCTCGATATACAACCCCTGCTTACAGACACCTAGTCTTTACATCATTCCATTTATTACGAAACTTCCACATCTTCCTCCTGTATTCGCCTTATCATCACGAAATAGATATCGGAGTGTGAGTTAGTGCTGGTCCCCACAAACCTCAGTATCATAACCTCTGCTCACAGTTAGCCGCCTTCATTCAACTACTTCATCAATACCACGCTGTTCTTTGCCTCCTCACTCCTATACTTCCCATAATATGTGAGTGACTGACGACCTTCACAGTACAGCCCGTGCTCACAACCACCCATTTTCATTTCATCCCTGCTCTTACCAATTAAATTCAGCCTCTTCTCTTATTCTTATTTCAACTACCCACTTTCATCACTAGTCTTACAAATAAAATTCCCCCTCTTCTCCTCCTATTCTTATTCCTATTACACTCATCACGAAACTGATATCTGGGTGTGAGTTAGTGTCGGTGCCCACAAGCCTCGATATATAAGCCCTGCTCGGAACTACCCACCAATATTTCAGCCCTGGTGGTTAACGTGACGCAGCCAGTGGTAATACGATGCCTTCACTGCGTTTGCTGGCTCAGGCAAGGAGGTGGAGAGGCTGGGTGGAGAGGAAAGGATGATCGGTGGAGAGGAAAGGTGGGTAGTTGGAGAGGGCAAGGATGGAGAAGAAGAGAGGATGGGTGGGGAGGTGGAGAGGAATGGAGAGGTGAAGAGGAATGGTAAGTTGTTGAAGAGAGGAAATGAGGAGAGGTGGAGATAAAGGGTGGAGAGGTGGAGAGGACGGATGGATAGTTGGAGATGAAAGGGAAAGAGGAGAGGAGAGATGGAGAGGAAAGGTGGATACCTTTGGAGGGCAAGGATGGAAAGACGGAAAGAGAAGAAGGGAAAGGAAAGGAGTACGGCGGTTGAATCCAGAAGAGGAAATGGCAGAGAAATCGAAAGGAAGGGTGGAGATTTGGAGAGAGGATGAGTGGAAAGATGGAGAGGTAGGCTGAAAGGGAGAAAATCATGGTTAATGAACTGAGTGGGTGGTAAGAGTAAAAAGCGGAAAGGAAAGGTGAAAAGATGGAGAGGAAGGGTGGATGGGAGAGGAGTGTGGTGGCTGAATTAAGGTGGAAATGCTGGAAAGTGGAAAGGAAATGTGAAGTGATAGGGAGGAAGGGTAGAGATGAAGGAGGAGGGTGGATAGGAAGGCAGTATGGTGGTTAAGGCAAGAAGCGAGGAGGTGAAAGTGGAGATGAAGGGTGAAAAGACGGAGAGGAAGCGTGGACGGGAGAGAAGGTGAAAATGAGAGATCAAGAAAGATGTAGCGTGGGGGAAGTGCAAGGAAAAAAACAAAGATGAATGAAAGGAGGAGGTGAACGGCTGAAGAGAGGAGATGACAGGGGAAGTGGAGAGAAGTAGAGTGGTGGAAGGAATGTAAGAGATGATAAAATGCTTCGCCAAGGCTTGGTGGTTGAATCAAGGAAAGGAAAGGAGGAAGAAGAAAGGAGGAAAGGTGCAGAGGTAAAGTGAAGGGAGAACAGTGAAGATAAAGGGGGGGGGGGATGGAAAAGGAAGGAGTGTAGGGGTAAGGGAGAAGAAGAGAAGTGTGGAAGAGATTGTAAGTAGATTGGAAGGCAGCAGAGGAGGACGTGAAAAGAGAGAGAGAGAGAGAGAGAGAGAGAATGGAGGCGAGGAAAGTAGAGGATGCTGGAAGAAGAGGAAAAGATTAGTGGGGAAGGAGAGGAGGGGAATGGAAGATGGATAGCAAAAGGCAATAACAAAATTAAGTTCTAAGGGGTGGTGAGGAAGGATGGATGAGAAGCAGGGAGAAAAGCGATGAGGCAAAGAAAAGGAGAAGCGTGGAGAAAGGAGGGAGGGTGGAAGGACGAAAGAAGCAAGCGAAAGAGGAAGGCCGAGACGAGATGATCAAGAATAGAGGAGGAGGAGGAGGGAGAAGGAGGAGGAGGAGGAGGAGGAGGAGGAGGAGGAGGAGGAGGAGGAGGAGTGGAGATGGTGGGGGGGGGAAAAGGGGAAGAGGAGCGATGGTGAGAAATGGAGGAAGGTAAAGATGGAAAGACAGTGGACAAACAAGGACACGAGAAAAGGAAAAGGTGTGGCAATTGTGGGGAAGGAGATATGATTGAAAAGTGAGATGTAGCAAATGTGGAGAAGAAGAGGTTATGAAAAAGGGAGAAGGAAAAAGACGGTGATGTGTAGAGAAGAGTGGATGAGAAGCAGTGAAAGGCAACTGGTAATATTATGTTCTCACAGGGTTTAGCGGCTGTCAAGGAGGCTATGTGGAGGAGGTGGATAGATGGAGAGAAGGTAGGGGTGGTGGGAGGGAAGGAAAGGAGGAGCGGAGAGAATGAGAGAAGGCAAGGGTGGAGGAAGGGAAAAAGAGGGAAAGATGAAGAGGGAAAGGAGGAAGAAGCATGGGAGAGGAAAAACAGACATTGGAAGGAGGAGAGAAGAAGAGTGGAGAGAAGGAGAAATGGCAAGGGTAGGAGGAATAGAACGAAAGAAGCATAGATGAAGGAAGGGAGGGAGAAGAAGGGAAAAGAGGGAAAGAGATGATGAGAGGGTACAGGGAGGCAGGTCAAGGAGGGAAGGAGAGAGGAGGAAGAGGGAATAAGAAGATGAGCAGAGGAAGAACATATGGGTGTGGAAAATGGAAGGAAGGCACAAGACGGGAAATGAGGATAAAAGCAATGAAGGGGATGGGAGATGGAGAGGAGGGGAAGAAAGTTGAAAGAAGGAGGAGATGAAGAGGATAGGAAGACAGAGGTGGAGAAAAGAGAAGAGGAGAAGGGTGTTTAGACACTGGAGGAAAGGACAGGAAGAACGCGGTGAAGGAGGGTGGAAGAAGGGAAAAAGCAAGGATAGAAAAGGGTTAAAGAGAGAGGAGAGAGGAAGAGGTCAAGGAAGGAGAGAGAGAGAGAGAGAGAGAGAGAGAGAGAAAGAGAGAGAGAGAGAGAAAGAGAAAGAGAAAGAGAAAGAGAGAGAGAGAGAGAGAGAGAGACAGAGACAGAGACAGACAGACAGACAGACAGAGACAGACAGACAGACAGACAGAGACAGACAGACACAGGAGGAGGAGGAGGAGGAGGAGGAGGAGGAGGAGGAGGTGATAAATGAAGAGGAAGAGGAGAGGTTGTAATGTGATGCTGTGAGAAAGTTTGGTGATTAAGTCAAGATGAGAAGAAGGGTGGTGGAAGAAGTGGAGAGGAGGAGAATGGAGGAGAAGGAAGCAGCGTGAAAGAAGTGGAGGGACGTGGGGAGAACAGGGAATGGAGAGGTATAGAGAGGATGAGGAAAACCAATGGGAATTTAGTGGAGTGGAATAGAGAAAGAACGGGAAATGAGTACAGAGGAAGAAGAAAAGCTACGGGATATGAGTAGACAGGAATACGAAGAATGGCCAGAAGTGAGTAGAGAGAAGGCTGGAAAAGGATATGAAATTTATAGAGAAGAATATGAAAAACGACAGGAAGTGAATAGAGAGGAAGAGGAATGGCGACGGGAAATGAACAGTCAGAGAGGAAAAGCGACGCGAAATGATTACACAGGAAGAAAGAAGGGGACGTGAAATGTGTAAAGAGGAAGACAGAGAGCGACGTGAAAGCAGTAAAGAGGAAGAGAGAAAACGACGTGAAACGAGTGGAATAGGTTTTTTTCGCCTCATCAACGTTCCTCCTATTACTGACTCCCTTCAACCTCTCTCCACCGCAGTGCTGCATCTCTCCCTTTACTGTCGTCTTCCGCAACACTATCGCTGTTTCAATGGTCACTGTTCTTCCAATTAGTTTGCTTGCATCCCAGTCCTGTAATACGACTAGTGCGCAGTACGCATCTATTCACACACCCTCATCCCTTTTCTCTCCAGCTCTCTAATGCAAGAGTTAATTTTTATTCTCAGTCCTTTATAAAAAAAAAATGGCCGACCCGGAATCTGTCTTCCTCAGCCTATTATTCTCTGATGCCTATGACTCCAGTCATTTATATGCAGTACGTCAAGGAATTATGAAATGAACTGATCCTGACTGGGGCTCTCTGTTGTTGAGTTTTCCTTGCAAAGAACAACTTTTTCCAGTGACAGAGATTTTGTTTTTTCTTTGTAATTAAAAATAGTAAACAGGGGAAAGAAATCTGAAATGGAAGGGGGAAAGAGAAAAGAGTGTGGATATGGTGGAGAGATGAGGAGAGAGAACGAGGAACAAGTGGTAATATGATGCTGTGAGAGGAGTTTGGTGGTTAAGTCAAGAGGGAGAGAAAGGCGCGAGGAGAAGTGGAAAGAAGACGAAGGGAAAGAGTAAGGAGAGTGGAGAGAAGAAAGGAAAGGAAAGGGGAGAATGTAGAGGGGGAAGAAATGGAGACTGGGAGAGGTAAAGTGAGGTGGGAACAGTGGAAAACGGAAAAGCGGAGGGAAGAGTGGAAGAGGTGGTGAAAAGATGAAATGAAGGTGTAGGAGGGAGGAAGTGGTGATGAGAAAGGAGATGAGCCGTGTGAAAGAAAAAGTAAAAAAATAAAAAATGGAAGAAGGAAAGAAAGACAATGGAAGGAGAGAATGGAAGAAAAGAGCAACGAGGGGCTGAAACATACGAGTATAGATGGATGGATGGATGGTAGGAGGAGGAGGAGGAGGAGGAGGAGGAGGAGGAGGAGAAGGAGGAGGAGAAATGATAAAAGAGGCTGAAGAAGGGAGCAGCTGATGAAGAACAACACAGAGGAGGGAGTAATGTTCAGGAGATGGAAGGAAGGAGGGGGAAGAAAGGAGAGAGGGCAAAATGATCCTTGAAAGGAATTGGGAGTGAAAGAAGCACGAAAAACAGCAAGAAATGACTGGATGGATGGAAGAGGGAAACAATGGGGGGGAGGGAGGGAAGGAAGGAAGAATAAGGTATGGAGACGGAATGAAGGAATGAAAGAATAAGAGGAAATTGGATGGAGGGGGAGTTGCTATCGTTGTTATATAACCCTGGTCAGTCTGACCGAGCATACCCATCAAACGCAGGCAAGTAATCCCCTTTGCAGGTCGTACCTATGCAGTGAACCGATGTTCTCTTGTGGGAACAGGGAAGGGTGTGCAGGTTTTGTTCCTGGATGGATGCTGCATTTGCGTCTCTCCACCCACTTAACTGGGACACCATAGTAGACTCCACATCGAAGGATGATATTAGAAAGGGGTGGAGAATGCATTGGGATAGAAGGAATGGACGAAGAAAGGAAGAGTGGAAGAAAGGAGGGAGGGTGAGAGAAGGATGATGACTGGACGGGATGAAGGAAAGAGTATGAAGAAAGAAGAGCTAACAATGGAGGTAAGAAAGGAGGAATGGAGAAAACTGAATGAATAAATGAAGGAAGGAAGGAGAGTGTGAGATCATGCCATGAAGGGGCGAAAAAGGGAGTGGAAAGGAGGGAAAGAAGGAAGGTAGGAGGAAGGGAGGATAAATAAATGAAGGTGGGAATAACTGAAGTAAGGAGAGGAGAGTGAAAAATATTAATAGTAAGGAGTGAAAAAATGGAGGGAGGAAGGAAGGGAAGGAGAGAAGAAAGGAGAATGGATAGATGAATGACTGAAAAACAGAAGGAAGAATGAACCAGTCAGTGAATAAGGGAGGAAGGAAGGAGAGAAAAAAAGAAAAATATGAGGGAATGAAGGCGGAGTAAGTAAGTAATGATAATAGCGCTGGGCGGAGGAAGATCACTAATTTCATCACATCCACATGGACTCAATTTTTCTCTCTCGTTCCTTTCCCTCCTGAGATCAAGGGCGCCTCCTCTCACTTTACTTCCATCTCTCTCTCTCTCTCTCTCTCTCTCTCTCTCTCTCCTAGATCGCCAGAGAAGTGAGCCAAAGAAGGAAGGCTTTGATAACTACTTAAGGCTGCGTTGATATCTCTGAGAGAGTAGTGGGGACGTGGAGAGGAGGGACGAGGACGGGGACGGGGACAGGGGATGGGAGACGGAGGGGAGCAAGGGCGGAGGGGAAGAGGAAGCGGGAAAGAAGAGGTCTACATTCCTCCCCTCTTCGACACACTCTTTCAACCTTTCAACCCTCCACCTATTCCCCTTCCACTACTCTCCACTCACCTTCCATCATCATTTATCAAACCATCACCACTACAAAATTTCTATATGATATTCACTTTCTCCCACGCAACAAAAGAGAAACACCCCTATTTTAGTGCATATTATCTCCTTCAGTGAGATGATGCCTATTTTTATTTTAATCCCACATCCTCAGTATTCTCTTCATTTGGACTAGGCGTAAAATTATCATATCACTACCTTGAATGCTCAGGTGTAACAAGAGATGAACATTAGTATATTGTGTCAATCACGAAGTGTGATGTAAATGAGGCAAGCCGTAGTGTTGGCTTATTCTGCCATTGACCTACGGGGTACAGACTGTAGAAGGGCGAATATTTCTGCCAAGTTAAAGTGAATGAACAACAGATGGCTTTCTCCAGCTTGGAAGAGGGTCTCATCTACCGAGGAGTTTAGAACCAATCTACACGATGATGATGATGGGGTTTTTATATTATTCTTGTCACATTCAGCCCATGTTATTAGGCCTTCAGAGGATCTCTCGTAGCAAATGGGTTAGTTGTACTTTCCTTGACAGATTTCGAGAGACGAAAGTATGTTTTCCCTTCGTCATTTCCTCTAAATTTTTTATTACAATTTTTATTTTCTACACTGCACAGTGTCCTTCGCATTTTTCCTGTCAGTTTCGGTTGGAACCACAGGTCTGTATGATGGGAGGCCTCTGTTTTCAGTACTTTTCTTGATTTCAATTACTTAGGAGACTACAATGCACCTCTCACTTTGTGAATTATTGTGCATACTTCACTTTCATATTGTCTATTACAGATTTCATATTTAACGATGTCAATATAATTTGCTTACACAAAATGAAAGAAAAGCATTCGGGAGCCGAATGCTAATCTCCTGCCAGAATATGCTGTTGGCCAAGTCCAAGATTTTGGCCATATCTTGATACCCTGAAGGTTTCATGTTGATAGCTCAAGCCGTTGATGAGATATAATGGGAATGGACACACACACACACACACACACACACACACACACACACACACACACACACACACACACACACACACACACACACATCAACAGACACACAGAGGCAGGCAAAAACATTATCGTTCCACCTTGTAAGGCGGGCGATGACTACTAAATGCCATGCAGTAAATATAATGCAGTGGAATATGAAGGTGCTGTACTTATAATAACTTATAATAAACTTTTGAAAATTTTCAGTATGTCTGACTCAGAGCATATAAGATTTACGGCCCGCTCCCACGGTCCAGGAATCCTCCTACATACCATACACCGACAAATGTCACCATCTCGACGCTAATACCCACGATCCATACTGAACACATGCGAGGGCTGTCTCATACAGGACTAGTGTATTGGTATTAGCGGGGGTATTTTTACGACATGCCGATGGGTCTTCTGTTAGATCAGTAATGTCTGCTTTAATGACTTTCAAATCCTTAATTTATTCCCTGCCCCAGTCGGGATTCGAACCTGGGTTCATTAGGACCGCAGGCCACATCTATCGATTCGGCAGCCGCCTCTCCTCAGCTGTATGGAAAGAAATGTTAGGGAGCCATATAAGCTCGCGAGTTGAAGAAAAGCACAATAAAGCGCAGACTCGCATCCTACATACAGGCAGCTCCAGCCCAAGCACGGAGGAAAACGTAGGAAGGACAACATAGCGTTAAAAAAAAAAAAAAAAAAAAAAATCTCACCGTACTCTGAAATGATAAGATGAATATGCAGCGTACGAGTATTCCAGGCTCTCGCAATTTAGAAAGGAAACTACTGTTCATTCGTTCATTGTGAAGGGTTATTTCTAGGTTCAATACCATTGTCTGGAGGTAACAAGACTAAAGCAGTAAAGAGTTTTATTTTTATTTTTTTTACTGTTTTCCTATTCTCTCTCTCTCTCTCTCTCTCTCTCTCTCTCTCTCTCTCTCTCTCTCTCTCTCTCTCTCTCTCTCTCTCTCTCTCTCTCTCTCTCTCTCTCTCTTTGCGCCAAGTCCAACTTACGAAGCACATTCCTTGCCCGCAAGGAGGAAAGCAGAAGTCTATGCTTTAATATTAAATTCATCCCTCTTAGATATAGGTGCTTCACTTTTAGTATTATTTTCAGCCATTCCCATAAAATCTCCTTTTGGCATTTTGCTGTGCAAGGTGTTCTTTTTTCTTTTCGGTTGATGCTGGAATGAGCCTTCTGTTTTACTATCCATTTATTATACTTTAATATATAGAAAGTAAGAATATTAAAATTCAGGTCGAAAAACTTAATAAGGACCGTAAGGTGCGTATGACCTGTGCATTTATTTGACTATAACTCCCTCCTTCTTCTTCCCTGGCCATTGTCTTGTACAAGCTGAGACCGCTTCCCCATGGCTGGCGGGCGGCTCCCCACCAGTGCCGCCACATGCAGTCAGGCAGGCCGGGCGCTGAGTATGATTTTAAAATGTAAATTGACGCCGATTAAAGACAAGAGAACTGGCCGACCTTTCACTCCTGAGGTACACACCGGGCCCTCCCTCCCTCCATCATTCCCTCCCACCCTTCCTTCCTTCTTACCTTTGCCTTCCCTCCTCACTCCTTCCCTGCCTCCTTTCTTTCCTCTCTCCCTGCCTTCTTTCCTCCCTCCCTCCTTGCTTCCCTCCTTACTTCTTTGCCTCGTTTATTCCCCATCTGGTTTCTTTATCCCTCCTTCCTCTCCTTTCCTATCTTACCATCATGTCATTCTTTTCTTACCTTCACGCTTAGCTTCTCTCTCTCTCTCTCTCTCTCTCTCTCTCTCTCTCTCTCTCTCTCTATCCCTGGTTCTCATTCTCTCCCTTCCTCGCTAGCTCCCTGTCTCCTTTCTCCTCTGAATTCCATCCGTCCTCTCTCCCTTTGTCACCCTTCCCTATCTCTCTACGTGGTCTTTCCTTCTTCCTTCACTCCTTCTCTCCCTCTCAGCATGGCTTCTCCCCTCTCCAGCTTGTCTCCCTTCTTACACAACGTTTCCCTGCTTTCCTCCTTCCCTCCCTGTCTCCCTCACTCACTCTTTCTGTCCTAACTTTCTTTCCTTCCCTATCTTCATTCCCTTCCTCCTTCTTTCCCTCCTTCCCTCCCCCCCTCTCTGCCTAACCTCTCCATCCCTCTCTCTTTCTTACTTGTTCCTCCCTCCCTCCCTCCCACCCTATTTTGCATCTCTCTCCTTTCCTCCCTTCCCTACCACACTCCCTCCCTCCAATTCTTCCTTCCCTCCCTCCCTATGTGGTCTCCCCCTACCTCTCTCCTTGCCTGACCCCTCCCTCCTTCTCTCCCTCCAGCCCCCGTCCCTCTTCTTTTCGCTTGGCTTCTTTCTCTCTCCCTCTTTGCATACCTTTTTCATCACCTCTGGCATTCCTCTCTTCCTCTTCTACAAACTGCTCTCGTTCCTACTTTTCTGCCTTTTTAATGCTCTCTCTCTCTCTCTCTCTCTCTCTCTCTCTCTCTCTCTCTCTCTCTTTCAGCCTTCCTTCCCAACACCTTCTCCCACCCCCTCCCTTTCTCTTTCTTGCATTCATAATCCTTTCACCTCGCATTCTCTCATTCTCCTGATCCCAGCCTAAACTTCCTTCGCTTTCACAGCAATAAATTCCTTTTTATGGGTTCACTCAAACTATTTTCCTTTTATCCTATTATATTTTTGTCTTTATTTTTGCTGTCTTTCATTATCTCATGAATTCAGTGCTCTCACTCTGATATTTTCCCTTTCTTCCTTTTGTTTTTCTCTTTATTCTTCTTTCATATCATCTCTCTCTCTCTCTCTCTCTCTCTCTCTCTCTCTCTCTCTCTCTCTTTTCTCACGAAATGCTAAAACGTGTGTGTGTGTGTGTGTGTGTGTGTGTGTGTGTGTGTGTGTGTGTGTGTGTGTGTGTGTGTGTGTGTGTGTGTGTGTAGACATACAGATAGACAGATAGACTGATGGATAGATAGACTGATAGACAGACAGACAGACAGATAGATAGATAGATAGATAGATAGACAGGTAGATAGACAGACAGATATACAGATAGACGAAGACAGATAGATAGATAGATACCGGTATATATATAAGGTTTTTACGTATGCATGTATGTATATATGTATGTATGAGCGTTACCATGTATGTATGTACGAGAATGAATGTATGAATGTTATGTGTGTAGTTATGTATGAACCTGTGTGCGTGATATGTGCATAAACATAAACAATATCAAATGCATGATTAACAGTATGTGTACTACCTTCACAATGCAAGTTAGTAGTTACGTATTTAGCATTAGTTTCTGCCTATCCTGTAAAACTTCCCTCGGCATATCAACGCGAAAAGATGTTGCTTCTCTCTCTCTCTCTCTCTCTCTCATTTGCGTCTGTCATAATTTTTCACCACTCCCAACCAACTAATTTCCACAGTTTTGCATTTTGGAAGGAATGTTTCTTAACACTTCGCCTCTCCTTTATGTTCTCTACTTGTTTCTCTTGTTAGTTTTCTTGTTTTTTCTAGCGCTTACTTTCTTCTCAAACCTTTCATTCTTTTCTCTTTCATCCAGTTAATCCCCTTTCATTCTCTCTCTCTCTCTCTCTCTCTCTCTCTCTCTCTCTCTCTCTCTCTCCTTCCTTCATATACTCTTTATACTACATCTCCACACACGCACACACAAACCTGGCAAAAATTGAAACTCTGCATCATTTTTTTTTTTGTTACTTCCTATAGACCATTTTGTTTAAGGAGGCCGTCTGGGTAAGAAGAATTTAATGAAGGTTTTATCTGACCTTTCCAATCTGAACTTTCTCTCCTAAAGGAACAAAAAGTGTGTAGGTGGCAAGGATATATTATAAAAGAGGACTTGTAGCTGAGGGGGTTAAAATATGACATACTACACCCATAAATGCCGCCCTATGAGATGCAGTAACAGTAGTAGTAGTAGTAGTAGTAGTAGTACCGTAATAATAATAATAATAATAATAATAATAATAATAATAATAATAATAATAATATGGCCTTAATTTCTCCTAACTACCCAACCCCCTTAAATCATTTACACGAACAAATGGCTAAAAACAGTCCATCTCTCGCCTCAAGCGCAATACCTGATTGTATTACGCTGGAAAAAAAAAAAAGAAAAAAAACGGAAAAGAAGAAAGCCTTGAAGCCCTCTCTATCATAGCTAATCGTTTCCACACCAGTCAAAGCACCCCCCCCCCCCCCGCTTTTCCACAAAATAGCTGCTGTAAGTCGATCTTTTACAGTATGTCGGAACTATGCCGGAACCTTATAATATCTTGAAATTATGTCAAATTCTTACAATATCTCAAGACTATCAGAACCTCTGTGATATGAAATTAAGCTAATCACTAATATTCAAGCGGACTGGAAGTGTTGAGCCTCGTTTAATTAGTCCGGAACCTCAGACGCGTGAAGGAATTACTGACCACTGCCGTGTTAAACCACTTCAGCCTTCCTTGTTACTACCCTACCACAGGATTTTGTTTAGCTTAGGAAAGACTTCCCGAACTGGAGGAGTTACACATTCATTAACCCCTTCAGTACAGTAGAAGAAGTCTTGCCTTTGATTAATAAAATCGTATACAGGCAACATGAAGAAAAAACAGCAGAAAGAACGTCATCGCAATGAAATGGTTAAGCCCTCAGGAATCGACCCTGGGCCCATCGTGTGACAGGCCAGGCCACCTCCACCATACCAGTCAGGGAAAGATCACTAACCGCATAAGACATTTCTCCTGATCTCCCCACTAAAAATGGGTTTCTCTTGCGAATAATATAACCATTTGGCCGTAACAAAAACTTAAATATAAATAGTTTCATATTAATCCAAAGATTAGTGCATGTACGAGTAGTCTCAATTCCTTCACAACAAGAGGTGTCCAGTGAGCTACAGACACCCGTCTGGGGGCAGCAACAAAGACGAAAGCAATGTTATCGTACTCAAATGCTGACTTGCAACTTAAAAAAAAAAAAAATCCCACACAAAGATTTGTACGTTATCTGGCCTGAATAAATAGGAACACGCCTTACAACCACTAGTCATCATCATCATCATCATCATCATCATCATCACCACCACCACCACCACCACCATTCCTATTATTACAAATGTATTGGGCAGGATTCAGAAGCAAGGAGCATAAAACACACAAGAGTGGATGTATCATTAGCGTGCCCAGCAAAGCTAGACCACACTTCCATTCACGCATCAATTAACACAATTTCAGGCAAGGAATTATGCCTCTGCTAATTTGACGGAAAAAATACAATTATCTTCATTTCGGTGATGGCTTTATTGTTATTTTTGAAACAGCGAAAAGATTTTTAGCAGCACAGAAACGATTCCTGTTGCTCCGGAGGCTGAAAAACTACAGACAGTTCTCTTTATGAATCAGGGTTGTTTCAAAACATCAAAACTTTCATCAAATTAATCGGTATTGTGAAATTTTGAAACTGGCAAATCAATTATATAAGCAGTAATGAAACTCAAGGAAATTTCTGAAACTTTCTCTAGATTTGATAGCAAAAAAGGAGCATCAAAAAGCCGACACATAACGAAGACTTGTTTCTCCATTAACCTTTCCGGTACAGTGACGTCTAAATATTCTGACTAGCCAACTCCCTGCAGCAAGGAACGCTCCCTCGGATTAAAAAAAGAGGCCAACTCCTTCAATCCAAGAGAATTTTCTTGGTAAGAGTGAAATCGTCTCTTACAAGCGGGAACACAATAAAGTTATCTTTGTCCTGAACGGGTTCGTGACAGTTTTGATCCTATCAGTATAAGGGCTCTTCCAAGCTGAGTACGATCTTGTGAGGGCAGTTAGAGCGCCAAGAAAAGACGCCATCGCAGAAGACGGGTTAAACAGGCAGGAAAATAAATGCGTCCACTGGCATACGTTCTCTTCCTAGCTTCACTCCTATTAAACAGGCAGGGAAATTAATGTATGCTTCTATATACACCCTGGGTAAGTCTCCGTGCCCCGTGGTGGGACGTGGCGTGGCAACACAGTAGGCGAGGGAAGAACAAAAGCCGTGTGTCAGCCGCGCCCGATGTTTATGGTGGATCCCGCTTCTGTGTGTCGCTCAGTGCTGCAGATTTGTGGCGGTGTGGGTGTGATGTGTGCATGTGTGGGACTGGTGTGTAACGGTGTGCATGTGAGGGTGTGGGGATATGTTAGCTTGATGTGTGGGTTTGTAGATGTGTGGGTGTTTGATGTGTTAGTTTGATGTGTGAGTATGTAAATGTATGGGTGGGTTTGTGAGACCTGTGAGTGGGTGTCTGGGTGCATGGGTGATACAGATCAGTGTGTGAGTGCGTGGGTGTGTATGTGGTTAGATGTGTGACTCTGACGTGCTGGTGTTATGTACGGATGTAATGGTGTGATGTATGAAAGTGTGGGTGTGATGTATGGATGTGTAGGTGTGATGTGTGGATGTGTGTGGGCGTGGTGTGCTGATGTGTGATTGTACGAAACTAATGTGTGTGTGTGTGTGTGTGTGTGTGTGTGTGTGTGTGTGTGTGTGTGTGTGTGTGTGTGTGTGTGTGTGTGTGTGTGTGTACATAAATGCATGAGTAACAGAATGTGTGACTGTCTAAATGTGTAAGCGCATGAGTAACAGATCCTGCATTTTTTTTTTTTTTTTTTTTTTTTTTTTGACTCCAAACATAGGCTAGGAGGCCCATGTCCGAGGCTCAACAGTCCGCCTACATATTAAGAGAGAATCAATCCCCTGCAGCCTTTACATGTCACCAGACATAAGGGCATTAATGCCATGTGCCTGTTTTGTGATGCACTGGGGATATCACATTCACATTTGGTGCTATGGTACCAGTGGAAATGTTTTATGACGTGACGGTAGGGCCATAGGGTAAGGCAGTGAACGTGGTGGTATCGAACTGAAATACACATTTTTCCCTGTCACAGCAAAGGATGGAACCCGCGAACAGACAGCCCTCACTCGCCGCTCTGATGTGACTTATGTGACTAAAAGTATAATCTGCAACTATGATGTGTAGAACTGATGCGTGACTGATGAATGATATGTGGATTTTTAAGTGACAGATGAATGTATGGGTATGATGCATGTGTGTGATGTGTGTGATGTGTGTGGTGTGTGTGTTGTGAGGATGTGATTCTTGAATGAATGAGTGTGGTGTGTGAGTGTTATGCGCGAGTGTGTGAGTATGATGTGTGACTGGTTTGTTGCATGTGATGTGTAGATGTGTAACTGTGAGGTGTGACTGACGTGTGACTATATAAGAGTGAAGTGTAACGGCGGCAATGATATATAACTTTTATGTGTAGTTACATGGCTATAATATGATTATGGTGTGAGAGGTTAATGTGTGATCAGGCTAGGTACGTGTGATACACAGTTACACTGGTGATGTTTGAGGCAGATGTGTCGTTGACATTGCAATGTGTGGGTATAAAGGTGTTATATGTAGTTACGTAGATGTGATGTGCGGTTATGTAGGTGGTGTGTAACTGTGTAAGTGTGATGTGCGCTGATGCAGGTGGAGTGTACCTGTGTAGGTGTGATGTGCGCTGATGTAGGTGGTGTGTAATTGTGCAGATGTGATGTGCGCTGATGTACAGCCACGTTCATAAGAAAGGACTTGCATCTACCCGTTTTGTCTAATGTGGTGTTCACTGTTGGTGATTTACGGAACTATTTGCCATACTGTCTGGTGCACCAGGCATTAAGTGAAACAGTTCTGCATCTTACCAGCAGCAGACACTGCAACAGCTAAAACGAGCAGGTGTGGATCCATATTTATGAACGCGGCTGTACGTGGTATGCAAGTGTGTAGATGTGATGTGCACTAATGTAGGTGGTGTGTAATTGTGTAGACGTGATGTGCGCTTATCCAGGTAGTGTGTAATTGTGTAGATGTGATGTGCGCTTATGTAGGTGGTGTGTAATTGTGTAATGTGATGTGCGCTTATGTAGGTGGTTTGTAATTGTGTAGATGTGATGTGTGCTGATGTAGGTGGTGTGTAATTGTGTAGGTGTGATGTGCGTGTCTGTGGGTGGTGCGTAATTGTGTAGCTGTGATGTGCGCTTATGCAGGTGGTGTGTAATTGTGTGATGTGCGGTTATATGTGTGTAATGCGTGGTTACGTAGGTGTGATGTGTGGTTACGCAGATGGGGTTTAATTTTATTCTTACTAAAGGGTAGACGATTTTATTCAAGTTACCACATGTTTCCTGTAACCAAGGCGTTATGGTGGGGTGTTGGTTAAGGTTCCACTTAACGTAATATGCATAACTTCTTCATCACGGTGGCTTTTTTTGTTATTTATTTATTCATTTATTTATTTTTTATTTTTTGCTCTCGCTATCTCCAGCAGAGTTTCTTTTGCGTTTATTTTTTATTTTTTTAATCAAAGGAGTCAGAAACAACCTTCATAACTCCTCTTCAGCCACTGGGCTCTCCTAGCTGAATGAAACTCTCCTTTAATAGCAAGAATGCGACTGATAAACACTTCACGGTACTGAAAGATAATCCTGGAATCGCGAAAAGGAAGGCAACTCCCAGCTTCTGACGAAAAATTGTGAACGATTTAACAATGATCGAACGCGTCTGGCCTGTCTGTGAAGTGGTATGCAAGTCGATAAATTCATTGGTGCTCCATGAATGACCATAAAAAATTAGGCGATCGTCTACACCTTCCTTCTCCCAACTTCAGCTTTTATGTTGTACTACGATGACATATTTCCTTCATTCTACTGAGATTACCACCAGACGACGTGATTCAGGACATGAACAACCTCCTGAAGTAAATACGTTAATGAAAGGTATTGAATCCTTCCTGTAAGTAATAATAAATAAAAATATAAAAAAAAGGATCTCATCTACGGTAATAAAATCATCCAATGATACCAAGAATGAACTAAAAGTAAGTCCCCTGGCCGAATGGGTTAAGATTAGGGCTGTCAGTTACCACCCTACAAAGAACTGGAGCCTCAGCTACGTACTGATCATTCACTCCGATGACGTACTACATATTTACTTTTTTCTACTGAACAACAGGAGATAGATACAACTTTCATTAATCAAATCTGAAATGTCTTGAAGTAGGAAGAATAAAACAAAAATTACGACCCCTGATTCAAGGGGCTCTGAGTTTATGAGCTCCACTTGACTTTTTGAACAGGATGAAATATTTTGTTAGTTTATTCTTATTATTACCAGACGATTTCATTCACTACAGGAAGAGCCCCAGGTGGTAAAATGTGGGTAAATGAAGGCTGTACATGACCCCCTCCATTTCAAAAAGTATATCTTAAGCTGAATAAAATCATCCGAGGACAGAGAGATTAAAATGAAAAATACGTTCTCTGAAGGAGTTAAGACGTCAATTGTGATGAGGTAGCCTGGCCCTTAAATTCTGACGGACATTTGTGGAGCGCCTGTGGTTACTGGATTTAATAACCCGCCATCACACTTTTCGGAGTGTAGTCAACAGTGATATAGAGGCCAGACACGTTCTATCTTCGTCACGTACTCCAGGAATTATCGTCGGAAATTGGGGCTGCCCCTCTCCTTTGCAATTTAAGTATTAAGCCCTTCACTCAAATTATTTTTTTATTTTTGCTACAGTACCTCCAGACGATTTTACTCGGCTCAGGAGAAACTTTTCAGCTGGAGACACTATATAGCCTTGTTTAACCTTGTTTAACCACTTATATTTCAGCGTGTCTCTCCAAAACTGAACAAAATCGCCAACAGGGAAAAATATTAAATAATATAAAAGTATATCATCGCAGTGAAACGATTATGCACGCGGAAATGAGGTACGAATCTACAAAGAATGTTCCGTTTCAGTTAAGCAGTTAAGAAAGCTTGTCTCAGTCTTAGTTTCAGTTCCATACCTATGAGTGTATACGGAACTTGTATACGAAGCTGACAAAATGAAAGTCTCAGCTGCTAAAAGGGGCCTGTGAATCTCGGTTCGGTTATGGATCTGAAGTAACGGGAGCCTTAGTAATGTAGTTAAGCGAGCGCTGAGTCTCGACTCTCACAATTATAAAAAACAGTTTAGGGTCTAGAAATGCAAACCTCAGATACGTATTTGGAAGGGCGTATGAACCTCAATTCCATATCTGCAACAGTGAATCAAATTTGCTCACCTGTATTTTTTAAAAATACGAGCCTCAGTTAGGTACAGTAGGGGACGGAAGCCTAAAGTTCTCCTCCATTTTCTCACTTTCTTTTACTGATTTATATCTCACGGCTGAGAGTGGCTTGGTATGTTTTTCTGCTTATGGGTGATGTTCTTTTAAAGTCAGGATGGAAAGTGACAGATATACCGTAAATGTGAAGTAAACGCAATGGACAGTAGGTGAACCTTTGTCCCTAACTGCACTTAAAAATGGTGAGTGAATCTTCCTTCCATATCTGACGGAGTGTACCTACTTCGGTTACGAATCTAATCATAATGCAAGCCTCAGTTACGTAGTTATAAGGGCGTGTGAGTCAATACATTACAAGTACCAATGAGATCCCCACTCTAACCATGCCCTTTTAGTGACGCCTTTATCGGGTCCTCGGAACACCATAATCCGAGCCTGTGTTCCGCGGTGCATCGCGGTTGCCCAAGTGTGCAATGGCAATAGGGGGTGGGGGGACCGGAGGAGCCAGGAAGGAGCAGGAGGAGGGATACAGTTACAGCCTCACAATTGGCACGGCTTACAGGCTTCGATTGCTTAATTCGGCTAATTGTCCACCGGCTGTATGGGGTTAGGGAAAAAAAAATGAGAAGAGTGGAGATTGGGATCAAAGCAGCTATAAAGAGTCGTGAGCCGGGTGTAATTTCGCTCCACCGCTCCGATCGGCCCGGGAACGTAGTGCAGGGACCCAAATTGGCGAGTGTGTAATTGATAGGGTCGTGGAGGCGGTGTTTATCAGCTGATGGACACCCGGGCTCCAGTAAGAGAGGCAGGGATCTTATCACTGCTCCGGTCCCCCTCCCCCTCTTTACTTGTGTACCCCCTCCTCCTCTCTTCTCTTATCCTTTCATGGTCTGGTTTTTTATGCTTTAGCTATTTTCTCTGTCTTGGTGTTGCTCTCTTTTTCTCTTTAGGTTCTCCCCCATCTCTCTCTCTCTCTCTCTCTCTCTCTCTCTCTCTCTCTCTCTCTCTCTTTTACATGCTCTACTCTTAATGTGAATTAGTGTTCTCTTCTCTGTAATTTTCTAATAATCAAGTATAATCATTGTTTTGCACCTAATTCTCTCTCTCTCTCTCTCTCTCTCTCTCTCTCTCTCTCTCTCTCTCTCTCTCTCTCTCTCTCTCTCTCTCTCTCTCAAGTTTGCCAACAATAAGTACTGTATACCATTTTCTATTTTCCTCGTCGCTTTCTTCATAAAAATTAAACGACCTTCATTCAAAAACAATTTCTCTCTCTCTCTCTCTCTCTCTCTCTCTCTCTCTCTCTCTCTCTCTCTCTCTCTCTCTCTCTCTCATAATCAGAGCTACCTTCACTGCTAATCACCTCCCATCATTTCAGCAGTTACTCCTCCTCTCTTTCCTCTCATTAACTCCCAGCTCCACAAACTAATTAAAACAAATGGGCCTCATCTCTCATCTCTCACTCGTTAACACACCCAGCATAACAAGCTTCTCAACCCCTTCACACCCTGGGTCGTTTCCTGCAGCTGAGTAATATGGCCCAGTGATGGTTTGAATAAATAACATACAAACGGATCTGAAGAGAGTGTATTGAGTTACTGTCTCGTTCGCACCCAAGGGATTTCCTGCTGATGTAACCATCTGTGGCGGTCAGAGGGAAAAGGTAAGATACGAACGGGTCTGGATGGGATGTACTAAGCTTGATTCCCATTAGCATCTGTAGACTCTCCCTTAGTTACATAAATTCCTCTGGCAGCGGTCGGAAGGAAAGGCTATGATACAAACGGGTCTCTATGGGATATACTCGTACTGAACTAGACTACAAGCAGGTTAGACAAGTCCGTTAACTATGAAAACGCTCTCTTTTTCTTATATTCTTGCTGCTGCCTGACAGTTTTACTTAGGCGTAAGGACTCGTAGTGACAGTTTAAGAACATATCCATTATCCTGCTACATACAATAACGCCCTTTTTTTTTTTTTTACGTTCTTGACACCGGCGGTTTTCCACAGATGATTAGAGATTCCTTGTGGTGAAGCAGTCAGGAAAATTAATCCACTTCGTACGATAACGTTTCATATTTTATTTTCGCTACCTCCAGACGATTCCCCCAGTGAAGAAAATATAATAATTTTTCTTTGCCTCATTTTGTATAATGATGTCTTTTATTATCTTGCTATCACCAGACGCTTTTATTCAGCTAAGGAGGAAATCTCACACTGATGATGCTATAATTAACATTCACTCACCAATTCCGGATGATAACGTCTTAAATATATTTCTGAGAGCATCAAGCTATTATATTATGTTGAAGGAAACCTCCATTGAAGAGGCAACAAAAAGCTACCATTTCCAATAACCCCTCCAGCCCGAGAATATGTATCCTTTAATTCTTTTTGTCAAATGAATATCTTATTTATTTTGAGGGAGCAGTGGGGATGGCTTCTAACCACCACACTGCAAGAGGTTTTCCCCGCCTTTGATAAATTTATCTGGAGGAATCTGAACAAGAACAGATGACATCGTAGTGAAGAGGCTAATTCTTTCTCTGCTGGGGCTGCAATTACACCTTTAATCTGGCCTGACACCAGGCCTTTCTGTTCAGCTTGGAGAATTTCTAGAAGCAGTCAGTGAATTCAACGCTTTCACAATGCTATTTTTTCCTTTTCTTCTCGCTACGACCAGGCGATGTTATTTAGCTTAGGAGAGACTTTTAACAATGGAGGGTCTATATGCATTTCCAACATATCCCTTTTCTAACAAAACACACAAAAAACTGCCATTAACAGAACTGATCTGCTAATGAAGTACCGCAGTGGAGGAACGAAACGTGCTCCCTCGGTGCGCAGTGGCTGGCACATCCAAAAAGCTTTAACCATATCAACCGGATGACGTACCTTTCATATTCTGGCCACCTGTTGACAAATTTTTTCCATTTTAAGAAAGACCTCCAGTATTGAACTGATTAATGAAGCCTCTAGGTAACCATTACAGGCCCAAATGTCTCTCTTAAACCAAGTATTATAGTACGGAGGTAGAATGAATAGACGACGAAATGTCATCGTGTGTGGCGATGAAGAACTTGATTAATCTGTATCAAAGGATGGTAACACAATGTTAAGTATGGCTTGCTTGGGGTCAAAATGTGGCAATGTCTATTAATCTGATGATCGGTGGAGCAACAGCCTCCAATACTAGCATCTTATTGTAATCACTCATTCCCAGTGTTAACCTCAACGTGTATTTGTAAAAGGCTAATATTTAGATAAGTAGATAACCGGTGCAAAAATCTTAGCTATGGTAGTTAATACGATTTAAAATAGACTAAACTGGCATATAATGGAATAAACTGGCACATAACTGGCATGGACTTAGTATACAACTCTTCCAGTAAGTATGTCAATCAGGATATAATGAGCAATTTTTTAATATTTCCACACTAGAGTACGGTGGTGTACATTATATATATATATATATATATATATATATATATATATATATATATATATATATATATATATATATATATATATATATATATATATATAAATGGAGCCTCTATGGTACAGTGGTAGAGTGTGCATTTTCGTACAAGGGAGAACCAGGGTTCGTGCCCCGCCAGGGTAACAAACTTTGGGAGTGTTCACCTGGCCACGTACTGCTTTGGCGGATATAAGGGGTGCTGTGGTTGACCCAGTATAACATACTATAAACTATGCTTGCACCAAGCTGGCTTGTGCAGGCCAGTTACACTTGGTTCACAGACTATACACACATCTAATGACACTCCATTACAATCACACTTACAAGCACTTCTCACCATACATACAATCTCTACCAGATAGCCTAAGCCACTTGGTAGAGATACATAGGCTGTATCGTCCCCACTTCAGTCGGGATAGGCCTGTCCTGCACTGGATACTCAAACGGCTGATAATGATGATATATATATATATATATATATATATATATATATATATATATATATATATATATATATGGTGGTGTTTATGTGTGTATATGTATTCTTTTCGCCCCATCCTATACCGTATGGTGTTCCCTTCTTATATTATTCTGCCAGTTTGGCTGGAGGGTTATCCTTGTCTTATTCTCTCATGGTAGTCATGCCCTTAGACAAGGGTAGGCAGTTACACTTGAATAATACCCCATTTCAAGAGATAGGAGCATAGCCGTTACCCCGACCTGCAGGAACTACTCTTTTATGGTTGTATTAATAAAACATGACAGACCAAGACGTTTCCTATTTAAAAACAAGTAAAATGAGAGAGAGAGAGAGAGAGAGAGAGAGAGAGAGAGACAGACAGACAGACAGACAGACAGACAGACAGACAGAGTAACTGCTTTTGCGGCCGCTACCCATGAAACTCGTGTCATGGTGGCGTGGCTAACATTTCGCCTGGATTGCCTTCTTCTGAGAGGTTTAAATTAAAATGCAGTTCAAATTCTGAGTAGCCTACTATAAATCTGGAGTAGGCCTACGTTACCAGTTCCGGTGGGTGGCAAAATGCTGCTTTACTTATAGCGTAAACTATTTTTATATAGAATAGAAGAAAGATGATTTTTGTGATTTGATACGATAATCCAATATCAAAAGCTAACATCTATTTGTCTGGAATGGAGCGGGCGAGGGGCATTTCGTCAACCAACCAAATTTGTCTGGTCTCCTTTTCTTGACATAAGTTGCGTTCACACCAACTGCTTTAATACGGATGGGTCTCGTTACCCCCGGAAAACTGGATATTAATCCCAATAGGGTAATTCACCCCTAATTGCCTGCCCCTCCCCTATGAGGTGCCTTCTACGGTCACTCTCTTTTCTCGCGAATATTATTATTATTATTATTATGATGATGATGATGATGATGATGATGATGATGATAATGATGATGATTATTACTGTTATTATTATTATTATTATTATTATTATTATTATTATTACTACTACTACTACTATTATTATTATGATTTGCTGAATAATCTCGACTGTAGTTTGTCATAATAAAACAAAATGGTCGTCACCGTACTGAAGTGGTTAACAGACATTCCAGCTCGCACCCTCCACTGTAATAAAAAGTGGCGATAAAATAAATGATGTGGCGATATGAGTCTGGGAAATTAGCTGGTGGGCGATGAAAAATGATTTGCATGTGCTTGAGTTTCACTTGATGGTGTGTGTGTGTGTGTGTGTGTGTGTGTGTGTGTGTGTGTGTGTGTGTGTGTGTGTGTGTGTGTGTGTGTGTGTGTGTGTGTGTGTGTGTGTGCAGGCAGAGGGTCGTACACTCTTGGGACTTTGGAGGTTCCTTACTAGATTTAATCAATTCAACTTACACCTTGACGCTGCATCCAGTAAGAGAAAGCCTCGAAAAATAACAGACATTTCTATTCTTGCTCTTCAACGACTCCCCCCCCCTCCCCGACACACCACCTTCCATCATCCGTGGAAGGTGGAAGAGCCAAAAGATGGTCATTTAGGAAGATGTAGTTGTTCTGCCTCTAAAGATACGCTTGCAGCTCGGCTCGCTACGTGTCCAGCACATAATTCCCCCTCCCCCCCTCTCTCTCTCTCTCTCTCTCTCTGCGTGTTTTGTCGATGCTACCCATGTGTTCTCCGCGAATCGTAAAAAGCAACTAAACGGAAGTAGGGGAAGACATGGCTAATCCGCCCCCACCCCGTCACCCCATCCTATCAACATCCTAAGCACACTTATACGTTAACTTCTTCACCATGTGTGTGTGTGTGTGTGTGTGTGTGTGTGTGTGTGTGTGTGTGTGTGTGTGTGTGTGTGTGTGTGTGTGTGTGTGTGTGTGTGTGTGTGTGTGTGTGTGTGTGTTTTTCCTCTCTCTCTCTCTCTATTCTTCTCCTGCCACTTCCAGACAAGGGACTCATCGAACTGGAGGAATTAGATACAACCTAACTAACTCCTGCAGTACTGAGAGGTCCTTCCTGAAGTTATTAATATCGTCCGAAGTGACAACATAAAAATGAATAAAAATGCCATGGCAATGAATGGTTTAGGGTGTATCAGCTCCTCATTCATATTTTTGGACTTCCTTTATCCTACACTACCCTACTCTACACCACCTTATCCTACCGCGCCTTGCCTTATCCAGCTAATCCCCACTCTGCCCAATGCTATTTCACTCTGCTAAACCCAACCCTACCACACTTCTGCTCTGTACTACCCTATCATATGCTACTTTTTGAAGCCCAACCTATCCTTATCTTAATCTATCCTGCTCTTATCAATTTTATCCTACCTCAACCTACCCTTCCCTGCCTCTTTTTATGTGTCCAACTCTGACATAATCCGTTTCTTGAAGCCTAGAGGTCTTCACATTTGATATACACCTTCACATGTCTTTACTTCGACACTATCGCCCATCGTTCATAATGAATACATGCTTGAGCTCTCACTCAGGACTGGTGTAGTGGTATACAGGGAATATTTTGAGGACATGTCGTATCAGACAGTTCACTGCCCTGGCTTGAGATCGAACTCCAGTCCTTTACGACAGCAAACCACTACCCGAACCACTTAAGCAGTACCTCCTCTTACCCTACCTTACTTTTCCCAAGTCAAGTATACCCGAAAACACCTTGACTTACCCAACTATTCCCTACTTCGCCTTACATTACCTTACCCTGCCCTACCCAACCATACAAGACTAACATGTCCTCCACACTACCCTACGCTTCCTCACTCTTCCCCCCCTTGCCCACATTACCCTACCCTTCCTCACCCTTCCCTCCCTTGCCTTGTAATACCCTTCCCTATCACACACGACCTTACCCTATCTTACCTTGGCGAACAAGTCTACACTCTACCCTACTTTACCTCTCTACTCCATCCAATCCTACACAGTTCAGTCATAATTTTCCCTTCCTACCCTACGACACTTTACCTTGGTTTAGCCAACATATCCCTTCTCTGCTTTGCCCTATACCTTTCCCTACCCTACGCTAATATATTTTACCATGCCCTACCCAACCTTATCCACCAAATCTCCACTCTACTCTACCCTATCCTACCACACCCTGCCCTGCCCTGCCGTGCCCCTCCCCGCCGCTCATCACTAAGAGTAAGTCATTGCCTGATAATTACCATCTCGGCACTTGAGATTCAGAGCACATTCGCCACCGCCCTGCAAACTCGGGGCCGCGGTCTCCTCTCACTTCCTCCTTTCAACCTCTCTCTCTCTCTCTCTCTCTCTCTCTCTCTTACCGATATGTCTCTGGTCACTGATTAATGCAAGTGTCTGAGGTCATGCAGCACCCGTCTAACTACATTGTCTCACCGCTTTTCTTCTCAACTCTCCCTCGTACCTCTTCCTTGCCAGCTTAAAAATTTAGCCCAAGGAAGTCATGGTTTTTTTTTTTTTACTGCTACTATCTCCGGACGATTTTACTCAGCTAAGGGGAGGTTTTTCGAACGGTTAGGGTTAGACATAGGTAAATCTCTTCATCCTCTTATCACTCTCCTTCAGATAGACAGAGGCGTCTGAGGGTAGCAAGAAAAAAAAAAAAAAAGTTGCCGAATGCAAGAGATCAACCCTTAAAGTTTCTTGATAACACCGGACGATATTATGCATCTTAAAATGGACCCACTGAATTTAGGGAGTTCATGGGGATAGTCTCAAATCCTGCCACGCAAACAGGTCTCTCCTCAGCTGAATAAAATCACCTGGTATTAGCACTGAATAAACGAGAAAAGCCGCCATCTTACTGAAGGGGTTCATTCTGCATCGGGTACGTTAGCCCCATCACACGAAGAACCCATCCTAGGCGACAAAAATCGTATGGGGGTGGCAAGAAGTAGAAGAGGAGAAAAAAAAAGGACGGTATCGTAGTGAATAAGTTACTGACGACTGCTTCCGATCCCATGGCAAAAAAAAAAAAAAAAAAAAAGAGTTCTGGCTACAATCGTCCAGTCAGTGGCGGAGTTCAGTAAGTAGAGGAAGAAGAAGAAAAACGTTGTCAAAGTGAGGAGGTTAATACTCTTTCCTAAAATATGGCAACAACGTCGATGCAAACTCCCGCACGGTTAGGCTTTTTGTATATTCTTCATGCTGATTCCAGACGACTTGAATCAGCTTAGGAGACTTTATTCAGCTTAGGAGACTTTATTCAGCTTACGAGACTTTATTCAGCTTAGAAAACTTTATTCAACTTAGGACACTTTATTCAGCTTACGAGACTTTATTCAGCTTAGGAGATTTTATTCAGCTTAGGAGACTTTATTCAGCATAGACTTTATTCAGCTTAGGAGACTGTATTCAGCTTAGGAGACTTTATTCAGCTTAGAAGACTTTATTCAGCTTAGGAGAGACTTTTCAGACTAGAAGCTTTTTATTAAGGCATTCATTAACCCGTTCGCTACTACGGGTTTTCGTGAGATAAAAAAAAATTATATTGTTGGAAAAGATAATATAAAAAGAAAGATATCACCGTACTAAACACGTCAAGTAGCTAAGTGTGTTATAAACCTTCTCTCTCTCTCTCTCTCTTTTACACACACAGACACACACACACACACACACACACACACACACACACACACACACACACACACACACACATAATAAATACCAAACCTAATTAGCAAACA
>NC_137008.1:38365722-38468222 GCF_032717465.1 Coenobita brevimanus | reverse complement strand
AGTCTAATGTTCTTCTTTTGCTTTCTTATAACAAGTGGATATCTAAAATCATATTCATACAAAAAGTGGATGCGGCAAATCATGTGGTGGTCCTTTCGAGGGCGCTCATCCCCCTCACTTCCCAACCCTGTTTATCAGGTGGATGTATAAGCCTATTGACTATGAAAAACAGTGTATGGATTTCACAAACTTTTCTCGCCCAAACAAATGGTGGTAGAGTAAAGCCAGGCTGTGCAACAAAAGGCACAGCTGCCAGTGCTATTAGGATACACGATGAGGTTGCAACTGCATCGAAGGCGCCTCCTCAAGTTATACAGTCTGTCTGTTAAGAACATCCATCAGCTGATGTTATCAAACAAACACACTACCATACTGCTCAGGAGGCAATCTGCTATATCAAAAATACTTATGCTGTCGTTGACGTAAGAAGCTACTCGGATATACTCCTGCAATCAATGGCGGCGCTGTAAATGTTGACCATTACGAGTAGTCAGAATGATCATTGCTTAGGTTGTGTTTAACGTCTTCAGCACGATGATGTCTTACTATCTTGTTCTTGGTGCTACTAAACAATCTTGCTCAACTTACGAGAAACTTATGGAACTGGGTATCTTAGATGTAGGCCTAATTTATTCCATCTTCAGCAGGGTCAATGAAAGCGTCTGGAAATAGCTTGAATTACAAAAATTACATCATCAAAATGAAAGACTTAACACTGGCTCAGTCTATTAATAACAAATTTCAGATGAAAACAGTTCACAGTCCCATTGATCTAATAAAGTTACTCTTCTATGGCTAAAAACCTAGGATGCAACATTCCGACATTTTTTTGTGTTAGTTCCGCATAAAACATCGAATCAACCAACGGATGTCACATGGAAGTGATGCTGGTGTACTTCATACTGTTAGTATAGACAACGATCACCCAGTACAGGCATGGCCACACAGTACAGTACATAAGGCATAAACACAATCACTGGTCCAAAAATGAGTACAGTCACAGATTGGTAGGGCAAGCAAACGTACACTCGACAAAGAGTACTGTTTTATATATATATATATATATATATATATATATATATATATATATATATATATATATATATATATATATATATACAAGATAATGAGTGATAAAATAATGTAATCACTCAGCTATTAACCATTATACATTACTTCGTATTACATCACTCATTCAAGTACAAAGCTGTGGTAGCTGCCTGAATAATTTCACTGCCTAAGAGTCTGCAAACATGAAGCACTGAAACACCGCACTTGATCCAGTATTTTAACCACGGTCTCTTTCCTTCAGCCGCATCACTCATTCATAAAATAACATGGTAGCAGCCTAAATTTTCTCGTCAAATTTACATTTTGATACATTAGTTAAACTGTGATAAAAAATTCTCTCTCTCTCTCTCTCTCTCTCTCTCTCTCTCTCTCTCTCTCTCTCTCTCTCTCTCTCTCTCTCTTAAACAAACAAAAGAACAAATATTACAGTAACAGCTTGAACATTAATAACTCAGAATCAGCAGCCACACTGAAATACGTGGAGAAACATAGACCTACCCTCATAACATCTAATGGGTAACGATTATTCTTAAATTCTATTCTCGTCGATTTCACCCTTTCAGTAAGAAGACGTACAGGTATTATTTTAGTCTCCTACGAAATAATCAAGTGTCGGAGCTCCGTTTCAGGAATTCGGAGTACCAGCCTCTCAACGGAAATACAGACCCCGACTGTACAAAGAAATAAAAAATAATTCCATATTACCCATTTCGAAGGTCAGACCGACCTCAAAACGCGTATTTTATGTATCATTTTTAATTCAAAGGGTAATTTTCCGTTCATTAAAATTTACCAATTATTACACCAAGGTTTAAAAGCGTTCAACTTCAGTGATTAAACATAACTGAACCCTGAAACTCAGACTAAAAAGTTTCCTGTCCAAATTATCTACTGGCATGATTGCAGGCTCCCTTATATTGCTGACTGTTAGCAAATCAAGTGTGTGAGGCTTCTGTTTAAACCCTCTTCCCTTAAGAGGACACTACATCCAGAAAAAAAAAAAATCTTGAGTTAAATCAGGAAAATTAAGAATATGCGGACAGTTGTCGAGTACGGCACAATCACTGGATCAGTGGAGTTGCCCAATCAACGCCGCACTGGCAGGATGAGCAGCATTCCATTTCCAGCATGTTTCTTTTAGGTAAAATATCGAGAAGTTTCTCAAATGCAGTACATGACTGTCCTAGACTGTAGCTTGTATGTAAGGAGTCTCACTTTGAATCTGTTCATTAACAACGGATATATTGATGTTATTCTGAGACTTCACAGTAGTGTATCAACTAATTTTGCCCACAGTACAACATCAATCGTATTTCTAAACTTCCTCGCGTAGACCTGCGTTCTCGTGGCCTTAGATGACTCAGTATAACCTCACTCTTACCAGCTTATTCTTGCCTTTGGCATATTAGCACTATCCTGCATATATGATACTTAGGCAAAACTTATAGGTGTAATTAAAATTCATGAACTGCAGCATCATAAGTAAGTCAATGGTATATGTAACATGAATAGAAAATAACATTCTTACCAACCTGAATGGATATAAGGGTAGAAAACGTAAATCAAGAAGTCTCTAAGCCGCTAGAGGAGGAGGAGTAACCGAAGGAGGAGGAGGAGAAACGTGTGTGTGTGTGTGTGTGTGTGTGTGTGTGTGTGTGTGTGTGTGTGTGTGTGTGTGTGTGTGTGTGTATCAGTAACCTGCATCTCGGCGTTAAAACCTTTCCTTTCCTCTCCTTTCCTCTTCCCCTCCATTCATCTCCTCTTTCTCCTCTCCTCGATTTTCCTAAAAAATCGTCACTATCTCTCATCATGAACAATCCACTTACACCCCATCACCACTAACCCTCGCCCCCTCCCCTGTGTCATCCTGTGGTTTGGGAAGCTCGTGGTGTATTGGTTAACACGTCCAGCTCGCAACTGCAATAACCCAATTTCGATTCTGAGGCCGATCAGACTGGTGAAGTACTCGTAAACTGTCTTCCCCCCTTTCCCCTTTCAGTCAGCAGTACACCTTGCGACCTGGATGTAAACCGACTAATGCGGGTCGTGTTCTAAGGCAAACCTGTGACTTAGCAAATATGGGAAAGATAGACTGTCGACAGCCATAATAACTAATCCTCCTCCTCCTTCTCCTTCTCCTCCTCCTCCTCCTTCTCCTCTTCCTTCTTGTCATCTTCTTATGGGCTTTGGGAGTTCGCTGGTGCCTCTTCCTTATATAAGTCTACTTTAACATACGGGGTGCTGATTATAATTTCAATCTTAGAAATACAAATCCAGTTAATATAAACACCTTCACTTCGATCACGGTTTAAAATAAGAACTCTTACTATTACAATACAATATTTTTCTGGTTGGAGGCTTTCTTACATATTTTGGCTTAAGACAAAATTTAATACTGGAATCATACAGGAAAATATTAGTAGCAACAATTTCCAGCCTCTTTTAACCCCTAATCAAACCTAACCATCAGTCTCATAGGTTTAAAAAATCGACTAAGGGCAGCCTGAATAAAGTACTGAGGACGTCATCTACGTGAAAGTATGAAGGTTTATTATGCAAGGTTAATCGCTAATCCACAGATGCTAAGAGGCCTCCAAAAGGTTTAAAGAACACAACCCTAAAAAGAAACTCCCTTTGTCAAAAATTTCTCTACCACAAAATACCCTTCATTCTCTCTCTCTCTCTCTCTCTCTCTCTCTCTCTCTCTCTCTCTCTCTCTCTCTCTCTCCACGTCAGACGGGTAGGGTGCTGTACAAGCTGCTCTAGGTCATTAAGGATAGAAAGATGTAGGCTTGTTCACCAGGAGGATCCGTGAAAGGAGAAGGAGAGGGTAAGAGCCAACAGGTGGTGGTGAACATTGAAATCTCCAAGAATGGAGATTTCAGAGAAAGGAGAAATGGACAGAATGTGTTCCATCGTAGAAGTAAGATAGTCGAAGAATTTTTGATAGTCAGTAGAATTAGGGGATAAGTAAACAGCACAGATATATTTAGTCAGAGAATGACAGGAAAGCCGAAGCCAGACAGTGGAGAATTCAGAAGAATCAAGTTCAGGAACACGAGAGCAAGATAAGTCGTTGCGTATGTATACACAACAACCACCTTTGGCTTTGAAATGAGTATAGAGAAAGTAGGAGGATACAGAGAAGGGTTTGCTGTCAGTTGCCTCAGACAGCTGAGTCTCCGTTAGAAAAAGAAGGTGAGGTTTAGAGGAGGAGAAGGTGGTGCTCAACAGAGCGAAAGTTAGATGAAAGGCCGCGAATGTTGCAGAAATGGAAGAAGTCAGACAGTGGTTCCAGGCACCTCGAGTCGTCACCGGGAGAGGGGCAGATGGCGGGGGCATTTATGGTCCCCTCCCCTGGGGACTCCGAGGCTGGGTGAATTGACGCCATTTTGGTAAATTTTGAATAGGAAGTGTAGTGTGTACTGTGCATGTAGTTTGGTGAAGATAGATGAGAAATTTGTACTGGAGAGCATGCTGGCCTACTCTCTGTGTAACTGAGACACTGAAAAAGTTCAGCAAAGGGGGATGGTCAGGAACTAGTCCTGAGGGCTGATGAAACGGGAGCTCCAGCACTCCCTGTCATCAGCTTTCCATCCACCTCGGGAGTACTGCCCTGCTCGACTGGTGCCCTGCTCGACTGGTGCTACAGTCTACTTGAGTCGTGTTGGCATTAGCAATACCCACACACACACACACACACACACACACACACACACACACACACACACACACAGAAAAAGCCGAGATCCAAATACAAGCCCCCCGACATACATACATACACACATAAATACACACGTTCATACACACAAAACAGAGGCTTGCGCACGCGCACACACACACACACACACACACACACACACACACACACACACACACACACACACACGCACACACATACACACACACACGCACACATACTTGGAAGCAAAAACGGCCGCCATTAATCCTGAGGCGGGAACAAAAAGATGTGTTTATGAAATTATGCACGAGGGCCAAATTACAGAGCAGGTGTTTGTAAATTATTAGTGGACTCATAATTCCGGCTTGCATAAATATTATCCTTATTATCTGAACTACCCCCTTGCTTTTGCTCTCTCTCTCTCTCTCTCTCTCTCTCTCTCTCTCTCTCTCTCTCTCTCTCTCTCTCTCTCTCTCTCTCTCTCTCTCTCTCTCTCTTTCTCTCTCTCTCACCCACACACCCACACACACACACGCACACGCACACCCACACCCACACCCACACACACACACACAGATTAACTTCCCTCCAACAGCCCTATGCTTAAGACTTAAACTGCGAGAGGCGTTCCACAACACATCCCACACAACAACGAGGCCAGACCTCCTCTATCTTCGTCACGTAGTCCAGAAATTATCGCCAGAAATTCGGGGCTTGCTTTCACTCTGCAGTTTAGGTTTATCAAAATACAAACACTAATTCCTTATCCACTATCCAACAATGACCTCTTTTATATAGTTTGCCACTTCGTAATTTTTTTTTCTAATTCAGGAAAGTGTGCTAGTACTAAAGTGGGTTAGCAATCTTTCTCAACTCCTTCAGTGCTAGACTTATTTTTTTACACTGTCTTCCCATTCAGAGAATATTTTACTCCTATCAAGGCAGACCTCTCGTACTGATGGAGTTATACAGTTTATCCTGGTTAATGCTCTTTGACTTTCTTCCACTAAAGCCTAACAACCTGGCCTTAACAGGATACGGCGGCATCAAAACAGACAGCTTCACATTGGCCTTCCCAGCATGTTAGTATTCTCTCTCTCTCTCTCTCTCTCTCTCTCTCTCTCTCTCTCTCTCTCTCTCTCTCTCTCTCTCTCTCTCATACTCAAACATTTCCTAGACTATGAGGGTCAGCGTTATTTTTCTCTTTTTCTACATTATTCCTCCGCATCAATCTCTACGAAGTTCACTGCAGGAGGAAGAGTGGTAACCAACAAGAAAAAATCCCCATGATGGTCAAGTACAAATCAGGAAGGAGTACCTCACCTGAGAAAAGTGCCTGTGTAAGAAGAAGTTTTGTGATGGCTGTGTTTTCATTATATGTCAGAAACTGTATGTCTTTCTACCTATTTATTGCCAGAAGCCATAGTATGAAATGACGGGTTCCTAAGAAATACTTGTATTTGAAACGGCATTCTTTTACGATGAACGTTTTATCCATACGCTCATAGTTTTTACTTATTTTACTTTTTTTTATTTTTTTCATATTATTATCCATACTGTTGCTACGTTGTTACAGGAAGAAAATGGGGGAAGACTGCTTTAGCGTGATGACACATTTCAGATAGTTAACGAAAATACCTAAAAAAAAACAGTTTGAGCAGTAAATTGGGCGAGAGAGGAGGATGTACAGTACTTCGCGGAGACTAAGTTGTTGCTGAGTAGGGACAAAAATAACTAAAAGTCTTTTCGTCAACACTACCACTCACAGAATACACAGTCAGTCAAACCATAGATAACATAAAAAATAAAAAAGTTACACCCTGAGAGAAAGCCAAATCTGGGAGAGGTGACTAAGGTGTGAGAGCCAGGTATGGAAGGCGGGCTGTTTGAGGGCTGGCTGTCTTATTAGTAGCTGTCAGAGAGAGAGAGAGAGAGAGAGAGAGAGAGAGAGACAGACAGACAGACAGACAGACAAACAGACAGACAGTGTGTGTGTGTGTGTGTGTGTGTGTGTGTGTGTGTGTGTGTGTGTGTGTGTCAGGCAAAGTGAGACACGTAGGTATACAGTAGGGTGTAATTTAAGACATAAGGCATGGATGAGTCGTGAGGCACGGGTGGGAAGGGATGTGTGGGACAGTGTGTGGGGCAGGGTTGTGGGGGTGGGTATAAGCAGGTCGTTAAAGGTGACACGGGGTGATAATGGTGTCGTAGTGGGGTGGGGATGAACACATTATTCAGTTTATAGGCCTGGCTTTACGGGGATCATGTCTGAGGCGCTTCCGGGGAGGGGAGACAAGGGGGAGAGACCATTGACTGAAATGGCACACACACACACACACACACACACACACACACACACACACACATAGGAGAGAGAGAGAGAGAGAGAGAGAGAGAGAGAGAGACAGACAGACAGACAGACAGACAGACAGACAGAGATAGAGACAAACAGACAGACAGACAGACAGACAGAGAAAATTTTCTTCAAACATGAGTTTACTTTAGATCATAATATACTCACGCAAAATGCTCTGCAAATCTCATGATCAAGTTAATTCCGAAACAGGACGAAAGCCATGAACTGAGTGAGCCATATGAGAGCGTATGCTATATTTCATGCACAGACAGCTGACTTCGCAACAATCTTCAAACAAATCTTTAACACCACACAGAAACCTGGTAGCCCTAAAGACCCAGTCAACCAACTTGACATGAAAGCAGCGGCGGATGACCATAAAAAAAAAAAAAAAAAAAAAAAAATCAAGAGGAACAACAAAACACCGAGGACATGGGTCTGAAATAGATGATACACCATAAATTCTGAATGCTTTCCTAAATGTTCCAAGTTTGTTAGCTGATTCATTGCCACTTTTTTTACCCTTCACTTGTGTCCTAACAAAGTACCAGTTTCACTTCTACACGTTTCTGAGGTGATTATAATACTGTCATGCAATTACTTTCTTACTTTAATAGTCAATTCCCTACTTCATGTCACCATCCACAGGGTACCCTGCGACCCTCCTGTCCTGATATACCCTTCTTGCAATTCATTATTTACATTTCCATTCTTGCCCAGCATAGTGTCGTGACACTTAAAGTCGCGCCCATTCTCCAAAGCCAGGTCATTCACACTCACTACACACTCCGTTATATATATATATATATATATATATATATATATATATATATATATATATATATATATATATATATATATATATAAAACCACATTCAAACTAGAGAGCACTCAGTGGGGCGCATCTCTCCGACAAGGGCAAAGTAATATCCAAACCACTCTTCATAATGGGTTAGGTTTTCTCATCATTGATTACGGTTTCACAATATAATGTTTTCCGGATCCAGAATCGGTAATACGATCCGGAACGGTCCCAAAAGTTAATCGACTGTTCCTTGGGATATGGACTATCTACCCACCAAATTTGGTCCAAATCTCTTAGTTTTTGTATAGTCCTACTGACAGACAACCAACCAACCAAACAAACAAAGAGAATAAACAGAAGTGATAATATACTCTCCTTGTCGGAAAGACTAAAAGAAGATTAGAAAAAAAAATATCGTAGGTCATTTTCCACAGGCACTGCCACCTTTGCACCCTCATATTCGTAAGTATTCTTTAAGCACCATCCACATTCCTTGTCTGTTTGGTCTATCATGTGGTTTTTACAGATCCATGAAGATACCATACAACCTTCTCTTCTTTAAATTTTTTTTATTAGTCACCTTGGAGGGATAATACGGTCTGCATATCCCCTCTCCTCCTAAAACCCACTGGTTTCTCTCCTGGTATTCCCTCGGCTCTCTTCCTCACTCTGTCAAGAGGTAAAGTATATCCTTTCCCACAATGCTAAGGAGACATATATCCCCATGATTACCACATATTACTCACTCTCCTTGTACAAGGGAAGTTTAATATCTGACTTTTTGTCCTTTGAGCACTACCATTCTTCCAAGTCAATCTGCACATTCGCGAGATCCATTAAATTACTATGTACGGATGACATTATTTAACTTAAAGGAGACTTTTCGCAATAGAGAAATTATACACAACCTTCATCAACTTCTCCACAACTATAAGTCTTTCCTAAGTTGAATAAAATCGACTGTTGGCAGCTTGCTGAAGTACACGCCACCGTAATAAAGTGGTCAACATCCACAATATCGGGACCTAGTGAATCTGGGGTCTGTGCACGCTCTCACGCAGCGTCCCAGGTAAACAAACAATCCCCGTGTGGCAAAATGGTGCCAATATTTTTTCAGCTCATCAATTTCTACTCCAGCTAGGCCACAGCTGGGGGCCCCTGGAGGAGTATTTATGAAGGGTCTTAATCAATATCAACAAAATTCGGCATTAGTGAATTATTACTTGAAATCGCTTTGTTTGGTAGAATTTTTCACTTCAGTCATCATGCTTGTCTCGCTGCGAAGTGTCTGGTAGCTGCATGAGTTAAGATATAAGGACAAACAATCAATCTCACACCCAGACTAAGCTCAGGAGGGTTTGTGAATATAGTGTCAGGCTGGGGTTTGGGCTGATGTATCCCGGCACCCCCACCGTTCCCGCCACTCACTAACTCACGCCGCTGACTATCTCTTCATCGCTCCCTGCCCCGTATTCTACCCGACCCGCCCAAGAAAGATATTTATAAAGAATCCTAAACAACTCACAAGATAACAAGTTCGTAGTGCTTAACAGTTATCGCAGTCCGTTTGTTTTATTCTATTTTGTTTTTATTTAAACAAAAACTCTTACTTGACTGTAAACTATTTGGTAGCTCTATGATTGAAGACAACGTGGATACAAGCAAATTTACAGTATATAGGATTTCAGCTTTTTAGTCAGGTTCAAGAATACAGTCACTGGTTCTGTAGCCGGCACGTACGGTCACCAACCTCATCGATACTCGGCCGGCACTCCCACACCTAAGATCACCGTCCTTTTACAGAGTCTTGTGTTCTCACTGGTTCTGTATCACCGTTGAAAGTATTTTAAGTGTCTTCATCCCCACCCATTTTTGTGAGCCGTATTTTATGTGGCGACGAGGGCCTCCTAACAATATTTCCTTAGCGGTTTATTTTACATGTTACATCTTGGCAATCTTTTTGTGTGTTTATTTTTAATCGTTTTAATATCGACGTAATATTAGTAACATACAAGAGGATACTGAGGTGTAATGTGCAGAACAGATCGCCAAGGATGAGAAGTTACACAGCAAAGTCACTTAGAATACGACCCAATTGGCGGCACAAATGCTTTCTAACGTCGCTTACTTACGATTTCCTATGCATATTACCGTACATATTACTATTACCTTTATTATATCCTACATAATTTTAATCTCAATAAACACAGAATAAACAACATACAAGGGGATACCTGCGTGCTATATGCAGACATAAACTGTTAATCAAGTGCCAGACAGCCTCCTAAGTTAAGAATACAAGACACAATCAGCAACCTTAGCATCCGTATACTCAGCCGGTAATACCAAAGATCAGCTCAGGGGCATTGTTTTTTCCGACTCTGGCCATAGACTCAACAAGTTCGTTCCCCGAGGCCCAATATTCCTTGTCCTTGTCGCACACCTTTATGTGTCAACATTTCAGTGCTAATACCCACCTTCCATACTGAATACGAACTAGGACTCTTTTTCAGAACTGATGTAATGGTATGAGCGGGGTGTTTCTATGTCAGTGGCGCTGCAGAAGACCAGTAAAGTAAAAAAATACTCGTATCAAATTAACCAAAGTGTTCTCTGCCCCATCCGGCTGTTTAACACGCGTCCATCTGAAGAACAGACCATTTTTCCAACCACTTGACGACTACCACATCTTCACAACTTCACTTACAGCTAGTAATTCCACACCCATCCCAGCTCCCTACGTGGTAACAGGACGCGTAAAGTGTAGAAACCAGAAAGGGACGACATTCGTGTACAGTATAACAACCTGTCAGCAGACTGCTAAATGGTACGGAATGATAATGGTCACGCTTCCAGTCACTCTCCTATGAAACCGAAGTTCTTGGCCCCATGCCCTACGATAATAACCAATGGTAGGAAATAATTCCTTCATAACTGTCTGTGGGGAAACCAATTGTGTATGATAAATGACGAACATAAATAAATAAGAAAGGTACTGAATATATATATATATATATATATATATATATATATATATAGATATATATATATATATATATAGATAGATAGATAGATAGATAGATAGATAGATAGATAGATAGATAGATAGATAGATAGATAGATAGATAGAGACAAAAAAATGATCTACGACAGAAGCAGATGGGGGCAGAATGAGTGACGGGTATGAATATAATAAGCGTTGCAGCCCCTTTTGATCTTTGCCGTCGACGAAATGGTCTTTACCCTGCGGAGAAGGGATTAATCACCTAAGGTCCATTTTTGCGTGGAAGGTGAATGCCTGTGGAATACAGCAAAGAGCTTCAAAGCCTTCATCGATGAATGAAAGGATGTATGTTACGTTTAGCCGGAAACTTTCGTTATAGCTCTCATATCTTATGGTTTCCTTGCAGTATTCTATTTCTAGAGCCTATGCACTTCATACACCAGTACGATATAGGGTTAGGATGATACTAAGCGAAATTTCAAGGACATGGATCCAATCCTACCCTAACTCTTTTAGTACGATGAAGTATTTGCGGTTTATTCTTGCTACTTCAAAAATATTTTATTCTGCACAGGGAAGAACTCTCCTAGTGAATGGTTAGTGAAGGCTGTTTCTGACCATTACAGTTCAAAAAAACTCCCTAATGGTGGTAAGGTAAAGTTTAAATGCACCCATCGTAATGAAAGGACTAAGAGTATGACGACCAGCTTTTATCTCTTTCATCCTCTCAAGGCTGTGACGACTGTTTATTTTATTTTTGCCGCTGCCAAGCGATTATAATCAACTCAAGAGAACATCTTAGTGGTGAAAGGAATAATGAGAACTACACCTAACAATTTCCGTTCGAATAATTTCTCTAAAACTATATAAAACTGTCTGGAGACAACAAGAATAAAAGAATAATTACGTAAAAAGTACGGTAGGTCTTGGTAAGTCCTTGGACGTATTTTGCAACTTATTCTAGTTAAAACTAGCCAATTTTATTCAGCTTAGGAGAGATCCCTCTGAGCGATGGGGTTGCTCTATCCTTTACCTGTCCCTCCCCCACACGGTCGTCAGCCCCGTACGAGGTCATTAGTCACTCAGTGGGCCGCCACAGCACTCACCGCCTCGCCATCCATCACTCACTCCACAATTAGCCAGGCGGGGCGGTGAAGCCAGCAATTGTATGTAATAAAGACTTTGCCAGCTTCCAGGATAAACAGGTCTCCAAAGCAGTGTACTGTTATCAGATATAGTGTTGTTGTTCGTACTGGTTCAGTGTCATATTCACTTTTGTTGGATATTTATGGTAGGTGTGTGAACGAAAAAAATAAATAAATAAATAAACACTCCTGTACACAAATCAAGTTCAAGATTTGTAAATATACTGTAGATCCTGTACGGGAGTAGTATGAAGAGGCTGCTCAAGGAGATGATTTGGATTTTTGCCTGTCGACTGCACGCGGGTCATGGAGGCAGCATGTAATCATTTCCTCAGTCAGTCTTCCCCATGAACACGACACACTTTAGTTCTATTACATCCAGGTCCCAAATATCTTTCCAGGAGTACAGAGACAAGGGCTAAACAAACTCCGTCCATTATAATAATACAACAGTTTAATACAACAATTTAATGTCCAGTAGCGGCTCCTGCTTTTCTTTACAAGGGCTCTAAAATTAACTTTGGTGAGTCAGAAGCAAAAAGACACTAATAATACTGACTGATGGCCAAGGCATGTCATCAGTGCCCTTTTACTGCGGATTCACAGAGCTAATTGCCAAAATTCATTCAGAGAGAAGCAGGAGGGACGACACGACTTCTGCTTAATTGTACCTACAGGCTGAGTGGGATCTGGCTGGTGATAATGGCGTTCTGGGCCTGTACTCTCTTGAGCCATGGAGGGAGGTGGTGGTTAAGTGGTAAAATGTCTGGCCTGCCTTTCAAAAGGGCGAGTGATCGATCCCAGAATGAGGCAGGAAACAGTTTGGGGATTTGAATTTCGTTACAACAGTCCTAATAAATCTCCCTCAGATCCGCTGCTAATAATACAGAACCAGTCCTGAAGACAGCCCCAGTATGTATCAAGCATGGCCGGTGAGTATCAATGCCCAAGTGTGACATGCCAAGGTGTGTGCGCCATCGCCATCTGGTGTGTGTAGAACTGCTTGGCCTTGGGAACGGGCTGTGTCTACCATGCCCTGAGCCGGATAATACAGTGCGTTAATCTTCTACTGTATGTTATTTATACAAATAATGGTCATTTTGAGAGCTAAGAAAAACAAACAAGACAATGTCAAGGTAGAAAAAACGGAATTTGCAGACGAAATAGCTAAGGAAGAGGTGCTAAAGAGACTCCAAGTCCACAACATTATCACCATTGTATATGGTACCTGACCGGACCTGCCTCTCTCTCTCTCTCTCTCTCTCTCTCTCTCTCGCTCTCGTGTGTGTGTGTGTGTGTGTGTGTGTGTGTGTGTGTGTGTGTGTGTGTGTGTGTGTGTTATTTCTCAGAGCTGTGTTAACTCAAATTAAACGTCCCAGCATCACCAAAGAAAAGAGGCAGTGAAGCAACATTACAGCAAACAGCAAGAAAAATGGCAGGAAGAAGCGAGAAAAGAACAGATGAAAGATCGAAATGTGCATTGCGCTGGAGCAACACACTACCAGAAGCAATATTAAAAGACAATAAACAGTTAAATAAATAAATCATGCTAAATCAACAGCAAATAGTTTTTTATTGCATTTCCATCAAACTTTAGTAGTGGTATAAAATCTCATCCACTTCACAACACCAGAAATAACTACCAACCATACCTTAGTTATATCAATTCTCGTAGTTACCCATAACACCATCCAGTTTAATTTACAGAACAGAAATAACCCTCAACCTTACCCTCTTCACATCAATACCTCACAACTATCCAAACCACCATCACCCCTTTCCATTTCACAGTACCAAAAATAATCACCAACCTCTCTATCAAAACTTTACCACTACCCAAACCAACTCTATCCCCAACATTTCACAACACCAAAAATAACCCCCATCCTCTTCACACCCCAACTTTACCAAAACTCACGCCACCCTCCCCCCTTGCAACATAAAAACATCATCACTATCAAACCACCATAGTCCCCTCTACATCACAATACCAAAAATAACTACACCTGCACCTTTACATTCCAGGCTCACCATTACCCACATCACCACCCCCACCTTGTCACATCAAAATATCACCACTGCCCACACAACCCCCACCCCTTCCGCCTGCAGGTTCGCCAGCGTGGTGCTAAAACAGGGTGAAACTGCGGGGTCAGGGTGCCGGGAGTGGCCACAACAACATGCTGTAAAACTACAGAAATGCTTAATGGATGTGGAGGTACAGTTGCGGTCAACAGTTCTTTTTACACCGTCGCGGAACTGCATCAGATCCTAATGAGATCCTGTTAGCTTAATTAACAACAACAACGCAATGAGCTAAATTGTTTTATTCATTACTCGAGACTCCAAAAGTATCAATATGTAATTGAATATTTACTTCATCAGTGATAAAAGCAAGCATACGAGTCAGCTGAAACTAGCAATGCTGAGAACAATTCGAGGTCAAGGTATAAGAAAACCTTACGGCAAGGTACTAAAGTATATTTATAGACATAACACTGCTATCACAAAACTCCACAAGGATGGCCCGAAAATATCAGTAAAAGGAGCAGTTACACTATCTATCTATCTATCTATCTATAGCCCGACGCCCTAATCCCGCAAAGGGTGGCCGCAGACAAAACGCCTCCAAGTCACTCTGTCACCCACCATTTGACTCCCCTCCCCCCAACTCACCCCCCCCTCCCTCATATACCTCTCAACTCCATCCCTCCACCTCATCCTCGGTCTACCCCTCCCTCTCCCTCCCTCCACCTCACCTACATACACCCTCTTAGTCAGTCTTTCATTCTCCATTCTCTCCACATGTCCAAACCACCTCAGTGTATTTCTCCTAATCTTTTCAACCACATCCACATCTACCCCACAACGTTCCTTCACTTCTTCATTCGTCAACCTGTCCCTCCACGTTACTCCACATGCTCCTCTCAAGTAACTCATTTCCACTGCTCTCACTCTTGACTTGTTCCCCTCTTGCAATGTCCACGCCTCGCTTCCATACGTCAGGGTAGGGATCACAATACCATCATGCAGTGACTTCTTAACTTCCATACTCACCTCCCTATTTCTCATCACTGCTTTCAGTGTACCAACAACCTTTCTTCCCTGCTGTACCCTTTCACGTACTTCATCCCCCAAAGTTCCATCCTTACTCATCACACTACCCAAGTACTTGAATGCACTCACATTCTCCATATCCTCACCATCCAACCTCACTGCACACTCTGTGACTTCATTCCTCTCAAACACCATAACTTTACTTTTGTTTACATTAACTTTCAGCTTCCTCCTCCTACACACTGTCCCAAATTCATTCACCAAACAGTTACACAATGAGAAAAAATTTCGTCCATTTATTCACTGTTGCCTAAATGAGAAAGACAATAAAGGAATTGAAATAGACGATAATACGTGAACGATCAGTCGTTGATAGGATGACGACAGAGTACTTTTCAGTGAATCATGCAATGAACTGCAGGGAATGATAGTTAACAGGAACAGGAACGTACTGAAAGTAGGTCTGAGGATGAAAATGAAAATGACTGTTGTTTAGCAGATACGTTCAGACCTAGTCTGTAAATGATGAGATGAAGAACTACAATACGGAAGTCTTCACATCATTAGACAGTTCAGACAATTTTTGTTCATGACAGCGTAGTTAAGAGGTGAACAGAAAAAGAATGGAGGGCTGTTGGTAAACAATGTGATATAATGAAGAAGAAAACTTTTTTTTTTTCTAATGGGTATAGGCCTATAATCAATGTGATGTCCTTGCTCTAGTTCATGAATCGAAAACCTAGAATCAATTTCTTCGTTTACGGGCAGTCAACAGACATGACCAAAGTACAGTAGATCCAAACCTTGGTATTTGTTTGCAAATGTGAACAAGGAGGAATTTCTGATCGGAATTGTACAAAGCTCGTGAAGCCGGACACAAAGTACCCCCAAGATGAAGCAGATTGACAGGTGGAGTATCCTTGTTATGGTGGCTGTAAAATGGCTTGACGCTGCAGCCGCTTCTTCGTAAAGGCTTGTAGCACAGGTCTAATTTGGGACTGCTGTGCACTAGTGGTGTGGGATGTTGTGATGCACTAATGGTATAGTGTAGCATACTCTACCATACTCGTTGTGTAGTGTAATGTAGTGTAGTGTAGTGCAAAGTGGTACAATAGGGTGCGATGTAATGAGTAATCTTGAGTATAGGAAAATAAAACAAAAGTGAGAAGTACTGTTGAAAAGAGAGAGAGAGAGAGAGAGAGAGAGAGAGAGAGAGAGAGTAAGAAGCTGGTTGTCAAACTCACTGCGAGAAGGTGCCTACTAGTGCTGACTCAAAGGAGGTGAATGCATGAGGTGAAGGAAGGTACAAGGAGAAAATCGAGGAACAACTTTGAGGGTGATTGTGAGGGGTGACTGGACGACGTGACTGTTTAGGTGCCGAGGGAGGATTACTGTGTGGAGTCACTGCAAAGGATAACTAGGGGTTGGTCACTATGATACGACAGTGTGGGATGATTTAACATGGTGACCTTGTGTCACGAATCAATTCGCGACATTTCCTTTTTGTGAGAAGCCACGAACTATTAGTGGAAAACTCATTGTGTATCGCTCAGTTAACCGTTTCTCTCTCCATTTCGGGGTATACTTTTCAAATAATTCGTCACTTTCAAAAGTGACCGATTTAATGCACGTCACTAAGTGCGCTACTGAGCGATACAATTGTTTCTTTATCGTTCGCCTCTGCTTGCATAAACCGTTAGCCACGCCTTCTTCCGGTGGCTCGTGCTTCCTGCCCATACATTATTTGAATTCAGTCTTGTGTTTGCTGTGACGGAGAAAGGGTCTGTGCTCAGAAGTGGAGAGGTCAGCTAGCACCCCAAGCTCCATTAGTACAGTTAATCCCAGTACTCCCACCCCCCACTCCTCGGGTGATACATAGTATTCATCGACTGGTATTTCTTTTTGTGTATTTTGTAGTTTTAAGAGCTTAGTTAAGGTGTTTTTCCCTAGGCGTAAGTATTTAGCTTTTGTGAGAGTGAGTGAGTGCGTCTCATTGATTTGATTTGAAATGTAACGTTAAATTTATTTTTTTGTAATTAATAAATTTAACAGTTCTTTTCCTTGAGCTTCATGTAAAGTAAACTCGTGTTTCATTTCTCCGAATTAAGCTTATTTCCCACATAACTCCTAGCTTGCATAAACGTTTTACTATTCATAACTGGTACTTAGACCAGTCTTGTTGTATTAACTTAAAATCCGTTGTGCCAGGAGTTAATGCATCAGCAAGAACCTGATGTTATTATTATTAGTATTAGTTATTTATTGTCAGGGGTGATGTAACTTTCTCCAGAGGCTAACAGTACAGTAATTCAGCAATTGTGAGTAATTAGTCTCTGCTGTGTACTGTTGAGAAAGTTTATAAATTCTCGTTCTTGAGAATCTTAGCAAGTCAGCGTAAAGTAATCGTTGCTTGATGTAGCAAGACAATCATTGTCTTTGCTCTTCAATATTATTGAATATTATTATCAAATTAAATAATATTTAACCATTTATATCAAAATTACCGTGATATTATAAAAACCCCGTGACAATTGGCGACCTCGCCAGGATATTAACTCCTAGCTATAAAGCTACTCTCGAGATAGTGCTCACTCATTCATATTTAGGTATTTATCATTAAAGTTTATAGACACAAGTTTACTGGTGTTTACCGTTAAATTTAGCAAGTGAATTTTGCTTTATCAATCCATAGAGTACTTAACTCTAGTTTATTCTTGGTAACGCCAGACGATTTTATTCGCTCCTGGGAAGTCGCCGTACCCATTGTGTTTATTATTGAGTCTTCCCAGTCATTTACATTTTTTATTTATTCTTTGCCAGTTAACTGGATAAGACTGGTCACCACTAGCTTGTGTCTGTACTCTTTACTTTTGTTTATTAGTATTCGTCGCTAAGCAGTCAGTACTCAATTTCAGTTTGCTTAATAAACTAGCGAAATGGCTACTACTGTATTTTTACAGGAAGCCAAAGAAATGGGTCTTTCGGACCCAACCGAAATTAAAGAGTATATACTCTCACGGCATAATCAGGAGCAGCAGCGCGAGAATGATGCCCGTGAAGAGCGTAAGATTCAGCGCGAATACGAGCGAGAACAGCGTGAGGAACGCGAAAAGGAGCGCGAGTACGAGCAAAAACAGCGCGAACTCGACTTAGAACATGAGCGAGAACAGCGTGAGGAACGCGAGAGAGAACGAGAGCACGAACGTGCGGAGCGAGAAGCACGTGAAAAACATGAACTTGAAGTGCTGAAGCTCAAGCGAGATTCCTTGGCTTCAGACACGTCTGCTGCAGTTGGTCCAAGCTCCACGAGCTTTCTCCCTGCACATGTCCTGGCGACCCCACGCATCAAGCTTCCTTCATACAAGGAAAGCGAGCGAATCGAGCCGTACATAGCTCGTTTTGAGGACATGGCAGACTTATATCAACTGGATGAGGCAGCTAAGCGGCTTCAGTTTCTTAGCCTATTTGAGGGCCCTGCCCTCGATATCCTCCACAGAATTCGTGGAGACAATCTCACATATGAGATGATGAAAGCTGCACTCATTAAGGCGTATGGTCTCACAGTAGACGACGCCAAAATTCAGTTCATGCGAGCTCGTCTCCAAGACAAGGAGACAGCTGTTCAGTTCCTTGATCGTCTCACAGCTTACTTAAATGAGTGGATGGAGAAAGATGAAACTCCTTCCACGCGTGAGGGGATAATTGACCTTATGCTGCGTACACAGCTAGAGAGGTCGTGGCCTGCTGAGCTCATAGCACAGCTTAAGATCTGCCAGGTGAAAGATGCCAGCCAAATGGCAGAGAAGGCTGACGCATTCTTTACTGCATACGGGTATCAAGCTCGTAAGCAAAACACCTGGAGCAGAAAAGATACTGCCAAGTCTGGGAAGCCGTCTCAGACTGAATCCCAGCACCAAGGCCATTCTCAGAGTAATGGCCAAGGTCCAAAACCACAGAAGGACCAGGGGCAGAACACTCAGAAACCTGAGTGGAAGAGGTACAACAAGTACCCTAACCAGCAGCAGTATCAGCCACGCAACCGACCGTCGGGACAAACTTTTTCACCTCCAGCTCAAAAGAGGCAGGAAGCGAATGCAGCCTTCATTCCTCAGCAGCAGCCTGGTGGTCACGTCCCTACCAGTGTGGGTACTTCCCCACAGTTCACTAGTCCCACAGTGACAGTGAACCTCCCTCCACAGATGGCCAATGTTCCATCTTCCCAATATAACCCTCAAGGCACAATGTTTGCCACATCAATTCAGCAGCCTCATGAGTGGCTAGCTGCTTCCTCCACAGGCCCTCCCACAGGTGACAGTACCTTCCTTGTTCAGCCAGGGTTTGTGGGAGGCATTCCTGTGAAGGTCCTGAGAGACAATGGTTCCTCAGGTTGCTCTGTTAAGCAGAGTTTAGTTCGGCCTGAGCAGTATACAGGTCGACAGATCCATGCAAAGCTTATTGATGGATCAGTGAGATTGTTCCCTGAGGCATGTATCCAGGTGGCATCTCCATTTTATACTGGTACGACACTTGCAGTTGTCATGCCAGAGCCTCTATTTGACTGTATAGTAGGCAATATTAATGGAGTCAAGGATAGTTGCTCCGATGACGCTACTCAGACTTCGGCTGCTGCGGTAACACGAGCCATGACTGAGGCTCCAGACTGTGTCACCCCAGTGATCATTGAATCGCCGCAAGATCTGATGTGTAGTCAACTTGTTGTACAAGAACAACATTCTGACCCGACACTTGCTACCGTGCGGAACAAACAAAAGGGTCAGTGATAAAGTATTCATGGGGAGGTCGAGCCAAGTTCCTTCGTAAACAAGGACGGCTCTGCCGTGAGTCACGAACACCCGAGGGCGAGGTTCGACTGCAGTTTGTCGTTCCCGCCAAGTACCGCCTAGCAGTGTTACAATGGGGTCATTGTTCAGTCTCAGGAGGTCACATGGGCAAAAGGAAGACCCAGGGCCGTATCCGAGCTGACTTTTTCTGGCCAGGGATGGGACGGGACATAAATAGTTTTGTCCGTTCCTGCAGTGTGTGTCAAAGTAACACCACTAATCAGGGTCATGTCCTTCCTGTGCCATTCATAACCACACCTGTAATCTCTGAGTCAGTTGAGAGACAGGGTAGTGGTGAAGTGGGTGCAGGCCTGACGTCTCGCCCATTGGCCCCATAGGACACATTATGTCCGGGGCCTGTACATACATATTATGTACCGTAAGTTAAGGGGGAAAGTTGAGAGGCGACTCGAGGCTATGGAAGACCCAAGTTTGCATAAGGATTCTCAGCTTCCCGGTACTAATATATGTACCGTAGGTTAAGGGGAAGTTGAGAGGCGACTTGAGGCTATGGAAGACCCAAGTTTGCATAAGGATTCTCAGCTTCCTGGTACTAATAGAAGTACTGTAGGTTAAGGGGGAAGTTCGAGAGAGAACTCCGCAGAGCGACTTGAGGCTATGGAAGACCCAAGTTTGCACAAGGATTCTCAGCTTCCCGGTACTAATATAAGTATTGTATTGTAGGTTAAGGGGAAGTGAGAACTCCGCAGAGCGACTTGAGGCTATGGAAGACCCAAGTTTGCACAAGGATTCTCAGCTTCCCGATACTAATATAAGTATTGTAGGTTAAGGGGGAAGTTCGAGAGAGAACTCCGCAGAGGTGACTTGAGGCTATGGAAGACCCAAGTTTGCACAAGGATTCTCAGCTTCCCGGTACTAATATAAGTATTGTATTGTAGGTTAAGGGGGAAGTTCGAGAGAGAACTCCGCAGAGGCGACTTGAGGCTATGGAAGACCCAAGTTTGCACAAGGATTCTCAGCTCCCCGATACTAATATAAGTACTGTAGGTTAAGGGGGAAGTGAGAACTCTGCAGAGGCGACTTGAGGCTATGGAAGACCCAAGTTTGCACAAGGTTTCTCAGCTCTCCGATATTAATATAAGTACTGTAGGTTGAGGCACAGGTTGAGGACCCGTGTGCAGTTCGAGGCTATGGAAGACCCGAGTTTGCACAGGGATTCTCGACTTGCCGACCATAATCGTGTGCTAAAATTAATGGCGACCTCGAGCGTACTTTTCATAGCATGTACTGACTGCTAGCCAGAGAGAGTAATTGTAACATAATAAGAATTTTGTCCCATTGACACTTTTGATGCTTCACCTCAATTGGTTTTGCAGGTTCAGCAATGGGTGTAGCAGTTTTGCTGTGCGGGCCAGCCGATCGTCTGCCGCACGCTGCCACCTCTTCTCCTCTGCCTTCGTCATCACCATAATATTATTTACTGTGTCATTTTACACGTAGGTACAGTTACACTACAACTGTCACACCTACACTGTGTATTACATACACCACGCTACACAACAATTAGTTGTCAGTGTAAATGTAGCGAATTTTCGCTCAGTTTGACCTGAGTACAGGATTTTCACCGTCGTCACGGAGTTTTTTCCTCAAGCTTGCTTCTATTAACGTAAATACGAGGTTTTTTCGCTCACTGACGACTGCGACTTTCTCCTGTAGCAGGATAGCACACACACCACAGTGTGAATCTTGTGTGACTGAGTTAGGATTTATATGTATGTATATTGAAATCTTTCTTCTGAAGGAAGAAAGATTTAATTTTCATGGGGCGTAATGTCACGAATCAATTCGCGACATTTCCTTTTTGTGAGAAGCCACGAACTATTAGTGGAAAACTCATTGTGTATCGCTCAGTTAACCGTTTCTCTCTCCATTTCGGGGTATACTTTTCAAATAATTCGTCACTTTCAAAAGTGACCGATTTAATGCACGTCACTAAGTGCGCTACTGAGCGATACAATTGTTTCTTTATCATTCGCCTCTGCTTGCATAAACCGTTAGCCACGCCTTCTTCCGGTGGCTCGTGCTTCTTGCCCATACATTATTTGAATTCAGTCTTGTGTTTGCTGTGACGGAGAAAGGGTCTGTGCTCAGAAGTGGAGAGGTCAGCTAGCACCCCAAGCTCCATTAGTACAGTTAATCCCAGTACTCCCACCCCCCACTCCTCGGGTGATACATAGTATTCATCGACTGGTATTTCTTTTTGTGTATTTTGTAGTTTTAAGAGCTTAGTTAAGGTGTTTTTCCTAGGCGTAAGTATTTAGCTTTTGTGCGAGTGAGTGAGTGCGTCTCATTGATTTGATTTGAAATGTAACGTTAAATTTATTTTTTTGTAATTAATAAATTTAACAGTTCTTTTCCTTGAGCTTCATGTAAAGTAAACTCGTGTTTCATTTCTCCGAATTAAGCTTATTTCCCACATAACTCCTAGCTTGCATAAACGTTTTACTATTCATAACTGGTACTTAGACCAGTCTTGTTGTATTAACTTAAAATCCGTTGTGCCAGGAGTTAATGCATCAGCAAGAACCTGATGTTATTATTATTAGTATTAGTTATTTATTGTCAGGGGTGATGTAACTTTCTCCAGAGGCTAACAGTACAGTAATTCAGCAATTGTGAGTAATTAGTCTCTGCTGTGTACTGTTGAGAAAGTTTATAAATTCTCGTTCTTGAGAATCTTAGCAAGTCAGCGTAAAGTAATCGTTGCTTGATGTAGCAAGACAATCATTGTCTTTGCTCTTCAATATTATTGAATATTATTATCAAATTAAATAATATTTAACCATTTATATCAAAATTACCGTGATATTATAAAAACCCCGTGACACCTTGTAAGATGACAGAAGGGATGGCCATGGGTGACTGAGTGAGGTGATTGTGTGACATGACTTGAAGCAACTGGGTGGTATGATTGTGTAAGGTGGCTGTGATGGTTAACTGGGGGTGGCTATATGAGATAACTGTGAGGTATGATTGTGAGGGTTGACTAAGGGTAACTGTATGAGGTATGTGTATGAAGTGAAGGAGAGGAATGAAATGGTGATGTTACTATATGGGTGACTGAGAGAAGTGACTGTTTAGTGACTGTGTGAGGAGGACCCTATTCGATGACTACAAGTACGTAATGTGACTGAGAGGGGACAGAGGAGTGCTTGTGTGTTATGACTGCATGGGGTAATTAGGTGGAGTGATTTTACAAGGTTATTGTATGAGGTGAATGTACGAGGTGACTGAAAGAGGTGACTTTGTGGGGTTCCTCTACAAGGGGACTACAAGGTGACTGAGTGATAATCGTCCAGAGTGATGGTGAGTTATGTAACTGGATGAGTAAATTATGAACGGCGACTGTGAAGAAAACTGTGTGGGTGTATAACTGTGAGGATCGATTAAAAGAGAAACTGTGAGGGTGACTCTACGGTGCGGGCTACGATGCGGGTGTGGCAGTGTGGATACAGCCCCTATGTTTACCTATAAAGTCTGACCAAGGCTATACTGATCTATTAATTTCACTTGCTGATGTGCTCTCTCTCTCTCTCTCTCTCTCTCTCTCTCTCTCTCTCTCTTTCTGTGTGTGTGTGTGTGTGTGTGTGTGTGTGTGTGTGTGTGTGTGTGTGTGTTCATGTAAATGTGTGCATATATGTAGGTCTGCCTCTATGTGTGTGCATAACTGATCACACAGATATTTGTTTACCGCCAACCTGTGTTCTACATTGTACAGGAAAGAGAAACAAGAACCGGAATGATGCAAACAGGCAGTGATCACGCAGGCAGGGCGAGGCAGGGAGGTGAGGCAGAGAGGGAGAGGCAGAGGTGGAAGACAGAGAGTTGGTTGGCAGGGCGAGGCAGGGAGGTGAGGCAGAGATGGAAGACAGAGAGTTGGTGAGATGAGCAGGGAGAGAGACGGGGAGTGGGGCAGGGAAGGCGATGGCAAGGAGGCAAGGAAACACAGATGCAGGAAGAGGTAAAGAAGAGGGAAGGAGAGGCAGGGAGGAAGGAAGAGGCAAAGGGACAGAGAGGATGGGAAAGATGCAGAAGAAGACAGTAAGAAGCAGAAAGGCAGGGTGGGGTGCAGACGAAGTGAGAGAGAAGCAGGTAGACAAGAAAGCAAAGAGGCAAGGAGAGGTACAGAACGAAGAGAGAGAGAGAGAGAGACAGACAGGCAGAGAGAGAGAGAGAGAGAGAGAGAGAGAGAGAGAGAGAGAGAGAGAGAGAGAGAGAGAGACAGACAGACAGACAGACAGAGACAGACAGACAGACAGACAGACAGACAGACAGACAGACAGAGGGGGGGGGAATGGGAGGTACAGAAGAAAGATGAGAAAGGCAGGGAGGAAATAAGAGGCAAAAAAACAGAAAGATGCACGGAGAGGCATAAAGCATGGATGGAAGAGGCACTGAGGAAGGGAGAGGTAGAAAGGTAAAGGGAGGTACAGAGGGAATGAGGGAGCGATAGGTACAGGTACAGAGAAGGGCAGCGAGAAGAAGACAGACAGGGAGTAGCAAAGAGAGAGAGAGAGGTACAATAGAGGGAAACGCAGGGAGAGATATAAAGGCTGGGAGGGAAAGCCAGGGAGAGGTACAGAGGATGGGAGGGAGAGGCAGGGAGAGGTACATAGACGGGTGAAAACAGGTAGGGAGAGGGCGGCAGGTGTACAATGAACCAGGGTGATCAGGGAGGGTGGTAACAAGTACGTCTAAGCTTTACTGCGGCTTGCCAAAATGCAGGCCTTTGTTGGGCATATCCTGGAAAGGGTCATGTTGGAGAGGGACCAAGAGGGGAGGGGGAGACAGACTGACAGACAGACAGACAGACAGACAGACAGACAGACAGACACACACACACACACACACACACACACACACACACACACACACACACACACACACACACACACACACACACACACACACACACACGAGAGAGAGAGAGAGAGAGAGAGAGAGAGAGAGAGAGTGGAAGGAAAGGCAGGGGTGGGAGAAGATAAGAAGGAAAAGGCAAGCAGGCAGGCAAGGAGAGACAGAGACGCCATAACAGGCAGGGAAGCATAGAGGAAAGAGAGACAGTGACAGTGAGACAGCAAGGTCAGGAGACAGGAAGGGAGAGGCAGAAGGGTTAGGAGGTACCGTACACAGACAGACAGACACTAAGACAGGGAGAGGTAGAGTAGCGTGGAGAGGGAGTCATAATTCAGAGAGAGACAGGTAGGATGAGAAGAGGTAGACAGTGAGTAATGGGATGAGGGGGATAGGAGTGCACGAGCGTGGAGACAGCAAGAGAAAAGCTGGGAGAAGCAGAGTGGCACGTGGTGATAGGCAGGGAGGCAGGTCTACAATGAAGCACGGTGAACCAAGAGCAGCGCAATATCCAGGCTTTTGTTGTGCCTGTCCTGAGTTGGGCAAGAGAAGTAAGGGGGGGGAAGGAGGTAAGCAGATAGGGGGCAAAGTGCAGAAGGGGGGATGGAAATGGAGAGAGGTAAGTGTGGAAGTAAGCAGAGAGACAAAGGGCTATGAGACAAAGGAGAGAAGAGTGGATGGAGGGAGGGAGAGGAAGTGTGGAAGCAAGCAGGAGACAGACAGGCAGGCTAATGGAAAAGCAGGAAACGGTAAGATGGGGGCAGACATGGTAATTTGGTAGGTAGATAAGTACCAAGGAGTACAAAGGAAAGCAAACAGCAACAGACCTTATGGTCCTTTCGAGGCTGTTTGTTACAGAGTAAACTATGACTACGAGATCTAACACTAAATGCAGAAGGATAAGGATAGTAAAGTAAGAAGGCTCCCCTCGCCTCCAAAACCGCCAGTTAAAACTGGCAAGAAAAAATGAGAAAAGCCACCAGGCAGCATGGAAAAACTGACATGGAAATTTCATAGGAAAGACTGAAAGGGAAAACCTACATTCTGTAATACATTATCTATAAGCTACCAGTATGAATAACCTGAAAAAGGAAGTAGTAAACTAAAATGAATAATCGAATGAATAAATAACTAATGCATGGCACTATGTACAGGTGCGGTGAGTTAACGGGACGTCTGCGGACACAGAGTGGAAATTGCACAGTGCACAGTGTGGATGTTCAGGGGTGGTGTGGCAGCCTTGCCTGGCGCTATTAAGGTAGGCAGCAGTCAATCAGGCCCCGACTCCGTTCATTCCACTGAGACTAGGAACTTTCCCATGCGGGACAAGCACACAAGTTACCTCCTGAAGCAGTGACCCCTGGTACATTACAAAAATCCCGATGGTGATCAGTTAACTAACAAGAACCCTCAGTGATCCACAGCCCATCACAGGTCGAAAGTACGAGTAGTGACCGTTAACTCAGGGCTATCTGTGCATATCCCAGTCTGTGCATATACAATATTTGCATTTAATAAATTGACCCAGGCTCTAAAAAATTAAAATAGAATAAAATACAAAATTATACATACACAAGTATTTTATTCAGGAGTAAACATACTAAGCTGGGGGTTGGATGCCAAATACTTATCCAGGTGACCTTTAAAGGTGTGTACTGTATTACAATTTACTACATTGGAGGGCAATTTATTCCATATATTTACAACTCTACTGAAGAAGAAATGCTTAGCTTCATGCGACTGGAATCGTTTGCCAATTATATTATATGCCCACTCTGAAATATTTATCTACAGCCATGATATCATGTCCTTTGAATATTTTGAATACTTGAATTAAGAGAGTGAAAGGAGGAGTGGGAAAAAACAAGTAAAAATGCAGAGATAGGAAGAGTGAAGGCAGACAGGCAGAGGTGGGAATGGCAGGGTGGAATAAGGCATGGAGGCAAGCAGGGAGAGGCAGTGTTAAACTAGGCAAACCTGTTAATTTGGGGAGGAGAAAGTTTTTCGAGGCAGGGCGACTCGAGAGAAGTTATTTACCACAACTCACAGCGAGTGACGAGTAAAATAGCTAAATGTAGCAAAAACATGTGGTACAGTTACGAATGTGGTCCTGAGGGAAGGCGAAGATGAACTCAGTTTTTCTGTCTGTTGATCACCTGCAGCCATCACACGTAGCTTGGCACGTGGCCTTTAATACTCTCCGTTCCTATTAAAACACGCTAGGGATGTCATACTTGTATTTGGTGTTACGGTATTGGGAGGGGGGGGGGAGTACTAATGACGTGTCGGTGGGGTCGTATGGAACAGCAGTGATTATGATGATATATAACTCAGATTCATCAAGTGTTTCATGCATTACCCGGGGACACAATCTCCTGACCACCGCTATATCAGAATATTCCACTATCACTTCCCCTAGGTAGGAAAGGAGTAATAAGAGAAGCGATGAAGGATGCAGGGTACGGATGTGTCGATTGGTATGCAAGGTGACTGGGGTGAAGGCATGGGGGTTACAGCAGTGAAAGAGATGTAGGGTAAGACGCAGGGCAGAGCGGGACAGGGTAGGAGGGTGGGAGGAAGGACAGGAGACATGGAAGGGCAGGGCAGGGAAGGGCAAAGCAGGGCAAGAAAGGACAGGATTGGGTCGGGAAGGAGGATGAGAGACAGGATATAAAGCATGGATGAGGAAGGACATGGCACGGCAGAGCAGTGGAAAATTGTGAGACAGAGTAGTAAGGTATTAAGAATGTAAGGCAGAGAAGCCAGAAAGGTGGGCAGAAGAAGAGGACAGCAGAGAAATAGATGGACAGGGCAGGGAGGCCCAGAAGGGTGGGAGACATGGCTGAAGGGCAATGCCTAATCGATCTCTTCTGGAAAGAGACGAGCCTTAAGTTTTTGAAAGCTGGCAACTAATTGTTTGTCCGTGAGCATTCATTAGTAACGATGTATTTTAAATAATTTTCATTATATGGGTTACAATTCTTAACCATTTCTAATGATAAGGTTGCTCAAGTAAGTTTTACGATGCTTTGATTTTCTCCATGTTAAAGTACATCATACGCCATTACTGTGGCATCATGCTGAACTGACAAAGCTGAAAATTTCACATGTATCTAGGCCATCTGATAGACTTTCTAAGGCCTCGTTTTTAAATTCATCTATGCAAATAGCTATATATATTTTATCTCAGCAATCTTATCGACACAGACGAGTATTATAACCTTTGTAATAAAAATTATTTAGTAATGCACTGCAACACTAATCACTTGTCAGATTTCAAAAGCTAAAGGCTCTTCTCTTGTCAGAAGAGATCGCATAGGCTTAGTAGGGTATCATTACACGGGAACGGGAGGTGGCAAAATGGAGCTCTAGCCGGCACTACCAAACAATGACTGAGGTAGGGTGTAAAAACAGATGGGTGGGTGGGGGGTGAGGAGAGACGGGTAGAAGGGTAAGAGGGAGGTAAGATATCAGCAGAGGCATGAGGGGAGGCACACAGGTATCTCCAGGCGACATAAACACACTTGGATTGCGCTGCTTGTCACTCATTATTGCCACCATAAAGGAGGAGGGGGTGGTCAGACGGAAGGGGGGAGGGAGAGAATGGTTTAATGGCTTGGCCCACTCAGTCCCAGGACGTTTTCTTTCAGTATATTCTAGGTAATGCCAGACCTTTATATTCGTAGCGAGAGGGTTGACGAAGACTGTCTTCAATCCGTCCAACTGAGAAAGTTTCTCCTTAGCCTTAAAAAAAAAAAAAATCTTCTTGAAAAACAATAAACGTTATCACAGTGAAGAAATTAGGCAGTTCAGGCTTCTTTCTCAAGCTATTGTTGATGGTGTGTGTTTGTGGGCAATAAACCTTCTCTCAGGGAATTACAACCAGGCAACACAAAGCAGAGGAAACACAAGAGCATGGCAGCGGTGAAGTGTTACAAAGTTCTAATAACTTCCAGCAGATGCTGTTCTGAAGCTACTAGCTGAGTAACGAGCTTGATTGGCAGTGAGTTTTACTACGTGTAATAATTCAGGGTCAAGACATGATCTTGCAAATACATAGTCTCTTTCTAATTCCGGGGTTCAATAAAAATGTCGCAAACAGGGCTCTATGTTCTTATACCCCCCTGATATATACTGTATCCTGTATAAGGTGCGCCAAGTGACTTTACCATAATATCACTTTATTAACAGAGTTATATTTCAACTAAAAGTGTACACCAATTATATTTAAACTAAATGAAGTGAGCATCAGGTAAATTAAAAATCAAGTTAAATCAAATGTTCAGAATGACCTCTTTCTTCCCTTTAACAGAACTGGCACCTCTTAGACACGCAGTGGCAGATTCGTGTTCTCATGATCATTTTCCAAGTTGTCAAATTCTGCTATTACTCTTTCTTTCAATTCTTGAAGACTTCTAGGCTTTCTCTTGTACACTTTCTCTTTGATCATCCCCCAAACTGCGAAGTTACATGGCGTTTGGTCAGGTGACCTCGGAGGCAACACAACAGTACCCTTTCTTCTAACCCATGTGCTGAAAGTGTTACCGAGAAATTCTCGAAGGCTCCTACCATAATGAAGAGGTGCACCATCTTGCATCCAAATTAATTTAGAAGCTGAAATATAACTGCGTTTTAACTGTAATACAACTGTGATAATCAAATAATATTATGGTAAAGTAACTTTTAGCCAACCATAAATATATATATACAGAACATATGTGTCCTACATCCGAAATACTGTATATATATATATATATATATATATATATAGAGAGAGAGAGAGAGAGAGAGAGAGAGAGAGAGAGAGAGAGAGAGAGAGAGAGAGAGAGAGAGAGAGAGATAGATAGATAGATAGATATAGATATATATAGATAGATAGATATAGATAGATAGATAGACAGATATATATATATATATATATATATACATATATATATATATATATATATATGGGTAGGATCCCACTGCTGCCTGGCGCATCCCCGGATGGCGGATAGGGGAAGGCCTTGTAGATATGCAAGGTACCGTCTTAAACAGTGCGGACCATGGGACCCCCTGTACATATATAGGGCTCCACCGAATATAACGAATAAGGTGGCACAAAAATTACCTCTCATCACAAACTCTGTGGCAGGGAGGTGAGATTAATTGCCACAATCCTCCCAACCAAGCATGAGTTCTATTGCAAATGATCTGACGAGCATTCCTGTTGGATCGTTTACTAAAGGTCCAGCCGCATATCTTCTTGTGCTTAAGGGCAGTGTGCTACCGAAAGTGAGTAGGCACTGTGTTGGCAAGTTAGACTCTGGGATATTAAACAAACTGAAATCCAAGAAGATCTATGAATACAATGCAAGAAGCCTCACAGAACATTACAAACATGATAACTTAATAATTGAACAAAACATTAGTTGGGATATTGTAGGTCTGAGTGAGATCCACAGAAAAGAAGAAAAAGTAATTCAGTTCGATGACAGCAACCACCTATTTTACTACAGAGGAAGGGAAAATGAAGGAGTTAGTGGTGTAGGATTTCTAATTAACAGAAATCTTGCGGACAACATTGTTAAATACAGCAGTGTATCTAACAGTTTAGCACTGGTTGTAATTAGACTGTGCAAAAAATATATCCTAAAAGTAATACAAGCATATGCATCAACTTCTCAAAGCTCAGATGAAGAAACAGAAACATTTTATGATGACATCTTCCAGATTATGGAAGAAGAAAAGACAACATATACTATACTCACGGGAGACTTCAATGCAGAAGTTGGGAAGTCGAAAAATGGAGAAGAATGTATGGAAAAATTTGGATGGGAGAAAGGAAAAAGGAAAAATTGTGGTAAATTTTGCTGAAACGTTTAACATGAGAATAATGAATACATTCTTTCACAAAAGAACAGGGAGAAAGTGGACCTGGAGAAGCCCAAATGGAGAAACAAAGAATGAAACTGACTTTATTACAACAGAAAGAATAACACGATCACATCACAGTTATCACCAAAGCAAATATAGGAAGTGATCATAGAGTGGTGGGTTGCACAGCCAGATTCAATTTCAGAAGTGAAAGAAAAAAGATGATTAAAGATAAAAAGATATGCTCAATCAAAGTAAACGAAAACAAAGCAGCCTTTCAGTAGGAAATAAATAACAGATTTCAGGCTCAAAGTAATGATAAAATGTGATACTGATGAGCTGAATGACAGACTAACAAAAGTGCTAAGAGAATCAGCGGTGGCCATAGGAAAACCTAATACAACCAAAGCCAAGAAAGATTCAGAAAAGACTCTCGAGCTTATGAAAAAACGAAAGGAAATGAAAGTAAAAACAAAGAAAGATGAAACAGAACGAGCGGAATTAAATAAGCTTATCAATATGAGGCAAAGAGAAGGAAAAAGGAAGAGAAATATGAATCAGATCAAAGAAACCATCAAAAATGTAAAACTCTTCAACATCTCCGAAGTAAAATGACACTAGGAAAGCAACAAATGACATCATTGAAAGAAAAAAAAGGTGAAATCACTGAATGCAGAGATAAGATGGTGAAGAGAGTTGAAGAATTTTACAAAGAACTGTATGCATCAAAGACAGTAGTACCAACAGCTAACATTTCAGTTGACACAAGTGAAATGCCTGAGGTAACACCAGACGAAGTAAATATTTCTCTAAATAATATGAAAGGAGGGAAGGCTTCGGGAGAAGATGGAATAGTAACAGATTTACTGTTGGATGCAGGAGTAGAAGTACAAAATAGGCTTGCTCATTTATTACCCAATGTATAAAACAAAAGAAAATTCCCAAAACATGGTGTAATGCAATAGTTATTTTACTCTACAAAAAAGATGACTCAAAAGATCTTAGTAACTATCGACCCATTAGTTTATTATCAGTCATTTACAAACTCTTCAGTAAAATCCTTACGAACAGAATAACAACAATTTTGGAGGAGAACCAACCTCATTACCAGGCAGGATTCCGAAGCGGGTATTCGACCACTGATCATCTACATACAGTAAATCAGCTAATTGAGAAAACTACAGAATATAATAAACCACTGTGCTTAGGTTTTGTTGATGACGAAAAGGCTTTTGATTCAGTGGAGCACATAGCAATTATAAATTCATGCGAGAACAAGGAGTGAAAGAGAACATTGAAAACTGCTCGAAAACATATATAAAGAGGGTACTGCTACAGTTAAATTACATCAGGACTCGGAAAAAATTAAGATTGAGAAGGGCATGTGCCAGGGAAACACAATTTCACCAAAATTATTTACAGCATGCCTAGAAAGTATTTTCAGAAAGGTAGACTGGGAAAACAAAGGAATGAACATAGATGGAGAAAAGCTAAACCATTTAAGATTTGCAGATGACATTGTCCTAATCTCAGAAACAGAGGAGGCATTGCAAGAAATGTTAAATGACCTGAACAGAGAAAGTCTGAAAGTAGGACTGAAGATGAACCGGTGTAAAACTAATGTTTAATCCACAAACACCAAAGAGCGTCATCAGAATAAGCGATGAAATTCTTGAAGAAGTTGAGGAGTACAAATACTTGGGACAATTACTAAAATTAACAAAAGATCATGATAGCAAAATAAAATGACGCATTACAATTGGATGGAATGCTTTCGGTAAACATAGAGACATTATGAAAAGTAGCTTGCCAGTTTGTATGAAACGAAAAGTCTATAACGAATGTATAATTCCAGCTATGACGTTTGGTTGTGAGACCTGGAAACTGACAAAATCAATGGAAAATAAATTAATCCGTTCTCAGAGAGCAATGGAAAGGTCAATGTTGGGAATATCTTTAAGGGACAGGAAAAGATCAACTTGGGTGAGAGAGCAGACTAAAGTCAAAGATATTATGGAAGTTATAAAGGAACAGAAATGGAGGTGGGAAGGCCATATAGCAAGAATAAAGGACAACCGATGGAGCAAGAGGCTGACAGACTGGACACCAAGAGATTGTAAGCGTAGCAGAAAAAGGCCAGACAGGAGATAGAGAGATGAGATAGAGAAATTTGCAGGGAAAACGTGGCAAAGATTGGCTCAGTCAAGGAATTCGTGGAAAAGGTTGGGGGAGGCCTTTGTTCAGCAGTGGACTAGTTATGGTTGATGATGGTGATGATGATGATGCTCTACATCCCAAATACAGTATATACTATATATATATATATATATATATATATACCGTGTGTGTGTGTGTGTGTGTGTGTGTGTGTGTTGCAATAACGTTGCAAACATGGCATAACCTCGGTCAGTAGTCAAGGTCGTTGCTCTGTCTGATCATCAGATAACTATAAACATCATCAAATAAAGTATAAACACCACTGTCATCATGACGCTTCACTGGATGCCACACATAATCCCTTGTGCTTTATGCTTACCAATATGTATGCCGACTTGGCGGTCACGTGACTGACCTTATGACCACGTGTATAAGATTTGATGACCAGGTGGATTTCTTGCGCCTCAAATGTTACTCGGTCTTATTAAAAGGGTCATTATTTTACCCATTATGCATGTTTACAAGGCACTACCTCATCCACGAAGCCACAATAATAAAAGAATGACGTCCTTGCAGGGAGTGTGAATGTCCCTCTAGTCATAGGTGCTAGAACTGTTTAGTAGGTATAAACAAAAGCAAAGTCCTTTTTCAATGGAAAGGAAGAGGAAGGAGAAGGGAAGGGATGGAAAGACGTAAAAGGAAGAGAGAGAGAGAGAGAGAGAGAGAGAGTGATATGTATAGGTATACAGATAGGAGGGGAGAAGATAGGAGATAAGGACGGGTGATGGGGAGGGAAATGGAGAGGAAGAGATTATGAGAAGGGGTAGGGACAGTATGGCAAGGACTGGGAGGAAGAGCAAGGATAAGGAGAAGGAGAGAGAAAGCTTGGAGTCGAGGAAGGGGAAGTGTAGGGAGGAGGTGGTAGCTAAGGGATTGGGGAAGGGACAGAGAAAAAGGGCAAGGAGAGGGTGGGATAGAGGGGAAGAGTAGAGAGAAAGAGTTGGGGTAGTATAGGAGTAAGGGCAGAGAAAGAAAGAGAGAGAGAGGGTAGGAGGAAGGGGAGGTAGCTGGCAGAAAAAGAGGGTGGCTTTTAAATGAAGGGAAGGTGACGACAGGGGAGTACTGTAAATAAAAGGTAAGGGAGGATACTGAGTGATAATGGACCAGGAGGAGGAGGAGAAGGTACAGAAACTCTCTCCATTCTCTCCCTCCCTTATGTAAGGGAAAGGAATGGGGAGAAACGAGCTGAAAATGATAGGAAGGGATTGGAAGGAGGCGAGAAAGACGAGAAGAGAGGAGAGGGATGGATGGAAGGGGGACAGGGAGATTGTGAGAGGAATAAACTGAATGAAAAAGAAGGAAGGTGATGTACGGGAGGGGAGGGGGGTATGAAGGAGAGGAGTTGTTGTAGAGAAGGAAGAAGAAGGGAATGGGAAGGAAGAGTGGAAAGTGAGAGGGACATGGGGATGGGTGACAGTAGAAAAGGTTGAGGAAGAAAAAGGAAAGAGGGGAGAGGAGAAAACTTGGAGTGTGGCAAGAAAGATGGAGAAGAGGGAGAGCAGAAATGGATGGCAATAGTGGGAACTAAACAGTAATGGAGGGAGGAAACGGGAGAGGGAAAAAGAAGGAGGTGGCAGTGGTGGTAGTGATAAAGACGGTGCAATAGGAAGGAAAAAATAAGAGTGAGGGGGATAAAGGGAAAAGTACGGAGTGGCAGTGGTGGCAGTAAAGAAGAAATAAAGGATACGGAACTGGAAAGTGAGGAAAGGGGGGGGGGGAAGAAAAAGGACGGAAAGAGGGGAGAAGAGGAGGGGTGAGTGTGGTAGTGTTGGCAGTAAAAAAAGGAAGAAGAAAAAGAGGAAGAAATGGAAAGCGGAGGAGCAGGGGAAGGGGGTGGGTGTTAGGGGGTAAAGGTGTGTCAGTAGAGAGGCTCCCACTATTCTTTCCTGCCCTTGTGTGTTCCTCCCGATTTTCCGCACCTGAGCTGCCCCGCCGCCTCCCACTGGGCCTTTGTGGATCTCTCTCTCTCTCTCTCTCTCTCTCTCTCTCTTCCATTTTTTCTTTCTCCTTATGGACGATTTTTTATTTTATTCTTGCAGTCCACAATCGTTTTTAGTCACCTGAGGAAGGACAGCTCGTAGTCAGTGGAATAAGATAAACCTTTAACTTCTACACTATTCTATAGTTTTCAGATATATTCTTGGTAACCACAAACGATCTTATTAAGCTGAGGAACTATTTTTCGTAATGAGTAGATAATAATTACTTTCTAATGTCTACGTCACGATGTACTGTACACTTTTCTTATTTTGTCTCCTCTAGATTTGATGCTGTTCATGAAGGACCTACCGCAGTGAAGGGGTTATGACTCCAAATAAGAGGTGATATACTTCTGCAGTAGTACATCATTATTGCCGTCGTTCAATTACGCAGACAGAAAAGCCAGATTCTCCTTACTGGCGAAAAATACTATGTACGTTTCTCCCTATTCGGTTTAAATGTGTCGAGAACAAAGTGATCTCAACTGTGACTTTCATTTTACACCTTTTTCGCTGAGACAGTCTGGAGATCATTTTACTGCGGCTATCCACATCCCTACACCAACCATCATCATCATTATCATCATCATTCCAACCCAAATTTCCACCTCAGATGTGGGGTGAGGTAGGATCCAAGCAACAAAGAAAGAGAAAGCACAGCAGTAGAGCTATCAAACAGCATGACCAGTGAAATGGGCCACGTGATTAGTCACACACCATCAAATCCCTCGGAATCTTGGCTCCAACTCACAAGAAAAACTTTCCTCACATGTATGATTAATTTCTCATGAAATTTTTTTGGTTATTTTGATGGGGTCATACGAGGGGATGACAGGTGCAATGAAAGAAAGAGAGCATATTATGTAACTAACCGTTTCAGACCGAGGATGTCTCTTTTTCTATATATTTTTGTTACCAATAGAAATATTTTTCAGCTAAAGGACAGGTTTCATGGAGAAGGTGAAACTAAAGGCCCTTCAGTTCAATTTCTTCCAGTCTCTGTAAAATCATGAAGATATAGAAGAAATTAAAAAGCAAAAGCGTCATCTCACTGAAGGGTTTAAAGCAGCAGTGCACACAATGGCCATTTCACTGCTGTCATATTCTTCGTGGTTTCCTACGACTCCTGGGCAGTACAGGCCAGCATCAAACTACACAAACATAATCCAAGGAGGTTCTGCCATGTTGAGCGAATGGAGAATGAGACTGACGAGGGAACAGTCGAAAGGAGGAGGAAGAGAAACCCAGCACAAGGCAGAGAGAGACGTGGAGAATGGGTGATGTGTCGAGGGAAAAGGAATCAATGTTCTGAATAGGGAGAGAATGCCTGGAGGTTCTTTTGTCGAGGCCACCCCCTCACAAGATGCAGCGTCAGTCAACAAAAAAAAAAAAAGGCAGACTGACAGACATACAAATACGCAGAGATAGATATGTGACCCTCCTGTACAACTGGTCTCTGGAAATGCGTATTATATTTTTTAACTAATAACAAATTCATAAAGTTAACAAGCACCGAAATGTAGAAGGAAGTAAAATGATAACGGGAAGAAAGGTGAGATGGAGGATCACTTAACAACGGAACTGGGGGAGAGAGAGAGAGAGAGAGGGGGGGGGGAAGGAATAGAGAGCCTTATGGAATGGTCGGTAGCAAGACAGATTGATAGAAGGACTGATGGAGTTTGTGAGATAAGAAACATGAATATGGATGGAAAGATTATGGGAGAGATAACGAGATAGAGGAGATGACTGACAGTGGATGGGATGCTGAGATGGAATGTTTCTCTCTCTCTCTCTCTCTCTCTCTCTCTCTTTTCTGTAGCCAGATATTAATTTTTTCTACTCCTGTTTTCTCAATCTACCGCAGGTCTGCATTTTCTCACGCTAGGTTTTTCGATGCCTACCTCTCCATTGCCGACCACCGCATCTTGTGAGGGGAGATCCCACAAAAAAAAAAAAAAAAAAATACTGCTCATCTGTCCATGTTAGGTATCAGTCTCCTCTCCAGCGACAAACCACCCTCCCTCATATACTCTCCCATTACATCCATTAATCTTGCTATCGGCCAACCTCTTCTCCTCCTCCTAATTACCCGACTCTCTCTCTCTCTCTCTCTCTCTCTCTTCACCATCAAATTCCCCCTCCTCCCTTTCCCTTTCCCCCTCCTCCATCGTTCATTCCATTTCCTTTCTCCATTCTCAACTCCTCTTTCTCATCCCCTCTCCTCCCTTCCCTTCCCTTCCCTCCTTCCTCCATCTCTTTCGTCTTTCCTCTTCCATTTCCTCCAACTCGTACTCCTTTCCCCTCCCCTCCCCTCTCCTCCGTTCCGTTCCCCTTCCCTCTCCCTCTTCTTCGTCCCATTCACCTTTCCCCTCCCCTTATTCATCGTCCCCCTCCCGTTTCCCCTTCCCCCCTCTCGCGTTCTCTTCCCTTTCCCCCCGTTTCCTCCGTTATCTTCTTCTTCCCCCATTTCCTCCCATCTCTTCCCTTTCCCCTTCCAACTCCTCCGTCCTTGTCATCTTTCCCCTTCTTCCTTTCCCCATCCCATTTTAGAAAGTATCCCAGCAATGTCGTGGGAATATGTATAGGGGTGGGAGTAGGGGTAGAGGTGGGGTCAGGAAGGGAGAGAGGATTAGAACAAGGAGGGAGGAGAAGGAGGCTGAGCTAAGTATCTGCTGAATTTTTAAACATGTCAAACTGTAATAAAATACAGTGTTCTCTATTCATACTAAAATCATTAAAATTCGGAAGTTTGTAACCGGATTTGTGTTGTAGGATTCTCTTTGACACAAGGGAATCGTCTGATGATAGCCAAAATAAAAAACACACCTACTAAGTCGCTACTTTAAGAAGGAGAGGATAGGCAAGGACAGGAAGAATGGACGGGACAGAAGAAGAGGTAGAAAGGGGTGAAAACATGAAGAGAGAAAGGAAGGGGGAGGACATGGCAGAGACAAGAAGACAGGGTAAGAAAAGAGATCAGGGAGGGATGAAGAAGGACTGAGCGAGTCAGAGAGGTAACATCAAGGAAGGGAGAACAGGAATGGATGGCTATGTGAATGAAAGGATGGATGGAGAGAAGAAGAGAGGGAAAATTGAGGAAGGTGTTCGCAGGGAAAGAGGGAGTGGGTAAGGAAAGAGGGAAGACAGACAGAGAGGGCATGAAACAGGACTAGAAAAAATGAAAGGAAGGTAAAGCAGGTAAGTGAGATAGTGAAAGAGTGAGAACTGGGAGAAAGGAAAGGGGTGTGAATGGAAGAAACACAGAGGATATAGGAGAAAAAGAGGGGGGGGGGTCAGAAAAAGGCCAAGGTAGGTAAGGGCGGAAGTAGGGACAGGAAAAGAGAAAGAAAGAGGAGGAACGAATGAAGGGAGGTAGATGAGGAAGAGGAAGAAAGGGAGGGATTAGGGATTAGGTATGGAAGGGAACAGGGAAAGAGGTTGGATGGTAAGGGAGAAGGAAGGGAAGAGAGACAAGAGGGTACTTCGGCAGACAGAGAGGAAGACAGGGGGAGACAGAGAAGACAGGGGTGTATGAAGGGGAGAAAGAGGAAGGAAAGTATAGCCAATGAGAGAGAAAAGTTGGACGGGAGGGAGTGGAGACACGGAGAGTGATTGAAGGATGCCAAGGAGGAAGGGGACCAGGGAAGGAAGGAACAGGGAAAAAGGAAGGGCAGGGAGGTAAGCAGAGAACAGAGGAAAAAAGAGTTCAGAGACGGAAATAGTGAGGGAGAAGGGCAAGACTGTGAAGGGTTAGCGGAAGAGGGAAGAGAGGATATAGGAAGAGGAAGGAGGGAAAGGTAACAGAGGGAAGATATTTAGAGAGAAAGAGAGAGAGAGAGAGAGAGAGAGAGAGAGAGGGGGAGAAGGGAGGGAGGGAAAGGGTATGGAGTGGTGGGACCCGACTGGATGACATGAATAGCTATCTGCTCATCTTAGTGTTGTGTGCTTAGGTAGCTCTCTCTCTCTCTCTCTCTCTCTCTCTCTCTCTCTCTCTCTCTCTCTCTCTCTCTCTCTCTTCACTGCCATCCCTCAGGCAACCATGCTCCATGCTGAGCAATTATAAAAAAACACCGTGCATTCAGAGCCATCAAAAGACTAACGAGATTACTTTTTCCATTACTCGCTTACTTAACTTTCCTTTCTCTCTCTCTCTCTCTCTCTCTCTCTCTCTCTCTCTCTCTCTCACACACACACACACACACACACACACACACACACACTCACACACATACAATCACATACAGACATACCTCCGTAGCCCCAGATGGCCTAATCCCAAAGTCGACCAGGCAGGAGCCGTAAATCCAGTCCTCTAATTATGGCATAAGGTAAGTGCGTGGCATTGCTCGCGTGCCTTAAACCACCAGTATTACTACAAACCCCCCTCTCATCCCCTATCCCCCTATCCCCTATCCCTCTCAAACCCCCTCCCCAGCCCCCCTTGTTCCCTATCCCCTCTACCTCATACCCCCCTCGAGCACCCTCCCCTCCTCCCCCTGTTCCTTCCCCCCATAAACACTCCCTCTCCCCTTTCCTACTCCAATCTCCTCATTAAGCTCAAACTCGGTAATTCAGACATTTAAAAACCCTTCTCTGTCCGAACAGCATCTTTCTCGTTTTTATTGCTACTTGACGATTATATTTACCTTTGAGGAGATCTCCTGCGGCAACACGGTTTGAGGTAAGCTCCTCTCTTGACGTATTTTAGTCTATTCTTGCAACTTCTAGACTATCTTTTCTGCATTTTATCTTTGCAACTAACGTACGTTTATCTTCAGTAAACGAGAATTAATATAAAAAGAGTAACAGGTATGACCTATCTCCGTTAACCCCTTAACTACGAGAACATCCTTATTCATTTATTTATTAATCTATTTATTTATTTACTTTTTTGCTGCCACTAGTTTAAATGAAGTCTTAGATTTTAAAAAAATGGAAATCAAGTTCTTCAACAGTAAACGTCACTTTCATTGTACTCTTGCCACCGCCAAAGATTTGATTAACCCCCCTCAATCCGATGACGTATTTCGTGTTTATTTTTGCCCACTCCAGAGGCTTTTATGCAACTTCAACAGAAACTTTTTGACCACGAGGGATTATGTACAGTCGAGCCTTAATCAACCCCCTCACTACTAGATATCCTACCCAAACTGAGCAAAACCGTCTAGAGATCGCAAGAGTAAAACTAGAACTCTGTACCTGTCCTAAAGACAGTCACTAGTCTCAACCTACTAGTGAACTTGACCGCACTGGGGAGTTTTGGATTTTTTTTTTTTTTTTTTTTTTCATCGGCAATTGTCCATGCCAGGACACATCACCTGGGCCTCTCATATTCCTTGCGCAATCTCCGTTACTCCTGGAATCGTCGGGAGACTCTGAGGCAGGAATGATAATAATTAAATACGCACTTCTGATGTGTGGCCACAATAACTAAGCTTCGCCATGTGGTAAGGTATGTGTGACATAAACAAGATCTGAAGACCCTAACGTAACTTCTTGAGTAACATCAACAAGGGATCTGACAATGGTGTCGAAGAACGCATGTGCCTGCTACAGTTTCTTACAATGACCTTGACTCCACTGGGGAGATTTGGATTTTTTTTTCTATCAGCAATTGCCCATACTAGGAGACATAACCTGGGCCGTTCAGATTCCCAGTGTAGTCTCTCGTTCTCCTGGAATTGTTGCAAGACTCTGAGGCGAGAATAACAATAACCAGAACTCTTTCCTACGGACAGTCACTAGTCTCCATTTACTCTTTCTTACTGACCTTGACCCCATTGGGGAAATGTGGATTTTTTTCCCCTATCAACAATGGTTCATGCCAAAACACATAACCCGGGCCCTTCAGATTCCTAGTGTAGTTTCCGGTTCTTCTGGAATCGTTGGGAGACTCTGAGGCCGGAATAATAATTATTAGTTACATATTGCTATTGAGTAGTTACTTTAAAGAAGGTAAGGTATGTGTATCATAAAGAAGATCTGAAGACCCTCAGGTAACTTCCTGTGTAACATCAACAACAGATGTGACAAACTTGTTGAAGAATGCATGTGTTATGTTGCTGTTTCTTACAACGACCTTGTCCCCACTGGGGAAATTTGGATTTTTTTCCCTATCAGCTATGACCCATGCTAGGACACATAATTTGGGCCCTTAAGATTCGCTGTGCAGTCTCCGATTCTTCTGGAATCGCTGCGAGACTCTGAGGTGAGAAGAATAACAATAATACCAGCGAAAACAATAGTCCACCTACTACGTAGGTGGAGACTAATAAAGACGTCATCGGAAAGAAAAGGTCAATTTCAGGAGACACCTCCATGATTACTATGGTCTCGGCGCGCGACTCTGAGGTTGTTATTATCGTGTCATAGCAACCTACCGTTCAAAAGTGCGTCTGATTTCGTGTATAATATGAGACGCATGTGATTCGTGTACAATATGTTCGTGTATAATAATGTTCGTGTATAATATATTCGTGCATAATAATATGATTTGTGTACAATATAATACGAAATCGGACGCACTCTTGAATGGTAGGTTGCCAAGGTACGATAATGACAACCTCAGAGTCGTGCGCCGCGACGACATAACCTCTAATAATTCTTTCACTACGATGACTTTATTTCTATTATATTTTATTGTTTTTTTTTTATTTTTTTTATAATTTTTTTTACCCCCACCAAACGATTTAACTTTGCTTGGAGGAGGACATTAGTAGCAAGACGGTTAGAAACAAGCCCATAATACCGAAAGCCATTTCTGTTGCCTTCTTGCGACAGCCAGATAATTATATTTTCCTCAGGTGGGACAGCTAGTACTGAAGGGGTGGTATGATCTCCACTCTTTCAGAACATTTTCACCCTTGCTAACTTCAGTGTTGAAAGAGTTACACTCAACTAGACCATCCGTGGTCATTGCGAAGGATCTCATCCAAGTTGTGTACAACCGTCTGTTGGTTGCAAAACGAAAATAAGAAAGACGCCATCGTGTTGTAAAGGTCAATGGACGATGTCTCTAGCCTCATCGTTGGAACAGGTCTCTCCCATGCTGAACAGAATGGAATAACGGTACCAAGAACAAAGTATAATAAACATTATTATTTGGGGGAAATGGCGCACTTACCATGATCATGATTTTTCTTTTTTCTTTTTTTTCTTTTTTTTTTTTTTTGCGTTACTACATTCTTTTTTAGCGCGAGGGTGTGCTTCTTCATTCTTGCTGCTTGAAAAAAATAATAATAATAAGTCGGTTCAGGGAGGAGGTTTAGTAGGGAAACTATAATGAAAAAATAACCCCTCCAGTTCGCAGAGGCTCTTAGGAGCTGAATGAAATGGAATGTGATCTAGGTTGCAAGAATGAAGTAAATGTCTTTATAATGAGGGGGTTCATTCTCTCACTAGACTAACGTCTTTCTATTTTTTTTATATTACGTTCTTTCGTTTTTCTTTTTCTTTCTTTTCTTTGCTACCAAAAGAATGCTTTATTCAGACAGGCAGAACATTTGTAATGAAGGAGTTGAAGACTTAATACCGTACGGAAAAAACTGGTGATCTCAGAATGCTCCATGGAACGTCTCTCTTACTTGCACATGGGATAATTTTACAAAACGAGTACTCAAACCCATTTTCCCTCCTTCAGGTGTAGGGACCCGAGACTAGGCTGGCGTAGGTCAATAAATTTAAGGGTGGATGACCAGCCTTCTCTCCATGGGGGTATTATATTCCACGATCGAACAATCTGCAAACACATCTCTGGGAACGAACTACGCCCGTCTCTAACAGGAACGTTCTAGCCACTACACCACCAGACGCCGTTAACGAAGGCGAATATTCTCTTGTGTGTCATAATGCAAATTATTCTCGTTGGCTTAGGACCGTAACACTCCATCATCAGAAATTTTTACCTGTTGTACCTTCTTATCCTTTTGTATGTTCTTAATGCAAAAAACAGATATTGATATTAAAAAGAGATTAACTTCTTCAACTCGGTTATGTGAAACCTATTTTATTCTGCTGCTACCAAACTATTTAATCAGTTTGGAACATCACAGTACAGTCGTGGAAGGGTTAACTGTAACTGTTCCTGTGTTGAGTAAAATCATCCTAAGACACCAACAATAAAATCATACGGACATCATCATTATGAAGGCACTGAAAGGACGGTGCAAGACAGTTCCGATGTTTACTAACGAAAATCCGACTCTATGAAAAGGATACAAACAACTTGACTTTTTTTTTTTTTTTCTGTCCTCTGATGATTTTATTCCCTCTAAGAAGTAGCTTTTCCGAAACGGTGAGGTAGGATACAAACTTCCATTAATCCGTTCACGACAAGAGATCATACATTAGCTGAATAAAATAGTGTGGTTGCAGAAGGAATTATAAATGACGCATTCTAGTTAATATTGTATTATCTTCTACAGTATATATGAGAAGCTTGTTCATATGAAGATAAACCATCATCATCATCATCATCATCATTATCATCATCATCACAAGAGGTGTTACTTTGGCTTACTTATCGTCTGATGGGTAGCAGGAATAACGCAGCAAAAAACATAATGGTGCTGAAGAGGATGAGGTGTAACGTGCAATACAATTCGCTACGGAAGAGGCGCCAAGGAGCCTCCATTGCGCACGAAAATTATATATATATATATATATATATATATATATTAAAAACGAAAAAAGTAAAAATGACAAAGGATGTAAAAAGAAAGATGCAATCGTAGTCTACTGCAGGGGTTAATGGAGAGTGTTTGTAACCTCTTCACCACGAGACATTGCCCCTGGGAAATGTAATCGTATAGCTGGTAATAATACGAGTAATGTAACAGTATACTGGAAAGAATGTAATATAGATGTCGTCATACTGAAGGTGTGAAGACGCTGGGGCAGTTATTAGGGAGACTGATTGAGAAACACAGAGACAGATACACAGGGACAAATATTTATATACATACAGAGAGACAGACGAATACAGACAAACAGCACGACAGGCAGATACAGTGATAAACAGACAGACTGACAGAGGGATACAGTAATCGGGAAATGGACAGGCTGACAGTACGGACAGAGGTATGGCCAGAGAAACAACCAAGGTATCAACCCTCGCTCCAGCTAACATCAGGCCATATTAACAGCCACTCTAAAACCTTCCGAGGTCTGATGGTTAAAATTTTGTCTCACTTTAAGAAATGATCTCGAATTAAGCTGAGTGAGTGGCATTCCAAACAAGCCATCTCACCGCGAGTGGGTAGGAATCTGTGTCCCCCCATCGGCCCCCGTTGTTCATTTGAGAGTTCTTGAGTTCGAATCCCTGGCCAAATATCTTTTTATGTGTTATCATGTAAGGCGTCTCTACATTAATGGGTGATGTGTGGAATGTGGAAGGCTGCTAGGTTATTATAAAGCGAAGGGGAAGGGAGAAGAAGCGACGAAAAGCGATAGCAATGACAAAATACGAAAAAAAAGGGAGAGATTGATGGAAAGAAGGCTAAAAGAACGGCAAAAAAGAACTAACAGACGGAGGAAAGGTAGGAAGGAAGGAAGGAGGGAACAAAAGAACGAACGAAACATGGATAGATGGATGGATGGATGAAAAAGGAATGAAGAAAAGAAGGGACGGATGAATAGAAAGAAGGGAGGGAGACAGAGAAGGAAGAAGCAAGGGTGTGACTGATGAAGAGAGAAAAGTGGGGACTTAGGAAAGAAGGAAACAATACAGGACGTGATGAATAAAGGGAAGGGGAGAAGAAGAGAGGGATGGAGAGCGGTAGACAGAAAGGGAGGGAAAAAGGAAGGAATAAAAGAAGGAAAAAAGGGCAGATGAAGGGCTCGAAGAGAGAAAAGGAAAAAGAAACAAACTAATACTGTCGATATCAGTGATAAACACACACACACACACACACACACACACACACACACACACACATAACGAAGAAAGAGAGGGAAGAAAAAAACAGAACTCTTACTGTCGACATAAATGACAAAAAATTACCCATCCTTTTAATGAATGAAATTGTCAGCCGAAATATCTTGGGGTCAAGTGTGGAACTATTTTAATTAATCAGCTCATTTGGTTCGCGGTTCTATTGGTTCTTGAGGCGGTCTTTACAGTTGAGTGAGCTATATCTCTCTACCAGGGCATTTACCAGGGGCCGGGGTCGTTAATTGATCTTCTTCCCCCACCCCGTGCTTCCCTTCTGCTTCCCCCTCCCCTTCCTCCCATCACCCTGCTACCCTCACCTTACCCTGCTCAGCTCCCTCGCTTCTGTTAACCCAACTGTAAAACAGGAAACACATGCAGTACAAAGGAATACATAAGGAAAGCAAACAGCAATAAATCTATGGTCTTTTCGAGGTAGCTTGTTACAGAAAAGACTGTGACAATGATGCCTAATTCTATGAGTTGAAGATAAGGAGAGTAAAGCAAGAAAGTCCGTAGCAACCTATTGGGTGGCTAACATCGAGTGAGACTTCATAAAAACTGATTGCCTTAATGACCCTCGTGTAATTTAAGTCTTTATCTCCTTCCTCGCCATCCATCTTCACTTTATCCTCATCTCACCCTGTTCCATCTTCTCAGGTGCTGTGGGGAAGACATCAGAACTTCAGAACATGAGAAAAGATGCAGGTGGCCGGCTGGTTCAAGCTAACAGTAAGAAGAAATGATTATAGTTTGAAAATAAGACAAGGATATGAAAGAAGGTACACAGGACAATCGTGGGGAAGAGATGGAAAGAAATAGAGAGAAGAAAGGGAAATGGGTGAATATAACAGGTGAGAAGAAAACTAACTGCAAGCTAAGCATCTCCAGTAAGAGGAAATGATTACAGTATGAAAATAAGACAAGGATATGAAAGAAAGCAGACAGGACAATCGTGGGGAAAAGATGGAAACAGACAGAGAGAAGAAAGGGAAATGGCTGGACATATCAGGTGAGAAGAATACCAACTGCACTGGAAATTTAACCTGCGTATGCAAGAAGGACAGAAAAGAAGACGGCTCTCCAACGCCCACCACTCCTTCTAGCATAATAAGCAGCAGATATAAGAAAAATTCCATGCATGTCTGAAAGAAAATGAAAACTCTAATTCAAAGGTCTGAAGGAGAAAAACAACAGTTACGTCTGGCTCTAATCTACAAATCCGTAAAACAACTCACCCACACAATATAGAAAAAAAAGCTATAATTTCTCTCTCGTCAGCATACACGTCAACGAAGAAGAAACAGTAGTTGGTCTAGTTTTAATTGTATCTACACGCTGTTGCTCTGATTCTGAAGTGAACCTTATATGCACGGATACAGATACAGGAGAGGAGGACGAAGAGGAGGAGAGGGGTACAGGGAGAAAGTGGATGGGAGAGAGGGAAAGGAACCAGGAGAGGTTGGGGTAGGAAGCAATGGGGGAGCAAGAGGAAGACAGCTAGACCTAACCCCTCCTCATGCTAACCAAATGCGAGTAGGCAATGCATGTTTGTAGTGTGTGCAGAACAAGTACAATGAGTGATTTGTGTGTGTGTGTGTGTGTGTGTGTGTGTGTGTGTGTGTGTGTGTGTGTGTGTGTGTGTGTGTGTGTGTGTGTGTGTGTGTGTGTGTGTGTGTGTGTGTGTGTGTGTGTGTGTGTGTGTGTGTGTGTGTGTGTGTGTGTGTGTTACGTGGAACTCGGGTGCCCGCCACTGAAATCTTTAGTACTAGCAAGGCAGAGGAAGCTTTTCCAGCGATTGTGGGGGGAGAGGCGCGGTATGCCCGATGACCCGTGGGTGCACGCCGTCAGGCTGACCATGGCGGTTAACACACCAACAAGTAAACACATTAAGAGTTTAATTAATAATTCTGTTGATGATGTTAAAGTCGGCAATGAATCTTTAAAGCAATCAATTTCTAACTCCACATCTTCTAGAAGGCTAATTTTTAATGTGTTGAACCCTACCTTAACAGTTCACGAGATCTATAAATGTCGTGGTAAAACTAGTGAGGTACACAGAGTGGCATTTAGTCGGCTGCGGGTAATCATTCATAATCTGGCGATTGAGACGGGCCGTTGGAATCAGCGAGGACGGGGACGTCTCCCGGTAGCAGAGCGGCTCTGTCCATGTAGTGCTGTGCAAACAGAGTTGCATGTACTGGAGGTGTGTCCACTGACTCAGCACATACGTACAAGATATAACTTTACTTCCTGGAGTCAAATCATTGGTGACGAAGCTCAGTTTCCTATTGAGGAAATAGTGTATAAGGTCCTTTCCTGTTTTGGCTAGTGTGTACTATAATGTTTATCATAACCTATGTTATTCAAAGTGTATTTAATTCATTTTGTATGCTCTTATTCTAATCATGATATATCATTGGGATTTTTGTTATTATGTTTTTTTCCGTCAAAAAGGTGATTGGTCAAATTGTAGTTAAGTTACTAATCAGAAGTGTAATGATTTCCATCTTTCATTAAGGCTATATAGATGCACTGATCAACCCTTTAATACTTCGCTTGTTTTGTGGACCATAATTGTTTGGGAATATCTGATGTACTGTTTATCATGCTAAGGTTTATTGTTGCTTGAAATCCTGTATGTGTAACTGGATATTGTGGTCAATAAATACTTACTTACTTACTTACTTACTTACTACTTACTTACCTGTGTGTGTGTGTGTGTGTGTGTGTGTGTGTGTGTGTGTGTGTGTGTGTTATTCTATGTCATCAGTATTTCAGTATTAACCTCAATATGAAAGGACAGCCTACCTCATTCCAAGTATACGTTTACGAACCCAGAGTACGGATAACATAAAAGATAAGGTGGCAAACGCGGTAATCACTGAGTCAGGTTAAGAGGCAAAGGCGGCCCTCACTAAACCACCGTGGCCCCTACACAATACAGAGTCACCATAATTACCGCGGCCCTACAACACACCCATTAGTCAGTCGGGCGGCAATTTATCCGAAACTTTTGAATCATTCTGCGCCGGGAACATGAAAATCAGAAAACTCGGAGTATGGGAAATGCTACAAGACCCCCAAGTCATTCTTCTTTGCCTCCCTCTACCATCTTCGTAATTAGTTCTTTGTGGCTCCTTGCGTCCCCCCGCCCCTGCCTTTGTCCACCTGGTGTTAGTCGTATTAAAGAGGGGCGACCCAAGACATCACTGGGCCCTTTCACCAACTTACACTCGGCCGGGAACCTGGGAAATGGATGGCAGTGTTCGATGGGTGTGGGTGTGGATGGGTGAGGGGGAGACTGAGGGATGCAGGAGGAGGAGGAGGAGGATGGGAGGAAATGAGAGAGAGAGAGAGAGAGAGAGAGAGAGAGAGAGAGAGAGAAGGATGAAGAGGGAAAGGAGGAAAAAGAGGTAAGAGGAAAGTGATAGATTATAGGGAAAAGAGAGAGGAGAGAGAAAGGGTGGGGGATAATGACATGGAGAAAGAAGGAAAACTGGGAAACTGAAGGATGTGCTCCAAGGCAGTGAGCGTGAGGAAGATGGGAGTGATGCAGAGGGAGGGGGGAAAGGGAGTGATAGAGTGTGGAAGCAAAATTAAAGACAGGTGGAAAAAGGAAACAGGAAGAGGGGAGAGGAAAAAAAAAAATGAGAACGAGAGAGTGTTCAACGCTGGTGAGTATACGGAAAGGAAGAAAGGATGCAGAGGGAAGAGGGAAGGGAGTGAGACAGAAGAGGAAAGGGCAGGAAGAATGGAGAATATGAAGAAAGTAGAGATGAAAGGAGAAAAAACAGAGAAAGAAAAGGAAAAATGAGTGTCAGACACTGGTTGTGTAGGGTGATTGAGTGATGCAGACGGAGGAGGGTAGAGGAAGTGAGAGAGAGGGAGAAAAGGGAAGGAAAGAGAGAGGGAGAAAATGACAAAGAAGAGTGATAATAGTGAGTGTGAGGAGAGGAGATGCAGAAAAGAGGGAGGAAGAATAAAGATGAGGAGAGAGAGAGAGAGAGAGAGACAGACAGACAGACAGACAGAGAGAGAGAGAGAGACAGAGACAGACAGACAGACAGACAGACAGACAGACAGACAGAATGATAAAAGAGAAGCAAATCGCGAGATTGGTGTTTGGTGGCTGTGGGAGTGGGAAGCAGGAAAGGGAAGCGGTGAGATGAGAAACGATGGAGGGGGGGGGGATAGGTTGACAAGAAGGAAAGAGAATGGGGAGGAGGAGGGGTGGGAATCGACGGGGTGGGTGGAGAGAAGGAGAGTGAGAGGGTGAGGGAAAAGAAAAAGGATGGCATGTGAAGGTGACAGCAGAAGAGGTGATGAGGAGGAAGTGGACAGAAGAGGAAGAGGGAAGAGGTATGGTAGGAGTGGACAAGAGAAGGGAAGAGAAGGAGACTTTGGGGAAATGGAGTGAAGTACTCGTGGACAGAGCAGTGGGCTGCTGTCCAAAAGAACGCGAAATTGATCCCCGGTTACGACAAGGAAAACTTTGTAAATTTTAATTTCGTTAGCAGCTTTTATTAAGCCCCAGCGATATATACAATCACCCCCATTAACACCCTGAAGCCAGTCTCGAATGAGACAATCCTAGCGTATGTTCAGTATACAGTAGATGGCAGTTATTAACGTCGAAGCGATAACATGTGAAGATATGTAGCACGTAAGAGGGCTATTAAGCCTCAAGGAACGGACTATCTGCTCTATGACCAAAGTTAGAAACACACACAAGAAATGCTGTGGTAACTGTAGTGGCAGGCATATCATTAGTGGTGTTGGTAATGATACTGGCAACGTGATGATGGTAGGTATGGATGTAATCATGAAAGCGATGATCCTGGTGTAGGTGGGGTAGTTATGGTCGTAGGGACTTATCTTGGAAAGATCATATTACATCTCTTGTAAAATCCGCTTCCAAGAGATTGGGTGTGCTAAGCCGACTCCGTTCTTTCTTTACCCCTGCACAATTGTTGACTCTATACAGGGGTTTTATCTGCCCCTGTGTGGAGTACAACTCTCATGTGTGGGGAGGCTCCCCACACACAGCTCTTCTCAATAGGGTGGAGTCAAAGGCTTTTCGTCTCATTAACTCTCCTCCTCTTACTGACTCCCTTCAACCTCTGTCGCTTCGCCGCACTGTTGCATCTTTATCTCTTTTCTATCGCTACTTCAATGGTCACTGCTCCTCTGAACTGTCTGCATGTATTCCTCCACCTCTACGACGGGCGCGTAGCACCCGTCTAGCAACAAACTCCCATCCCTTTTCTGTCCAACTCTCTAATGCAAGAGTTAACCGTTACTCCCAGTCCTTCATTTATGCAACAGGTCAACTCTGGAACTGTCTCCCTCTGTCTGTATTTCCTGCTGCCTATGATCTCCAGTCTTTCAAACGCAGTGTGTCCAGGCATCTCGAAATGAATGGATCTTGAATTTGGCTCTCTCTTGTATTTTGTTTTTCTCTTGGAGGGAACTCTATGCGGGCTCATGGCCTTTGGTTCCTTCTTCCTCGCATTAAAAAAAAAAAAAAAAGTTATGATGATGATGATGATGGACGTAGTCGTGGTGGCAGTCACGGTAGTTGTGATGATACTCATAGAAATGGTTAGTCAGGTAGTGCTGATGGTAGCTGTGGTGAGTCCAGGGATGGTAGTAGTAGTTTCAATAATGGTGATAGTTTTGATGCTAGTAATAGTCATAGTTGTGACAGTGATGACGGCAGACTTAACGATGGTACTGATGGTCGTTAAGTGTGATAATGATGGATATAAGCGTGATGCCAGTAGGGATGGCCATGGCTGTGGTAGCTGTACTCTTCTTGTAACTTAGTCTAAAACTGACGTCTCTCCATCTTGAATGCTGAGCTGTAACATAAAAGCAGCACTAAGATATGGTGCTGGTCGTGAAGTGCTATGGAGAGGACATAGAACCATAGTGTTGTCTTTTGTTTCCTCTGAGCCATGTGAAAAGACTGAAAAAAAAAAAAAAAAAAAATCTGGCCCAAGTTAGAGCACAAAGATTAGTTAGTTTATTTTCATACTCTCACAACTTGATTTCAGAGTCTTGATCCATGAAATCGATTAGCCATAATTATTAGATAGGATTGAATTTCCCTGGTTACTGCTCAAATGGACTCTAATCCGACTACACCTGGCCATTAACCTTGCTGAAAGGAGTTATGGATCTTTGTCAGGTTATGGATGAATGAACTATGTAATGATAGTACTAATAGTTGTAGGTGAAATAATGGTGGTTGTAGGTGTGATGTTGGTAGTGATGGTCATTGACGTGGTGTTGGTGGCACTTGTGATGATAACAGTGATGCGGCGGGGGGGGGGGCGGAAATCGTAGTAATGGTTATGATGGTGCAAGTGGTGATGATGCTGGCAGTATACTGTATGTAAGAGAGATGGTGGTGTGGCGGAGTTGTGATGACGGTATATATGCCTATGATGTACTAGTGATAGTGGCAGCTGTGGTGATGATAGTTATTGCGATCATGGATTGGTGTTGGTAGAAGTTGTGATGATAGTAGATATAGTAATGATGATGTGGTGTTAGTGGCAGTTATGGTGATAGTTAAGGTGATGATGGTACTGAAGGCGATGAGAGTTATGATAATGATTGTGGTTATATTGATAACAGTGGTAGGTGTGGATAAGAACTGCAGTAGTTTATGGCAATATTGATGATAGTGGGCGATGTGGAGAGTAACTGCAGTAGAAAAGGCAAAAAGGAAGGTTAAGGAGGAAGATTTAGCATAAGGAGGATGACAAAAACTGGAGCACCAAACCAAAGTCACCAGACACGCTGAAATCAACGACGACATCCATAAAAAGCCAGGTTAATGAATCTGTCAGCTTCTTTTTCGAGCGTTTTTGCCCTGGTGTAACTAACTGCTCCTCTTGTAATCTGATGCCGGAGTTTGCTGTGTGTGTGTGTGTGTGTGTGTGTGTGTGTGTGTGTGTGTGTGTGTGTGTGTGTGTGTGTGTGTGTGTGTGTGTGCGTCTGTGTGTGTGTGTGTGTGTGTGTGTGTGTGTGTGTGTGTGTGTGTGTGTGTGTGTGTGTGTGTGTGTGTGTGTGTGTGTGTGTGTGTGTGTGTGTGTGTGTGTGTGTGTGTGTGTGTGTGTGTGTGAGACAAAGGCCACCTCAGCATTTTTTTTTTTTCTGTGGACAGCAAGAAAATCTCGTGGACTGAATGGAGGCTTGACCAGGAAGGAGCCAGTTGTCTCTCAGAGTGATGTTTTTCCTCTCTCCTTTCCACCACTCCTTCCCTTTCCTCTTCCGTCCCCTACACCCCCTTCCCTTCCTCCCCTCCCCTACACGCCTTCCCTTTCCTGTACCCAAGTACACACTCCATCCATCTCCCCCTTCCTCTCTCCAACAATTTTCCTCTCCCCTAAAACTCCCTCCTTTTCCTTTCCCCACCCCTCCCCTACACTCCCCCCCCATCCTCTGCACTCCCTCCCTTTCTTCTTCTCTCCACCACACACCCCTTTCCTCGTCCCCTCCACACACTCATTTTGCTCTCCTCTCCCCTACATTTCCTCTCTTTCCTCTCCCCTTCCCACACTTCTTCCCATTTTTCTCCACCCTTTCTCCCGGTCACCTCGGCTTCTTCAAAGTGGTGCAAAATCCTTTATCCAGTAACCCTTCACTACGATGCCGGCTTTTTTTTTTTTTTACTGCTACCGGCGATGGTCTGATCAACTCTGGAAAAAAAAAATATCCCGCTGAAGGTGTAAATGGTGACTATATCCAACCCCTATGATTTTACGAATGTCTCACAAGCTAAGTACCATCGTCAAGGCAGAGCAAAAATATGAACAAGGAAAACATCATAATAATGGGTTTAAAAGATAAAGGTTTTTGCCCCACTTTTACAGGTCGACTGACTTACCTGGGCTCGTATTCTCGTCGGTTAAGGAAGCTCCCTAGCACCTCTTCCTTAGCGATTTACTTTTGGATATGGGTGGCGAATATCCTTTTGTACGTTAGATATGCAGAGTATGGCGATAGTGGAAGGAAGGAAGGAGGACAGTACAATAAGTGTAGTAAAACAAAATAGATCGCTTAGGAAAGGGCGTTAGAGTGCTTCCATAACCTTCGTGAATACGGACCCTGATCTTGGCATGCCCCATATTTAGGAAGCGTAAGCGAGCTAGGGAAAAGATGGGGGGAGAGGAGTAGGGAGTGGTAAGGGGAGGGGAAAGGAAAGGGAGGGAGTGTAGGTGCGAAAACAGGGAGGAAGTGTGGAGAGTGTAGTAGTATAAGGGAGGGAAGAAGAGGATGGAGTGGTGTACGGTAGGAGAGGGAAGCGCAGGGGCGAGAAGAGGGAGAGTTGCGTAGGGATGAATAGGAGGAACTGGTATAAAGAGTACGGGTGGAAAGTGATGGAGAGGTGAAAGGGTGGGGGTGATGTATGATAGAAGAGAGAGGGAATTGGATAGGGAAGAAGGGGGGCGAATGGTACTGGGGAGGGGGGGAGGGAAGTGAAACAGGGTGGAAGACAAAAGAGGGAAGAAACACAGAACACGGCAGAAATGGGGAGTGATGAAAAGGAGGGCAAAAGAAGAAATAAGGAGGAGAAAAGAGGAGTGGGGAAAGAAAGACGAAGAAAAGGATGGGGTAACGAAAAGGTGGAAAGAAGGATGAGAAGAAGGAAGGAATGGAACAGGAGGCCAAAATAGTGAGGAGAAGGAGGGACGCAAGGAAGAAGACGAAGAAGAAAGAGAGAGAGAGAGAGAGAGAGAGAAGAATGAAGAAGGGGGAAGGCAGGGAGGGGTCAGTCTACATGGCCATCAACATTCACTGTCTAACACCTGTTAAAACATTGTAAATACAACCGCCTTTGTCTGCTCGCTCTCTCTCTCTCTCTCTCTCTCTCTCTCTCTCTCTCTCTCTCTCTCTCTCTCTCTTCACTAAACGATTGCTCTCTGAGACATATACGCAACTCTCTCTCTCTCTCTCTGGGCTCAGTAGAAGTGCATCATCTTCCGTGGTGATGATGATAATGATGATTGTAGTTGTGGTGAGGATGCTGAAGACAGAATATAATGCTTTGACCTAATAGCAATAATGACAGGGTTAGTGACGGTGGTAGTTGGTATGTTGGTAGGTGTGGTGGTCTTGGTGGTGATGCTGGTTGTGTTTGTGGTAGTACTGGTAGCGATGGTAGTAGCTTTTGTGGTTTTGGTACCGATGGTTGTTTCAGTGTAAGACTTTATAGTGATGGTGGTAGCTGAAGTGGTTTTGGTGGTGGTTTTGGTAACAGCAGTTGTAGTCGTGGCGGTCTTGGTTGTCATGTTGTGGTGATGGTGGTAGTTATGGCGGTTTTTGTAGCGACAACTTCAGCTGTGGTGGTTGTGATCGTGGTAGTTGTGGTGGATTTGGTGATGGTTGTAGCTGTGGTGATTTTGGTGGTGATGGTGGTATATGTGGAATGGGTTCTAGCTCTGGTGGTCTCAGCAGCGATGATTGTAGGTGTGGGAATGATTGTGGTTATGGAAATTATTGTGGTTGTGGGAAAGTTGGTGTTGATGGTGGTAGTTGTGGTAATGTTGGTGGTAGTTATGGTGGTTCTATAGTGATGGTGAAAACTATGGTGATGTTAGTATGGAACCTGCCGTGATGTTGTAGCGATGTTTTTGTTTCTTTTCATTCCCTTTATTATGAGAGAGTCATTATCATTATTACTATTTCTCGCTTAAAGGCCCCTTTCGGCGGCCTCCGCTCGATGTCAGGCAACAAACCAACAGACATACAGAAAAAGGATCATTATAATATAGATTACACCATACCATTGTGCTACACAATTTTAGGAGTACAAGGAAGGAGGGTGGAGAGACGAGAGTGATAATACAAAAAACGCGTCACACTTCTTCTCTCTTGTGTCATGCTGGTAATTTCAACGCTGGACCAAGAACGAATCCATCACTCCACTCCAGGCAAAAGGACAGAAGTGATTCATAACTCGGGAACCGGTGGCCTGACTGACCTGGAAATTACTTCATTGTTCAAGCTAAGGCATTTTAACGGTACCTTGCTCAAACAAAAAATCTGAGTTACATGCGCCGCTTTTGCTGTGTTATAGTACAGTAACAAACTAACAAACATACAGAAATCAGATAATTATAATAGAGATTATTATTATTATTATTATTATTATTATTATTATTATTATTATTATTATTATTATAATTATTATCATCATCATCATCATCATCATAATCGGCAGCAGCAGCAGCAGCAGCAGCATTTATTATTACTATTATTATTATTATTATTCGATAAGGACGATAAGGAGAGTATGTTTTCACACCTGTCTGCTTGTTTGTTTGTTTTTCTGTCTGTTAGCAGGATTATTCTAAAACTAAAGGAGAGATATGAACCAAATTTTGGTGGGTAGATAGCCATGTCCCAGGGAACAATCGATTAACTTTTGGGACCGATCCGGATCGTATTACAGATTCTGAATCCGGAAAACACTTTTTGCTAAATCCTAATCAACGATGAGAAAACCTAACCCATTATGAATTGGTTTGGAATTACATCGCCCTTGTCGAAGAGATGCGCTCCACTGGGTTCCCCTGTAGTTATTATTATAATAATTATAACAATAATAATAACAATGATAATTATTATCATTATTATTATTATTATTATTATTAATATTGTCATTATTATTATTAGTTATTATTGTATTATGATAATGATGATGATGATGATGATGATGATATGATGATGGTTGCAGTTTTGTTCAGCTTTGGAAGGTCCCGCTCGGATTGAAGGAGTTAACTATTACTGCAGTATTGTGACAAATTCCCAAAACTGCAACTACATACATGCAAGCATACATGAATACATAGTGTACATGCATACCTACATGTCTTCATAAAAAGCAAGTGTTATTACTGAGGATAAAGTGGTTGTACAATATATCCCAAATATATATAAATATAACAATTGCGGCAGTTACGGTGAACGATGATAAATATGGTGATAGATGAGGCAGACCTATATACTAATGACTGTGGTAATTGTGGTACGTGAAGAGAATAGTGGTTATATACTAGCACCAATATTGTGGTGGCTGTGATGATCGGCAAGGACTGGGGTGGAGGAGGTAGATCTATCAGTAACTGCGGCGGGAATGATGGATTATGACAACAGTGGTTATTAACAAACATCTCAATATATAACAAGTAAATGGGGTAGCTGCTGGTCAGATAGCTATACCGATGACTGAGATGCCTGTGGAGAGACGCCATAATTGTGGTAGATCTATGCACCAATGATTGTGGTAATTGTGGTAAACGGTGATGATTGCAGCGGCTCTATATACTAATGACCGTGGTAGCTGGGATGAGTAGGGATGATTGTGCCAGATCTATGTACTAATGATTGCGGTAGTAGTGGTGAGTGAAGATGAGTGTGGAGGATCTATGTGCTAATGATTGTGGTAGTTGTGGTGACTGATTCATACAACAGTGGTTACCTTACCATCAAAATACACACACACACACACATCTAAGCACGGACACAGATTGCGGTGGTTGTGGTGGTGGGTGCGGCAGACATGGAGTAACGATTGTGGTGGTTATCCGGTAATGATTGTGGTAGCTGTGGTAGACATATCGTGGTACTTGTGGCCAGGGTGGTAGTTATGGTAATCGCACAGGAGTAATTGCTATGATCCTGGTGGGGAGGAGGGGGTTACTTGTTACAGGCTTAACTAATGGGAGGTGGGGAATCGTACGGAACAGCTCTCTCTCTCTCTCTCTCTCTCTCTCTCTCTCTCTCTCTCTCTCTCTCTCGTCAGTTCAGTCAACACATTCCTGATAAAGTCTAAATTCAGATCAGTCAACACACTCGTGTTATAATGCGTGTATGTATGTATACGTGTGTGTGTGTGTGTGTGTGTGTGTGTGTGTGTGTGTGTGTGTGTGTGTGTGTGTGTGTGTGTGTGTGTGTGTGTGTGTGTGTGTGTGTGTGCGCGCGCCATAAATGAGAGAGAGAGAGAGAGAGAGGAAAGAAAAGGAAAGGGGAGAGAGGAGTAGGAGAGGACATAAGGAGGGGAAGGAGAGAGAGAGAGTTGGAAAGAAAGAAGCGAAAGAGAAGGAAACACGAAAGCACGAGAGGTGGACAGACAGAAGCAAGAGAAACGGAAAGATTGCGTGATAAGAGACAATGAAGGAGAGAGAACAGAGGGGGACAAAGAGCCGGAGAGAAGAGAAGCAAGAGTACAGGAAAGACAGAAGCAAAAGCAAAATGAAGGAATGAATAGAAAGTGGAAGAACGAGAACAAGAGGGGAGGGGAAGCGAGAAAATCAGGTCCCTAGTCTATGATCCGAATATTAAGAATGGAAACTGCCTGCTCAGACGCTGCCAGAGGGTCCAGTCTGATAATGAGGTTAGCGCTGACTTAGTACCGGGTTCCAGTCGCCTATAACACTCACTTTATATATTTATCTCTTGATGCTACACGCCTAGGCCTGGAGTTCATCAAGGGTGGCCGCGACCAAATAACCCCCAGCTATCAGTCTATTCCTCCAAGCATAGAAAGAAGTAAAAAAAATCGTCTGCCTACCTATCTACCTACTTAACTACCACTCTACTTAACTATCTATCTTGCCAGACAATGACTGAAATCATCCGGGGTAACAGCGGCTAAAACACTTCCAAGCCTCTATAACCATTCATTCCCACTTTTTCCCACCACTAAAACGGAAAATCCTACCTGCCTATCAGTGTGTCTGCCTGTCTGTCCGTTTATCTACCTACTGACAGGCATCTAATCCCAGAATTTATCCTGGATGGCTTCAACAAAAATGTTTCCAAATCTATCATCATTCATGAATACCCTTTGTCACCACAGAAACAACACAAGTAAATCTATCTGCCATTCACCAACCTGTCTATCTATCTATCCATCTATCTATCTATCTATCTACCATCAATCACCTAATCCCAGAGTTCATCCAAGGTGTCTGTAACAAATACGCCTTCAAACCCCTATGTCGCCAATCATCGGTACTGTATATCGCGAATTAACAAATAAAAATCTATGCGTCTATCTGCCTGTCTCTCTTTGTATAGGTTATCTCTTTATTCACCGTTCTACCCATCATTCAGAAATATCTGTATCTACCCATTTATCAATCTGCTCAGAAATCGTATAACTGTTACTAAGCACAAGGATACATGAACCCAGGAATATCACAAGTGGAGTTCGTCAGGGTGGAGTCTTGTCACCACGACCCTTCAATTTTTATACTGATACAAAGATTAGAAAACACCAGTGGAGGCCGTTTGGGTGGAGTCTAGTCACCACTACGTTTCAATTTTTATACTGACAAACTGATTTGAAAGGTAACAAATTGTATCACTGGACATACTCTTGGCAAAAAGACATAACATCACTGTCTATGCTCATGGTCTGGATTTTTTACTCCCTCTGCAACAGGTTTACAACAGCAACTGAATAAGCCAGGGAAGAATACCAGAGGTATTGATATCGATATCAGTGCCAACAAATCGCTATGTACAGTACGTATTTTGAAGATGATAACGATCGAAAATTGGGGCGATAGATGATACGGAATGATTTTTTAAAAATTAGGCATCATACACTAGTACTGTAATAATATTTAGCTTACATTCTGGATAATCATCCTGATTATGACAGACATACTCGTATAGAGTAGGTAGGTGTATGAATTTTTCCTAAGTTCAAAGGATACTAAGGAAATATTCAGATGTTCATTTAGTGTTTTTATGTTGTTGTCTGAAAGTTATTACGTACGTATATATGCATATATGTATGAGAATTATAGTTTTAAAATAAGAAAGTCAAATTCACATTAAGTAGCATTCAGTAACTTATAATCTATCTATCTATCTATCTATATATATATATATATATATATAAAAGAGTCGTGTTGTTTGTTTGCTTGTTTGTTTGTCCTTCAATCACGCCCAAACCAAGGGCCAGAGACCCCCTGACCCATATATATTCTGAATCAGGGTGGCTCAAGGATGGTTTTAATGAGGTCAAAATCAGAGTGAGGTCAGCGGTAGAGTGTTCGCTTTTTTGGCCCGGGCAACGCCGGGTACCCATGTAGCCCAATTTTTGGCATGGAGACTCATATCACCTCCATTTTGGACACAGGCTATGTGACGTTGACCTCCCAGGTCATTTGAGGTCACCGGTCAGAGGTCATTGGAGGTCACCGATAATAGTAAACAAGTACACACAAATATTGAGCGTCAGTCTGCGAAAACTGAAACAAAAAGTTCCTGGATCTCTTATAATCCATCTTCAAAAGCATAAGAGGTACATGGTCTTTCTGGAGTAGAAAGAAAGGCTGGACTAGAACAAATAGGATTAGGGTGCTCGCCTTTTTTGGCCTGGCAACGCCGGGTATCCCTGCTGGCAAGTCAATAAAGAAGCTGTTGAAGGCGAAGTGTAGGAAAGTGGTTATAACGCTTGTACGATTCCAGAGCTTATGATATTTAATTTTTCAAATAACTAGCATGAAACAATGCCTGCTTATCAAGTTCCTCAGAGGCATTTGTTAATTTGGGAAGTTTGTGGATTATACCCTAAATCATTATATATGATTAGGAAAGTGAGCAACATTCTATGGTGAGTCTATAATGTAGGCAGCTTAACTGATAATGGTTATGATGCTCTTAAACCTAAAACTGTGCCTGTTAAATACCATGAACAAAAGATCAGGTAAAGTACAGATGCTCAGGTACATCAACATATGAATTTGTAAGAGAATTTACATGGACAATGCTTTACACCCACGCTACCGAAGCGAGAGCTGGTCCTATGTTTTGAGCGGTCTGTGTGTGTGTGTGTGTGCGGTCTGTGTGTGTGTGTGTGTGTGTGTGTGTGTGTGTGTGTGTGTGTGTGTGTGTGTGTGTGTGTGTGTGTGTGTGTGTGTGTGTGTGTGTGTGTGTGTGTGTGTGAACAAAGTAACTCACTTTCCATCCTTTTTTAATCATACTACGAGGAAGGATTGAAGGTCAGTAAATGAGTACACAATTTTTTTTTTTTTTTTTTTTTTTTTTTTTAATAGAACTAGGGGTCTAAGATGCAGGTCAGAGGGCTAAATCATAGGCTGACCTAACACAATCAACTTAAACAGTTTTTAACAACTTTAGACCAAACTTGGGAAAGGTTTGTGGTGAGGCAAGAGTGAAGTGTTTCAATTTTGAAAACAATTAAAGGTCAGTGCCACAGAAAAGGTCAAAATTCGACCGTCTGGTGTGTTTGTTAGCAAAATGTTTCAAACAATTTAAAATCCACAATGGACCAAACCTAGTGGCAGGGTTATGAGAGAACAAAAGATTAAACTTTTTTTTTAACATTAGGTCAAAGTCAGGTTCACAGGATAAGGTTAGCTTAAACATTTTTTATCCTATTTAGACCAAACGTTGTGGAAGGGTTGGTAATGTGGCAAAGATAACAGGATTCAGTTTTGATAACAATCAGTCAAAGGCTAAGCCCACAAGAAAAGGTCAAAGTCCAAGGTCAGAGGACAAGGACAACTCAGATTGTTTTAGTCTGATTTGAACCAAGCAAGAACGAAGAATTCTATTTTGTCATTCAGTCTAGGTCTACTGTAAGGTCAGGGTCACGGGGTAAGGCCAAATTTCGACTCACGTGTCCGCGTGTAAGCAAAATAACTGAAACACAATTGTTTTGACGTGATTTGGATCAAACTTCGTGTATGAGTTAAGGACCATTCAAATTGCTGACCTCTGTCATTTTTTAAAACAGGAGGTCAAGGTCACACGTAGGGATGGAATTACTTATCGTTTTACTGCCTCGATCATGTCACGATGGTTTTGGGCGCAATGCCATCCTTACACCAGAATACATTATATTAAATGCTTTTTTGTATATAATTGGATGGAAAAGTGTCAGAGACCAGCAGATTCACGAGTTTATATACATGTATGCATGTGTGTGTGTGTGTGTGTGTGTGTGTGTGTGTGTGTGTGTGTGTGTGTGTGTGTGTGTGTGTATGAGATATATATATATATATATATATATATATATATGAGAGAGAGAGAGGTCTTATAGCCAGAATTATCAGGGAAGCAATAAGTATCTTGCTAGCTGAATTACTCGTATTCACAACGTTTAGCGAACTCTTAGCATCACCAGGCTATAAAGATATATTTTTAGAACCACTGAAAATGTTGGAAACACATATCATTTATATTTATATTTAATTAAGATCAATGAAAGTAACCTAAACCAATATGTCAGAATAGCTGAGAATCTCAGCGCATATCACTTTACTTACAAATGATGGGATTCTTAAGCTTTTAGGACATTGCTGTATTTTCAATGGACTTAATAATGTATATACCGCATTTTTATTAATATATTTTTTGCTGTATTTTCATAGGTCCCAACAATATCTATATTTTAAAATCCAGATGATGCCAAGACAAATGACGGAACACTGCTAATACAAATATAATTTAACCAATAAGACGCTTATTGCTGTCCTGATAATCCGAGTTGTTGTACGTCTCATCAGACAGACCCTACAGGGTCGGCCCGTGCAGTGAACCGATGTTCCCATGCGGCTGACAGTGCCTCACCATGGCGAGGTGTGGGGATTTGTGAGGTTTGGTTCCTGGGTGGATGCCACCCTTGTGTCTCCACCTAGCCAACACGGACACCATAGTACGCTCCTCGTCACCCTGTTATCTGGCTATATGGTTACCACCCAGCGTTGAAAATGGTGTCCTGAATTACAGGAAACCATTAGGCTTGTCATTCGGTGTACAGCCACCTGAAGTGGAAAGAAGAGTAATAAACAGTGACAGGGAAGATGGGTGGAACAGAAAGAGAGGACAGACACAGAAAACGAATGAGACGTGAAGGGAGAAGTAGAGAACACTACATCAAGTGAGTGAGTGAATCCGAGCGAGATATAAACACTGGATGGATCTCAAACTACTGTGAGCAATTTTCAAATGAATATGCAAGTTTAATGCATCGGTAATGAAGAAGCTATTGCGGAGGTAGGCAATACTATTATTTTATTTCCTTCGTTTTCTTTTTTCTTCTTTTGTTTAAGGAATGTGTTAACCTTTCTTTCCCACAGTTCCATATGTCCACATCCCTTTAGGACATACCTCGTAACCCTGTGACTGTTATCGTTCCCGTCAACTGAACAACAACCGCCTGGTGATTGCCTGAATACACCAGTTATGTGCCTCTATGGTGACTAAGGAATGAAAATATAAATATATATTTTTTTTACTTCTTGACAATTAGGACTTTTCTCAGATGAACAAAAATATCTGGTGTTCTGGTTATTCCCCTCAGTCCGAAGATGCACATTCCTGGGTACCGCCAAGCGAACTTCACTCATTTAACGCGATACTATTGACTGAACGGGTTAGTTACTTTCTTTCTTATTCGGCACGAAAACATAACTTCCTTATATTCTAGCTACTGACTGACGAATTTACTGGGCCTTTAAGAGACCCCCCTGGCTGAAGCGATTAAAATACCTAAGTGCATCACAGCAGCTTTAAGAGTTAACTAAATACTTTTAATCTACCGCTGGGAACACACAAACAGACATAGTTTATTACAAATCATAAATAGGCTTTCCATTATAATTCCAGCGTGCCTGATAGTTTAATGGCGGAAAACAGTTGGTGAGGTTATGAACGGTGGTGGTAACTCAGTGGCGGCGCTCCGGTGGCCTCGCTGAAGATAATGAGCCTAGACAATTAACATGATGGAGAAGGTGGGGGGATTGATGAGAAGGGGGTAGAGCGGGGGAGACTGTCACCCTTGGGCCACCACAGCACCATGGGGAACGGGATGAGGGGGAGAGGATTGGGAGAGCACGAAGCGAGGAGAGAGAGGAAGTCAGAAGGGGAACGGAGAGAAAAGGGGAAGGAAGGGGAGAAAAAAGAGAAGGGCGTGAAGGGAAGGGAGTGGAGTGGAAGGGGGAAGAAGGGAGAGGAGACAAGTTGCAATGGGTGAGAAAAGACGGAGGAAGGGGGAGGGACGGATAAGTGGAAAATAAGGGGTGGGGAAGGACGGTAGAGGAGAGGCCCGAGTAAGGTGGGAGACAGAAATTAGAAGAGGGATGGGGGAGGGAGCTGGTGAGAAAAGGGTAGGGTAACAGGGAAGGAGGTGGGAGGAGAGGACAAGGGAAAGGAAGAAAGGACAGGAGAGGATAGAAAATGAGGGTGCGGGGCTGGGGAAGGAAGGGAAGGGCAAGAAAAGAGAGGGAATGAAAAGACAATAAAGTGATGAATGGGCAGGAGAGTGGGAGTTGGGCAAGAAAGTGGAGGGAAAGCACAACAGGACAGGAAAGGGCTGAAGAGAGGAGGGGGGGGGGAGAAAGAGTGGTGTGGGAGAGGGGAGGAGGAGGAGGGTAGAAAAAGGGAAGACAGGGCTGAGGGGAGAGGAATCAACAGAGGGAAAGATATGAAGGGAGTGGGAGGGCAGGAGACGGGAGCAGAGTACAGGTGAGCAGAGAGATAGGGACATCAGGGGTGAAAAAAGTAAGTAGAGGCGACAGAGAAAGAGAGAGGAGCAGTAAGGATGGGAAAAGATACGAAAGGGAGGACAGGAGAACAACGGGCAAGAAGGCAAGGAGAGGACAGGGAAGGAGAAGGGAAAAAGAGTGGAAGGAGGAGGATGGAGAGGGAAAGGATGGGGTTGTAAATGATAGGAAGGTGAGAGAGAGAGAGAGAGAGAGAGAGAGAGAGAGAGAGAGAGAGAGACGGGTGGGGGGGCGAGCGAGATAAGAAGGAAAGGAGAGGGCAGGACAGAGGAGACAAAGCAGCAGGCGATGGAAAGAAAGCAGGACAGAGGGGAAAGCAGAGATGGATGGAAACAGCAGAAGAGAGGGAAATGCAGATGGGGCGAAGGGAAAAGGGAAGGGTGTGAAAAGGCAGGAGGAAAATGCATGGGGTGGGGAAAGGGAGAGAGAACAGAAGTGGGAAGGGAGTGAAGGATGGGAGAGGGAATAGATGGAGGACAAAAGGAGGAAGGAAAGAAGGAAATGTAAGAGACGGAGGGGGTGCGGGAGGAAGAGGACAGGAGGGGAGATGCAGGAGAGGGGAAGGTTGAGGGGAAGGTTGAGGGGAAGGGAGCGGAGAAAGCAAGACTAGGGCGACAGCTTGTGATTAAAAGAACAATTACATTCTAAGGGTAGGGAGAGTGGTGGGTTGTGGAAGAGTTATAGCAGCTGTTGTCAGAGAGAGAGAGAGAGAGAGAGAGAGAGAGGTACATTAATACACAGACCACACAGACGTTAGAGTCCCTTATTGCTCACCTGGTTCGGCCTTGACATAGACAGACAAACTACCGTATTATAAAAAGTGAGTCAGTGAACGCAGTAGTAAGCAAGCCCATGAGCCGGTATATCTTAAAACACGTGCGAGGGTAGGAAACAGTCGCTCTGCATCCGACTATATTATATAACGCAATCAGCAGTGAGGTACAGGGATCAAAGGTCAGTCAGTAAGGTAGAGGGGTCAGAGGTCATATATTTTCCGCCACACGTTTCACTAATGGTAACAAAGAAAAATAAGGAACTTTGGATTTCCTCCTCGCCAGGTCAGATTTATACATTATTTTTAGTTTCCTATTACACAGCAGCATAACAAAGTCGGTGTGGCCTCCTCTTGAACATACCTAAGGGGTTGTTCTGTACAACTAATTTCGGGAGTATGTCTGATGCATTTACCCACAACATCGTGTGTGTGTGTGTGTGTGTGTGTGTGTGTGTGTGTGTGTGTGTGTGTGTGTGTGTGTGTGTGTGTGTGTCAGAGAGAGAAAGAGAGAGAGAGAGACAGACAGACAGACAGACAGACAAAGACAGAGACAGAGAGAATAATTTTCATGAGGCCACCAGTAAACACCATATCTGTCAGCCTTTAATTAGTGATTTAATTTTAATGTGGCGGGGAATTAAGGGGAGAGACGAAATGAGAAGAGGGAGAGGAAAGGGGAGGGGGAGAGGGAAAGGAAGGGAGGAAAGGACAGAGGAAAGAGAATGAAGAAAGTAGCGGAAGAGATGGAGGGTGGGAGGTAAAGTGGAAGAACTAGAAGAAAAAAAAAGTGCGATAGGAGAGGAGAGAAAAAGGAGAGAGAGAGAGAGAGAGAGAGAGAGAGAGAGGGGGGGAGGAAGGAAGATAGGGAGGGGTAAGAGTGAGGGAGGGAGAAGACAGAGAAGGAGAGAGGAAGGGAGGAAAGGAAGGGGTAAGAGAGAGAGGGTGGAAGGGGTAGGAGAGGGACAGAGTCATTATAGAGGTGATAATGATGGGGTAATGGCTGATGAGGGTCGAGTCAACACGTATTATAAATGAAATGATAATTAAACTGTTCAACTGTCAACACGCCGTTATCTATGCCCGGACGTCGTGAGGAGGAGGAGGAGGAGGAGGAGGAAGTTTATCACGTGGGGGATGCAGAGTAATATCACGCAAAATGCATGGCTGATGATGATAATGGTGATAATTATGACTTTGAACAGCTTATCCTTACTCATATCAAAGGAATTTATTCAACTTTTCACCCCTAGTAGAGAGAGGGGGGGTAATGATGGCGATACCTAACTCCAGTAGTTCGAAAAGTCTCTTTGCTGAATGAAAATCTCCTGAAGGTAATAACACACACACACACACACACACACACACACACACACACACACACACACACACACACACACACACACACAAACACACACACAAAACCAATGTTCTAGTCGTTCAAGAAGGCTCCCTAACACCACTTCCATATTTGTTTATATGTATAATGCTCTGTTATATGCTATTTAGGTAGTCTATATCATTGTAAAAATCCACAGGTAACGTACTGTACATGGGAATAATGAAGTGTTAGGAACAGTATATAATAAACGATAACGGAGCAGGTTGTAAGCTTTCTAGTTCCACAAGAATATGGTCCCATGAGTACGATGATCCGTAAGCCATTTTCTCGCCAGGATATTGGCCTTCCCATTTGATTTCTTTATGGGACACGTTAATAATTTCTCTCATGTTACTGAAGCATTTATGTCCATATTTGAAATGTATAGGAGCATTCAAGAATATACTGATTTTATTTCCACGATCACCTCTCTCTCTCTCTCTCTCTCTTACTATGTTTCCCCACCCCCCATCAACTCACTTCATGTAGTTCTACCTTCAAGACGGTGACCTCCCAAGTGGTTTCTTCTAACCCAGGAAGTCATTTACTACGTTGGGTGGTAACCATACAGCTAAATGGATGCCAGGAGGTCTAGAGAGTTAAGACACTCGAACCTGGTGTGATCCATAAGCGTTTATATCCAAAGGTTTGTTGGGGTTTAATGCTCGCGTAATGCCACTTCGGGAGGAGCGACTGGTCATTCACCTTAAATTTCAAGGTTATGTAGCCTGGCCCAGAGCTCTTATTCTCCGAACAAGACAATATAGTACTTGATGATATACAGACAGACTGTCTCCTCTATTCACCTTAGGGTAAAATTTCTGTAACTGGAGAAATTAGGTGACGCCTCCACTCACCCCTGTGTTAAAACACGTCTCCCTGAGGCTTAATAAAATCATCAGGTAACGGCAACATCAAATTAAACAACATCCTTGGACTTAACGGATTAAGGAGTAATATACAATATTAACTGCAGAAGATGAGATCCTAAAAAGCCTCCTAAGGTTACGAAAAATACTCGCCCACGTGTGAAAATGAAGGAGCAATGTTACTGGTGAGGTGATTATAACATGGCCTGACGACCACACGGGGAGGTTACCGACACTGGCACAATGCTGGGGAGACATGGCAGTGGGGAGGGAGAAGTGGAGGGCTCTGCATCTTTCCTACAACCCGCCTCAGCACATTTTAGCCATCATACAAAACAGATAGTATACTGTATATTCTTCTCTAGCCACAAGCAGATCTCCCTGTTTTTCGTACACACACACACACACACACACACACACACACACACACACACACACACACACACACACTCTATACCGGTGTGTGTGTGTATATATATATATATATATATATATATATATATATATATATATATATATATATATATATATATATATATATATATATATATATACACACACACACACACACACACGAGTATATGCAAGCACTGACAATCACCTCAACATAAGTATAATTTATGCAAACTGTTGGCCAGATTTACAGCCGCTGTCGCTATGACCACCACGACTTAATAAAACAAATGATGTTGAGGATTTATGTGCGGTGGTGAGGGGAGGCGGATTCATCTGTCGGGACTGGCGGATTTATCTGTCTAATTACATGATTAACTGGCCATTATTTTCACCCAGCAGCACGACCATCATGACACTGACTGACGCACCATCACCTTATCCCTTCCTCATCTCTACCAGACTGATAATTGCTTGCGACGCACGGTGCATTGTCAGGGAGCGCTGCTCGTACTTATTGTACTTGCTGCCTGAGCGTGTACAATTCTAAGACTTTGGGTTACCGGAGTGACAATTGCACGAGGAGCTTAGTGCGCTGTCGTGGAGTGCCATATGTACTCGTTGGCACAGTAGACTCATGGCATTTTTTCCTTGGTTAGCTACTTTTCAGTATTATCTTTAAGCTCTTATATGTTACCTACATCATTTTATTAACATGCTTCGCAAAAGTACAAGATAATGTTGCCGTGGAACAAATAATCACTAAGAAAGAGGTGTTGAGTGCTCTCCTATGCCACTGGGAATACATATCTGAGTGTGCTTGTTTCTTAGTTGTGTCCCATATGAAGACCCTTGTGAAAGGGCGAAGGGTACACATAGGCTATTCTGGCATTTCAGTGAGGTAACGAATGGTAGTTTAGATATCTATTAGCCTTGTGAAAGCGAGATGCGAACTTTGTGCCCCTTTCCGTTGTCATCACCCTGAGTGCCCGTCCTCTCACACAAAACGCTGGAGAAACAAAGAACTTAAACTCTTTCCTGCGTTTTTCATCCCACCCGTTTCATCCACTTGTCACTATGAATCTGTCGCACAGTATTGTGCTGGTGATCAGTGATACACTGGAAGTGATATAAGAGTTAAGTATTCAGGTGTAGTAACAAATAAGAGAGGTAAATGTCTGAGGGAAAATGGGATTAGCAAAGCCCCAAAACTGTAAAGTGCTGATGCTTTGAAGGTCTTAATACAGGACAAAGGTAGAGTACAAATGCAGCAAGAGAACTGCATGACATATTAATGTCCACATTAGCATATGGGTGTAAGACTAAGGAATGACACGAATATCAAGAATCAAGGGTGAAAGGAGAGCAGCAGATACGGGACTCTTGGGCTGTGTAGACAGGGAAAGATTAAATATACAGATTCCTGATATGTAAAGTAAGACAGTCTGTAGATCAGTGGGGCTGCTTTCTAGACAATGAATTTAAACAGCATGGAGAAAAGGTATGTGCAAGTTTGAGGCTTGAAGCCGGTGTGGAAGGCCATGAAAAAGTGAACGTATGCGTTATGTTAATGTTTGAATGAGATTCGTAAAATGTGAAAGCAAAAGAAACGGCAAACGATGGAAATGGATTGATGAAATAGGTACAGAGGCGCGGATGACAAAGGTATCGCATTTCTGTGTTTTGATTTTTAACTTATGTCTCTGATGTGTATCGAAGAATTTCAAATGCTTCACTGACAACTAAATGGATGCATGGTATATATTTTCTATCTTTCATGCTTACCTACTAACTCCTGTTATGGATCTATCTTATCTTATAGTGGGGAACTGGTCGAAGATTTTTAAACACACACACACACACACACACACACACACACACACACACACACACACACACACAAGGATAGACAGATAGACACAGATGGATAGATATAGATAGATAGATTGACTGATTGATTAACTGACTGACAAACATGCAGAGAGATCGATATAGATGTGTGTGTGTGTGTGTGTGTGTGTGTGTGTGTGTGTGTGTGTGTGATATCCGCGTCAGGTGTGAAAAATATGTCACTCCCTCTCTTCTCCCTGCTTCAACAATGGTGCTATTCTCTTACAGTTTTTTCTCTGTGCTCATCTGTTGCTCACCTCTTTCACCTCTTCAATTGTCTTCTCTCTCTCTCTCTCTCTCTCTCTCTCTCTCTCTCTCTCTCTCTCTTCATCCAAGCACTTTGTTTCACCATTAACCCCAGTTTCTCTCCTCTCCCCCCACCTTCCATATCTCTCTCTTTTACCCTCTCACCCCACAAGAAACTCCATCTCCTCCCCTAACTGTAAGTACTCCCCTATCCCTCCTTTTCCTTCATCTCAGCCACAAAGTTGCCCCACCTTTCTCTCTGCTACTCTCCCCATCCTCCTCCTTCCCCTGCCTCCTCATCGCAAGACCCCACCATTCTTCCCTCTCATCCTTCTCTCATCTCCCCAATCTCCTTTATCTCCCCTCACTCACTGACTCACTTCCTCTCCTCTCCCTTCTGCAGCCCTAAATCTCGCACCATCTTCAACCTTCCATACCTCCCTTCTTCCTCATCCTTCCCTTCAACCTTCTCTCCCTCTCTCTCTCTCTTCCTCCTCCTCCCTCCCCTTCTCTCTCTCCCTGCCCCTTTCCTCCTCCCCTTCCCTCCCTCACTCCTCTCTCTACCTCCTCCTTTCCCACACCCCGCCCCCTATTTCTGGTCCTTCTCTCGACACCTCCATTTCACACCAGATAAGAATCAGGAGTGACCGTAATGTCTCTTGCTATCTCAAAGTTTATCTCAGGCCTCTAGCATTTGCTCTCTCTCTCTCTCTCTCTCTCTCTCTCTCTCTCTCTCTCTCTCTCTCTCAATACACACCTCGCCGCCACATCTTTTCTCCTCAAAGTAATCAGCACGACCATCCTTGAGTTGTCCACGACCATTTAAGTCCCAACTCACAGCCGGATTCTCGTTGTCTTGCGAGTTTCGTTGCACCTCTTCCTCAGCGATTTATTATACACGTTACAACTTAATTTAATCTAGTATGCAACTTGATCGAAAATATGTCGCTACTGATATCAAACAAATAAATACGAAGAAAAATGAATGAGTCATGTGCAAGACCGATGCTAGGGAGGATGTGCGAAGAAGTTTATTATGCAAAAGAGAATACGAATTTGAGTGGAAATACGTACAGAAAGACTATTTAAGAAGAGAGATTTCATTTTTACTGGTATTATGAGAGTTCGATGCTGCTAATCCCTATATTATTTACTCCTTTTCACCACGTTTACAGTTTTCACATTTCTTTCTTGATTCCACCAGATAATTGTATTCAGCTCAAGAGAGACGTTTTCTAAACTGGAGGAGTTAACCGCAGCCTTCATTAACTCTTCCAGTAGGTAAGTATCCTCTGCGCAAACTATAAATCTGAGTGGTATAAAAAAAAAAAAAAAGGGAGGGGGAGGGAGGCTTCATGGTACTGAGAAGATTAAATGGATAGTGTTTCTTAACTCCTACAGGACGATCACGTATGTTTATTTTATCTTCCTCCTGCAATCACCCAATGATTCATTTCAGTTAGGAAGAGCCAACTTGAGTGAAGCGGTCAGAAGCAGTCATCATAAATCCTTACAATGCAATGACGTCTTCACCATTTCCATCTAGATACCTCCTGAAGATTTTATTCGGCATGGAAGAGACTAACTGAACTCTGCCAGGTCGAAACGGCTTTCCCACCCTGCACAAAGTCGTCACGGGGTAATGTCCTCAGTCCGAAGAGGTTAGGAAGTACAACCTCCAAATAATAAAGTACATATAAGAAAGATTTTACGATTCATCCTATCATAACAGTGACGTCCTCTTTTATTATAATCACGCTATGCCCAGACGATTTTTTTCAACCTCAGGGAGACATCGTGCAGATGTTTGGTTACCGAAGGTAATATATCACCCCTGAAGTACGGAAATTATCCCTGAAGCTGAGCAAGATCGTCTGGCGATGTTAGGAATTTAGAGAAGAGAGGTGTCACCGGCTGGGAGAGGTTAATCAGATGTTGCAGTTTTGTCTCCGACGAAATCAGCGATGAAGATCTCTCTCTCTCTCTCTCTCTCTCTCTGGCGTTCCCTTCCTCCTCCAACAGGGTATCGCGTCACCGGTAAGTTAAAGTATTAAAGGACCTAATACCAGCCTCATCTTTAAATGTTCGCCACGGCTAGTTTCGAACCCAGACTTAGGGCACACAGATCGGGAGGCGACGGCAGTAACCACTGAGCCAAGGCAACTGCAAAGGGGAAGCTAACCTTTTGACGACGATAAAGTCTCTTCTAGTTTGGATCACGATACCATAAGAAATTGTCATTCAATTTATTCCTTTCATTCAGAGGGCGCATTTCTCTTTTCATTCTCACTACCTCAAGATGACAGTATTCAATTTCAGGAGGACTTCTAACGATGGAGGGAGGGCTTAAAGAACACCATATTCAGCCTCTCCAGCGTGAAATGTTTCTCCTTAAATGAATAATGCAGTGTAGTAGTAGCAGGAATAACCTAAAAAGTACGTCACCGGAGTGAAGACTGAGAACGACCTTTTGGATTGACGGCGTAAAACGGAGATCGTCTCTAACCCTTTTCCAGGCAGCAGTCTCCCACAAATCGCATAAAATCACTTGCTCGACAGCCAGCATGAAAAAAGTTGTCATCATCGTGATGAAAGTGTTAACTTCTTCACTATACTACAGACTTTTCTTTATGTTCTTGTTACTTCAAGACGATTTTATTAACCTTAGGAGGACCATCTTATACCTACTGAATAGAGTAACGAGAGCTATCTCTGGCCCCTCCATTTCGAAAGTTTCTCCGAAGCTCTAGAAAAATATCTGGCAGAAGCAAAAATGAAATATAAAAAACGTCACCAGCCTGAAAGGGTTAATAGTCTCTTAAATCCCGGGACCCTGAACAAGAGGACAACATGATTAACAACTTCATGAGTCAAATAATTTTGTTTAAGTATTGAGGCGCTGTCACACAATCAGTTTTTTTTTGGCAACTTTTCTCTGGCAACTCTATTTTTGGTGACATTCTCTCAGCAGCTTTTTCTTGGCAACTCTATTATGGTGACATTCTCTTGGCAACTTTTCCTGGCAACTCTATTTTGGTGACATTCACAAAGCAATTTTTAGCCTGCACCTGCTGCTATTATCAACTCCCGTTACACAACTTCTGTCACATCTATCTGTCTCAAAGTCTTGTCTCGAGATCCGATATATCAGTCCAGTGATGTATTTCCCTTTATTCCCGCAAACTCCAGAAAATACGTTCACCTTGAGACACACTCTTCGGACTGTAGTTATCAGATAGCCTTCACTTTCCCCTTCAGTACAAAAATAAATAAATAAATAAATATTCATGTTAAATAAAGGGTGTGGAAATAAAATAAACTATAAAAATGACCACCGCATTCAAAAGGTAAAAGAACTTCAGAAATGCTGTCACACGGGCCGCTGCAGTCGCCAGGAAAACTTGCCAGCAACCCCCGGAAAGTCGCCATCAAAACTGAGTTGCCTAAGAAAAGTTGCCAGAAAAAAAGTTCGTGTGATTCCGCCTTTATATCTTTGTGTCTAGATGCTTAATATTCCCTGTCCAGATTTTGTAATTAATGTTTCTTATCTACATTATTTGTAAGAGTTAATTTTCTCCTATCAAGAGGTGGTAGGTGGGAGTACCCATCCTCCACTCTCAACGTAGTGCTACCTTTTGGTGCCTCTTTAATGAGTGACAAACCTAATGGCTTCCTGTAGACTGGGAAACCATTTACAACGTTGGGTGGTAACCATATAACTAAATAATAAGGTGATGTGCAGCCTACTGTGGTGCCCCTGTTAACTGAGTGGAGAGGTGCAAATGCAGCGTCAGTCCAGGAACCAAACCTCCACACTATTTCCCGCATCTTGCTGTGGCGAGGCGTTGTCCACCGAAAGAGAAAATCGAGCCAGACAGACAGGGGTCACTCTGCTACTACTACTGCTACTACTACTACTATTACGGTACTACAATTACTACTTCCTGTCTAGAATTTTGTAAATATTATTTACTGACCCAAGTGCTTTTTGAAAGTGATTCTTCTCCTTCACTGAATTTTGAAATATTCTTTCCTATTCAGATTTTTTGTATGCATTATCCTGTCCTATCTAGAGCTCTGTAATTACCAGTCTTTCTTGTCAAGATATTTGTACCATCCTTTCCTAGATTCTTTCTTTTTTTTCTTTTTTCTTTTTTTTTTTCAAGTATTACCCTTTCCTATACGGATGTTCGTAAATATTACCTTTTCTCATCATGCTTTGATTTATTTATTTATTTTTTTTTTCTTGAGGGAAGGGGGGAGAAAATAGAAACAAAATACCTGACTAGGGATAGAAAAACTTTGCCTATCATTCCAGCCAACATCAGACAATCGTACTCAGCTCAAAGAAACACACCAATGTAAAACTGTTGCAACAATCCTCGCTTGTTGTTCGAGTCAAGAACTGAGAACTCTGTATTCTATCCTGTCTAACACCAAAGAAATATATTTAGTTCTGAAAAAAAAAAAAAAAAAAAGAGCAGCCAAATTTTTTTTTTTTTTATCTTTTTTTAATACTCTGTGCAAAAACTTGGCAGTCCATTGCCTATGCCTCAGCAGTCCTCCTACGTGCCACACACATCTACATGTCACCAAAGACTGCAGACGTAGTCCCTCTCTGAGAATGCTAAAGAAAATAAATAAAGCAAGACCCGGGTACGGAATCACAAATATTCTTACGATCGATTACCTTTCGCTAAGATTAAAATGCCTCAAGAGGATGATCAAGGAAAGGAGAGAACAAACATTTCCTGTGATTCTTGTTCTCTCTAAAGAAAATCCATCTTACGTATGAGAGAAATCGGCAGCAAGTTCCAGAATCCAACTTCCCTTCAGTTCGGGTTGTCTGGATACACTGAGTTTGATACGCTGGAGTCCTACAGCAGGGAAGAGATGGTTTGGAGAGGACTGTTCCAGAGATGATTAGCTGTGTAGGGTAAAAGCAAAATCTCAGTGACCGTACTTGTTAAAACACAAAAAGCTCTATTCCTATGAGCTTCGGAGACTCCCTGGCATTTCATCTTTACAATCTATTAGGCAGTGCTATGTACAACTTACCATTCGTTTGCATATTGTGTACATCTTTCCAGTACCACCACTGTTGGCATAACAACACTGAAGATAATATTAATGCCGCATATGAAGATAGAAATGACACCGGTAAAGCACAAGGAACCCAGCTAAACGCACGAGCATAAGGGTCTTACCTCATTCAGTCCGAGAACGTCGTCTGTATTTATTCTTGCTGTTAGCTACCCAAGAATTTATTAAACTTAGAAGTGGCCTAGTACTAAAAGAGTAAATGAAGCAATATATAAACATCTAACGGGGTGACAGGCATGCGTGAAATGGAGCATACTGGAATGAAGCTGTATATGGACAGACAGCTCGCCATGAATTATCCATAACAGGAAGAACTGAAGCGACTACGACAAACCGTAATTCCGCGAGGCCTGGTTGTAAGTAAATTAAAAACGCTTTGGTGTAGAGCATTACTTACATCTTAGGGCCTGAATGTGACTGAATGAGATTGTTTTGTCTTGTTTTTGGAGGCCACTATGCTGGTACAAGGAAAAGAATACATACACTAAGAATATAATAAAATAAAGTCATCGTAGAGAAGGGATTAAAACCTTAGCTACTTCTCTTGTCTAGCTAAGCGCCAAACCTGTTTGATCTTACTCCTGGCTCCTCAACGTCCCTCAAGCCCCCTCTCACTCACTCACACCTGCTTCACACACGGCCGACACCTGGCTATCTCCTGCTGTACTTACCTGAGTTACCTGAGCAATTAGTGCCGGTGTCAAGTTGCGCCCTTATACCTCACCTTATCTAACTGCGGAGGGACGGAGGGCATATCCGGGTAAGGGAAGGGAGGGGGGAATGAGAAGCAAAACGATAAAAAAAGAGAGATGAAAGAAGGGAGAAGCAAAAAAGTAGAAGGGAACTAATGCAATGTGACAGGAGTGAAAGGGGAAAGCAACTACAGACTAGATGGACAACAAGAGGTAGAGAGAAAGATGCCAAGATGGAAGTGGAGATAGTCTGAACACACGTGAAGCAGGATAAAGAAAAGAAGGGGGGAGGGAACAAAAATCGATGAGAAGGGAAGAGAGAAATGGTTGGGGGAAAAGAAAAATAAATGAGCAAAAAGAAAATGAAAGCCCAACAGCAACAGACTTAATGGGCCTTTCATGACTGTTTGTTATAGGGAAGGATAAAAGAATGTTATCTATTCTGTGAGTTTAGAAGAAAGACTACAAGGCAAATAAATGTAGCGAAATGGTGGGTTCAGGGTACGAATTGGGAAACAAGAAGGAAGAGATTGCAAGGAGGAGCGATTGTGAAAGAAAGGAATGAATAAGAGAAGAAGGAAGAGAGAAGTGAATATAAGAAAAGAACAGAGAATTCAGGAGGGAATGAGAGGAGAAAGACGAGAAGAATGATGAGAAAGAAAGGAAAGAATCTAAAAGCAGAAAGAGATTATTAAAGAATAAGGGGAGGGAAAGAAGAGGACGATCGGGAGGAAAAGAGGGGAGGCAAGCAGTGAACAAGAGAAAAAGAAACAGCAGAATGAAGGAAAGCAAAGACGAGAGGACTTAGCGCGAGAGGGAGGAAGAAAAAGAAGCAGAGAATGATAAGGAAGGCAAGGATTGGGGAGAGTGGGAGGGAAAAAAAATGAAAAATGATGAGATGCAAAGTGAAGAACGGAAGGAAGGAGTAAAGAATGATACAACGCAAAGAGACGAGGGAAGCTGGGAAGGGAGGAGAAAAAAGAAATTAACAAGGAATGATGTGGAGGTAAGTAGTGAACACACGAATGAAAAGTGCAACAGAAATTTAGAAGAAGCAAATAAAATGGCAATAAACAGCAAGAGAGAGTAGCGAGGAATAAATAGAAGGAAGGCTGTGGATGAGGGATGAAGGAAGAGAGGTGAGATAAAGAATGAAGCAAAGCAAGAAAAGGGACACCCAGGAGGGAAAAAGGAAGAGAAAGGAATAAATAAGAGAAGATGAGAAATGAATAATGAGGTGCCGCAAAGATAAGCACAATAAGCAGGAAAAGAAGAGGATGACGCGACGAACCATGAGAAGCAACGCAGTGGATGGGGAAGCAGGAAGAGAAGAGCGATAAAGAAATGAGAGTAAGAAAAGCAGAGGACATGTAGAGAGGAGAGGAAGACGAGGGATTCCAGAGAACTGATGAGGAGGAAAGCAATGAACAAGAGATGGAAGGAAGAGAAGAGTAATAAACATTAAGGGAATGCAAAGTTAAGGACACTCTGGACTTTGAGGGGAAAAGAAAAAAGCGAGAAATGAGGAAGAAAGCAGTAAGTAGGAGAAAGAGAAAGAGATGCTTATAATAGAATGTGAGGAAGCAAAGAAAGGGACACTTAAGAGGGTGAGAGGACGAAAATGAAGTAAGCAATGGTTGGGGGGGAAGGCAGTGTGCAAGAGAAGATGTGAGAAGAATGAAGGTTAGCAAAGATGAAATGACAGTATAAGCAGAGAAGACGGGAAAACAGTGAGGAACGATCGAGGAAGCTAGCAGTAAACAGGGGAAAAAGGAAAAGGGAACCAGTAAAGTATGAGAGGCTTCAAAGTACTGTATGCGACAGTCATGTGTGAGAATGGAAAAGAAACGAAGGATGAGAAAGGAGGAAAAGCAGTACACAGAGAAAGAAAGGATAGATGAGCAACAGAAAGATATGGTAAGAAAGGAAAAAAAGGACAATTAGGAGAGAGAAGGGAAGAGAACAGTGTGAGGAAAGATGGGGAATGAAGGCTGTAGCTGAGGGAGAGTAGAGAGAAAAGCAATAATGAATAAGGCAAATGAATGACTAAATTAACTATGAGAGAATGCGAAAAAGAGGGCAATCGGGAAGGAGAAAGCCTAGAGGGGGAGAAAGCAGTGATGAAAAATGGAAGAAACAAGCGTGACGAAATATGGAAGAAAAAAGCAGAGAACAAGAGACGAGGAAGAGAGAGGAATAAACAAAGAACAGAAGCAAAGATAAGGGATATTCAAGAGGAAGACAGGAATAAAGCGGCGATGAATAACTGGGAATGAAAGAAGTGGACGGCAGATGAACGAAGAGGAGAGCGACATAAATTGTGGCTAAGGAAAGGAATTATGGAGAGGGAAAAAACTGAATGAAGGGACACAAAGAACTAGACAGGAGCGGAAAAGAGAGAGAGGCAGAAAAGATGGAAAGAAGAGCAAAGAACAGGCAAAGAAGGAAGAGGCGAGTTGAAAAAAAAATGTGGCAAATCAAAAAAAAGTTGTCATCCAGGAAGAAGGGAAAGCAGAATGAAAAACTGGGGAGGATGACAGTTAACAGGAAAAGAAGAAAGAAAAGAGCACTAAAGAATGAGGGGAAACTTGGAGAAAATTGAAAAAAAACAGCAATAAAAGTTGGAGTAAGGTAAGAAAAGGGGGGAGGGCAAAGGAAGGAAACTGAGAAATTAGAAACGCTGAGGGAGGGTAGCAGTGGATAGGAAAAGGAAGAGATGTGCAATAAAGAATGGGAAAGGGGGTGGGGAGGAATCAAAGCACAGACAATCTTTATTTCAAGCCAGAGAAGTGTGTGTTTCTAAATGTCACAACTTTTTCCACTCAAACTGGTTACTGGGATGTGTTACAAAATAATCACAATTTTTCTCTGTTCAAGCTGGTCCTGTAAATTTGGGTCAACTGGCAAATCAGCTTTATGGGCAGAAGCGGAACTTTAATAGGCAATTTGTGTGTCATTTACTATGGGTTAGTAGTAAAAGAGAACGTCGAAAAGGGCGGTTTACAACGAGGGCTTATTGTTGAACGTAGTCAGTGTGTGAGTGTGAGAGGGGCAGGGGAAGAGATAGAGAAGATAGGAATAAAAAGGAGGAAAGGACTAAACAGGGAAGTAGGACGTGGAAGAGAAAAAGGAGTAATGATGTGAGAAACAGTAATGATGAAAGAAGAAAGGCCATAAGCTGGGAGAAGGAAACGGAAGATCAAAGGGAATTATGAGAGGTAATTTGGGAAGAAAGTAACAAACAGGAGAAGAGGGAGGCATGAAAAAAATGAAGGTGGGAGAAATAGACAAGAGGAAAAAAATAGTATAACAGGAGAAGAAAGAAAGACGTGGAGGGAAAAAGAAATGATGGGAAGACAAGAGGACTGGGGGGGAGGAAGAAAGGTAAAAATGGAGGGAAAGGGGACAGAAGACAAAAATTTATAATGGCCAGAGTAGCAGACAAGGGAGGCAGGGAAAATGGTGAGGAGGAGGCAGTTGACGAAAGAAATTATAAAAACCGAGGAATACTGGAAAACACACAGTAAACAGGAGGAGAATGAAATGGAGGACACAAAGAACTAATGATGAAAACTGCACACAAGAGTAGAGATGAAATAAGGCAAGCAAAGAGGGCAAGAAGGTATGGAAGACAAAGATAAATGGACTATAAGCAAAATAGGGAAACTTTAGAGAGGACAGCGATGCAGCAAATGGTAATAGGGATCAAGACAACAAGTAGAGAAAGGCAACGCAGAGACACAGACACAATGCAGTTACAAGAAAAAAAAGTAGGGAAGAAAGGAAGAAGGAAGGCAGCAACAGGGACATAAACAGAGGAGTTTAGTAAATACAGAAAAAGTATAATACAAAAAAATTCGAGCGACCAAATTAGAAGCAATATGAAAGAAAACAAGACAAAAGAAAGCAAAAAGAAAAAGGAGGGAAAGAAGAAAGAAAGGAAGGAAGAAAGGAAGGCAGGAGGAAAGAATGAATGAATAAATGAATCAGTGAGGGAATGAAGGATGAAATATAACGAAAGTAAAGGAAAAGAAAAATAACAAGTGGTAACAGGAATAACAAAAGACGAAACGAAGGAAGAGAAATGCAAGTATTAACGAAGTAAAAGCAAAGCAGAGGTACGAGTGAGAGAGAGAGAGAGAGAGAGAGAGAGAGAGAGAGAGAGAGAGAGAAACAATATAAATGATAATGAGCACGGCTGACATAAGATGAAAGGAGGTTACGAAGAGAATAGCAAGAGTCGAGCGAAAGGAAAAAATAAAATAAAATGGAAATAATGGGGAGCAGAGCAATAAAGACGAGAAGAACAAAGAGAATGTCACTAGTAAATGATGAGATGCAGAGCAGAAGAAAGAGGAAATGGGAGCGCAGAAAGTCAGAAAGAAATGAAAGAAAATGTGTGTGTGTGTGTGTGTGTGTGTGTGTGTGTGTGTGTGTGTGTGTGTGTGTGAGAGAGAGAGAGAGAGAGAGAGAGAGAGAGAGAGAGAGAGAGAGAGAGGCAATAAAAATGATAATGAGCAAAAAAGAAACAAGACAAGAGCATGAAGGAGAATGGCAACCATGAACGAATGGTAACAATAAACAAGGGGCGAAGTGAGAGAGATGTGGAATGAGCAAGAACAGGGAGTAAAGAAAAGCCTAGACGAGAGAATGGAAGGAAAAAATAAGAAAAATTCGAAAAACAAAGGTAGGGACGCACCATTTGCAAGAAAAAATAACTGAAGTACGTATATTATATGCAAATAAAGTACATGTATTTGCTTGTATTTTTAACTCATATCTATAGAATTACAGAGGAAACAAGGAATAGGGCACGCCTGAATCGATCTTGCCCCGGACCCTAATTACATGCGATGCCCAGCAGTACTCTTGCCCTTACTGAGGTGGCTGTTTTGGCGTGTGATGGCTCCGAGACTTTTTTTTTTTTTTAATGCGCCCATCTTTTTGCAATTTTTGCTTTACAGTAAAATAATTCTTACATGCCTACATCGAAAAGCAGAAAAAGTCGCTTTGAGACAGCAGGTCCAAGTATTTGCAAGGTACTTTCCATACAAACAGATGAAGAAATAGTCATGAGGTCATCGTAAAGAGCGTCAGAACCAGAATGAGATATACATGAAACAAAGAAAAAAAAAATCTCTTCTGGAATGGAGTAATTAGAATACATGCCCAAGTAGTGTGTGTGCAATTGAACCACATATACTCTAATCTGTGGGCTACGAATGGTCTCCAAAAAGGCATAATAACATCGTCTTGCCGCTGTCATCATCATTATCACCTTCTCCCATTTTTATCACTGTTACATGGCTGGGAGGGATCCAGAAAGAAGAGCAAAGGACAAAAGCACGAAAACTATCTACAGTGATCAGTAACGACGGCCGCTCACCCACGCACTCGTTAATTATGCCTTAGAAATCCTTGACTCCAACTCACACACTAAAACATCCATACAAATTTACTCTTCATAAACGAGTAGGGAAAAAAACAGCGTCATTCTGTCTACTGTCATGCTAAAAAAAAAAAAAAATGGAGGGGGCTGCATCCCTTATTATATACACCTCCCTATATAATCTGCCCAAGCATGTGTGTCTGTCATCACATTTGCTTCTTCATCTTCCACGCCTCACTCATTCACATATTCACTTACTTTACCCATTCACCTTCTTGGCCTTCCACGACCCCTTAGCGGTACCTGGAACGAAATAAGTAAGCCATCATTATACGGAATGGATAATGGAGTCAGTTTTTTTCTATGAGCTGCAAATATGCGAAGGCTGAAAGAACAAAATTAAAACAAAATGAAAGCTGAAATGGAAGGAATATAGATGGATGGGGGACATGGATGAATGGGGATATGGAGAGAGTGGAGTGCATGAATAAGAACTATTTAAGGGGGAGGGTCGATGGAAGTGGACGGAGAGGGGAAAATAAACGGGGAAAGAAACAAGCAAGGGGATCCTGAGAGATGAGGACAGGTGTGTGTGTGTGTGTGTGTGTGTGTGTGTGTGTGTGTGTGTGTGTGTGTGTGTGTGTGTGTGTGTGTGTGAGAGAGAGAGAGAGAGAGAGAGAGAGAGAGAGAGAGAGAGAGAGAGAGAGAGAGAGAGAGAGAGAGAGAGAGAATAACAGGGTGAAAGATGAATACACACAGGAAAGGGTAACCACACTTGATTTTTAAATATGAGAATGCAATCATAAAAGAGATGAATAAAACGAGAGGAGAGACAGAACGAGGCAGAGAGACAGAAAAGGCAGAGAGACAGAGGTAAGAGGAGATATGGAGAAGTAAAGCATCAGAAAAGAGAGAAAACCAAGACGCTGAGATGGAAGGGAAGTGGCAACAGATAAGATGAAGACGAAGTGAGAGAGAGAGAGAGAGAGAGAGAGAGAGAGGAGGGGGGGAGGTGAGACAGATGGCAGCATGAGAGGCGAGACTAGAATGTGAGGAGTGCGAGAACGCAGAGAGGGAAGGAACATCATAACAGAGGAGAGTGAGAGATGCAGCGATAAGAAGTAGGAGGATAGGTAACACCGCCGAAAGAAGATTGGGAGATACGGGCAAGACAGATACGGACAAGACACGAGAGGGTATTAGGAGTGACATATGGAGGTTATGAGGGAATCAGTTGATGTGGGAGACCAAGGCAGACAAGAGGTGTGAATACAGTGACGGGAGATACAGATGGCTCAGTTGAGGCTCGGAGATTTGCAGGTATTAAACAGGACACGATCGGGCAAAGGTGTAGAAATCCTCAATGGCATGATACTGTTGAGTGACTGTTGTTACTATGACGTGCGTTAGGAAGTTTTTACACTGCTCGTACAGACGTTATCAGCTGCCCTACCTTATACTTACAACTGTTTGCGAATTAACTGAGCTAACTGTACAAGTAAAAAAAAAAAAAAAACGTACCTAGAGAAGGAGGCAGAGAGACGGAAGAGACGAGAAAAGACAGCATGACTGACGGAGACAAGAAAGAGGAGACATAGATAAAATCATTGTCGTTTCAAAGAACGAAAAGAGACGGACAAGATTAAGAGAGACAGTATGAGAAGGGAAAGAGAGATATGGATAGGGAATGAACATCAAGTTGGAGGAAGGAATAAAATAAGTAACCTACCCTAAGAAGCCGAGGAAAGACAGACGAAACGAGACGCAGTATGAGAAGTGAGGTAGGGTGGCAGTCAGACAGGTATGCAGGTAAGCAGGCAGGCAGGAGGAACGCTGGACAAACTTCATCTTTGGATAGGACGAGGAGAGATAAGTGAGGAGACAGACAGAATAAGAGGTGAGACAGAGAGAGGCAGGCAGACAGGTAGGTGGGGGAAAGCTGAAGAATCCTAATGAAATGAAGAGAAGCAGAAGAGACGAGAGACAGTATGAGGATGCAGACGCAGTATGAGGAGCAAATGAGAGGCAGGCAGGCAGGCAGCCAGGCAGGTAGGAGAGGGAAAGCTGCAAAAATGTCATCCTAGTAAGACGAGGAGAAAGAGATAAGACGAAGAGAAGGTATGAGGGATGATTGTGAGGCAGTATGAGGGGTGAAGCAAAGGCAATATGATGGGTGAGGCAGAGGCAGGCAGGCAGGGCGGCTGGAGGGGGGAAAGCTGGAAAAATTTCATCCTAGTCACGGACGTCGTGCCGCCTCGTGGGATTAGTGAGGTCATTAGGTTGTCTGACAAATCTTTCTAATACACCTGATCTGACGCTATAAAATCATTCGCCTTTCCAGGGGTGAACACTAGCCAAAGAAGCGGGAAGGATGAACAGCGATGTTGTAGGAAAGGTGAGAAAAGGAGAGATGATGGAATAAGAAAGCTGACTGCCATGAGAAAAGAGAAGAGAAGGGAAGAGAAGGAAAAAGAGGGGTAGAAATCAGAGGAAAACTGAAGAAAATGGAAGAGAAGACACGAGAAATAAAGAGAAAAGAGAAGAATTGACCCTTCCCTCACTCTTCGCCGATTATCTAATGTCAGAGCAGTTCCATGTACAAGGGAGGTGTCAGTGTTTCCCCATTCCACTAACCATGCTCCCTCTCATCAATCCTTCCAAGTCAGAGTGGTTCCAAGGAGAAGGAGATATGTCAGTGTCCCCTGCCGCAATCACACCATGTCAGAGCGGTACCAGGGATATGTCAGTGGCAATATCTGTTAGGGTGGCCGAGGGTCGTACTCTCGTAGGCTTAAAAGACTCTCTATCAGTTTAGATTTACGTATGACACATTTAAGATTAGATCTTTATTTACATCTTGCCACCGCCCAAGCGTTCCTTCAACTTACAGGAGACCTTTTGTAATGAAGGGGTAACTGAAGGTTATAATTAACTCCTCCGGTGCAAAAAGTCTCTTCGAAACTGAGAAAATCGTTTGTCAGGAGAAAGAATAAATGACATTTTCGAGATGCCGGGGTTAGCATTCTCTCTTGACTTAAGTATGCCATCGATGTCGATACGATAAATGATGCATGTAATGTAGAAGAAAATAGCATAAGTGCCAAATGTAAAATATAAATTGGCATTAAGGAAGAGGCAATAGAGAACCTTCCAAGAAGCCCTGAGTGTTGAAGCGTTAGTGGATGCGTCAATTGAAAAAAAAAAAAAAAAAAGTTTACTAATACGATGCAATAAAATAATATGAAGATCCATAAATGAAACAGCAAAACGCGTATTATAGTAGAGTATTTTATGCTTATCTTCACTTACCTTCCCCTTCGACAGCCGATCAAGCCAAACAACGGGCCCATCAGTTCACTAATCATTTAATCACTTGCCAATTACTTGATTAATTGAGCAAACATTCCCCCGCTAGGGCACCCCACCCCCATCCCCCTCTTGGAGAACCCGTCTGGACCACCGCTAATAATATACTCCGGGAGGGCTGTTCCGACCACTGCCTCCCCCCCCCACTCCCCCATCATCTCACTACCTCCTCCTCACTGCTTTCTCCCCCCCCCCCCTCCATGCACAGTTACCCCACCCAGTCACCTAACACCAGTCCGAACCGGGAACAAAATCCAGTCTCTCTCCTCAGGATTCCCTCCCTCGCCAAGTCCATCAACCTCTTCATCAGGTCCCCAAATCCCCATTTCAGGAGTTACAGTCTCTTTTTACGGTTCTCTAAGTCTATCGTTCGTCCACCTTATCTTGGCGAAGATTTTTGTCCTTTAGCAGCTTATTTCTCGTAGTTTAATGGCTGGCATCATGTTCTTGTGTTAATTTCTTGTTACAGGTCAGTATTAAGACGGAAATAGCAGTAAGGTGGGCCTGGAATAGTTCCATAAGTCAACATCTAAAGTCCTCATTTTAAATCCTATTAACCTCTTCTTCAAGCCCTCCAGTCCCCAGAACAGGTCCCTATGTTGCTTATTTCAGATCCTCAGTTCCCCACCTCAGTATACGCAGTACCCCATTTCAATTCTGTCTGCCTCTTTATCTATTGCTTCATGTCGCATTCTTGAGAAGTGGCCTGTAAAAGAAATCAAGGTGTTTCCGTCATTACTCAGTAATAAATCCACTTCACACGAGACGCCATTCTCCCCTACATACTCGTGCTCCCTTTCTGTCCATCTTGTTCTCTGTAATTCTCTCCTCCTCCTTTCCCTCCCTCCACATATGAAAATTCTCTCCTCCTCTTTTCTCTCCCTCCACATATGATCTCTTACTCAATCTCTCACGCTCTATTCACTTCAAACTGCGATAACCGCCTCAGTGCTTCGTTTCATTTTTCCTACTAGTCCCCCACATCTGAGTCTCTAATTTTACATGAGGTTCCCCAGTGCCGTACTTCATGTCTCCCCACTTTCTGGAAGACCATGAGTTCCCATTTTTAGGCCCTCCCCAGCAGGCTACCATATACAAGTTCCCCACACCTAATTCCTCAGTTCTCATTTCAGGCTCCCAGTCCCTACCTAGCGGTGCATCCCCACTGAGGCCATAATCGACTTCTGAAGCAAATTGTCAGATCGTGTGGGTCGGGATGAAAATAGGAAGAGCAACCCGTTTCGCTGGCTCACATTCTGGGCGTTCCATTTCTCAGTGTCACCTGATTCATGCCTGGCAGCGAGAAATGGCAAGTCCAGGATGTGATCCAATGAGTTTCCTTTTCTTCCGACTAACACGATCAGAAAATCTTCGTCAGAATATGTCCAATTACAGTTGCAGTGTGAATGAATCCTAAGACCTCATCGATGCTTCCAAAGAATCCCGCTTTAGGATCCTGAAATGAGGACTGCTAGGGAACTTCCTTGTAGGGACTGAGATTCTAAGCGGGTTATTTCAGAAGCATAAATGAGGTCTTAAGTCCCTACAAAGAAATTCCCCAGCAGTCCCCATTTCAGGTCTCCCACGTATAGCTTCTCCCTTCCCAATGCAGGTTCTGTCTCCTGTTTAAATCTCCCACACTTAATAACAGGATAAACAGATCACCAGTATAACCAACATCATTATCATCATAACCATCATAATCATCATCATTACACATGGGGTGAGTCAAGTCAGAAAAAATAGACGTATGTGATGCGCGGGAGAGTAAGAGTAAAAGGAGGTATATGCGATGAGATGAAGCTTTTACTAGTTAGACAATGACTGAAGGGACCATTTATATCTCGGTACGGGAAGACTCCCTACTCAGAGGCTGGGTCGCTTCTAAAGAAAGGGCACTCAGCACGACGCCATCTCTCAGCACCGCCCTAGCACTGAACCAACCCTAACACTCAAAACTGCCCTGGCACACAGATCCAATCCCAGCAACCTCACCACGGATCCAGCTCGAAGAACCAACCCTACCACTCGCTGACGTCCCAACACAGAGAACCAGAGCTATATCAGCTTCATCTTAACAACAGTCATCATACATGCAGCACAAGTGTCAACTCTCAACACCATCACACTAAAACTCGATACCACACCAGCCTTTAGCATTTTCACCATCTCTAAGCACCACATCAGCTTCTCTTTAGCACCTCCTATACCAACACATCAGAAGCATTATAGCGACAGGGTTAGAGCACAGTGTACTGATTCACAAACAAACTTACGACCAGCTCACTGTCGTAACTAAGATCTTTTTTAAATGAAGATCACGAGACACGGAAAGATTTCTGTCCTCTTCTTTCCATGTTCTCTCGAGTGGACTTATTCGTGGGTTTGTCGTTGTACCTCCAAAACTGAAAAATCATCTTTCTACCCATCTACCAGCTATATCTACCTTCTGACGCTGCATCCAGAGAAAGGTGACCTCAACAAATGGACATCCAACATTTCTGCTTCTACTCAGCTCAAAAACAACTGCTCCCCACGACACAGTAAATGGATATGAATTTTTCCCTTCACTTTTTTTTACTTCCACCACGACTATACCAGTTCATCATTCTCTCTCTCTCTCTCTCTCTCTCTCTCTCTCTCTCTCTCTCTCTCTCTCTCTCTCTCTCTTCTGGCCTCGAACACTATCAATCTCTCCATACACCTGGCCGGCACTTGTATATTGTTGGAGTTAATTGTGTCCCTTATCTCAGGTGACCCCGACTGTGAGGCAGCGAGTGACAGGCAGTTCTCGTCCCCCACCCTCAATCCCCCCTCACTTCCCTGGAACTCGATGCAGTACTAGGAGGATGTCCCTGTGCTGAGGTTGTAAATATCAGTGTTGTTACAAAGAAGGATGCATCATAAGTGTCCATACCAACTCAGAAAATAAAGTATTGTTGGCATACATTCAATCAGCGGGATGTAGTGCAGGAACCGGTTTGAAAACGCCTCAATTGGCAGAGTCTAACGAAGCACACATGTCCACGCCATGCTACACTGTTCCTAAAGGACAACTAATCAGTACGACAGAATTATGGTATAGTTAGGACTGAAGTCGTCTCTATGATAGATTAATACAATCTGTCATAGAGACGACTGATCACCTGCAGAACCGAACATCTACACCATGTGGGAGGGGTACTGGTACCTGAACACACTGGCTTAGTACACTCCATCCCCTTGTAGGGCCGAGGGTATGTAAGTAGGGCCTGTATAAAGGTACCAACAAAGATCACAAGCAGCCATGACTCTAACAGCGGGGAACATCACACACACATACACACACACACACACACACACACACACACACACACACACACACACACACTGCTTCAAGCATTGCAGTCATGTTGGAAACTCCATAGATCAACACCTTCTGACTCCCATTTGGATAAACGGGAGAGTGTCAGAGTCCATAATGCACAATGTCTTGCTGTATACTGTCTATTCCCAGCCAACTACACCAATTGTTGTTCAAAAAATAAATAATTTTTCTGAAGTGTGCTCTATGCATCAGCTTGAGCGAGGGGAGTGGCAGGAAGAAATTTTTATCTTATTCTTCACTTTGCACACATCCGACATACGAGTAAAATCTGCTACCTAGCATGACAGCTTTCAAAAACAAAAGGCTAACAGACTGTGAGCTAGTGTAGCTAAAAACTCCTCTAAATGCAACGATAAATTATTCTCGTTTCCAGTTTGGGCGGATCTGAATGTAGCAATTCTTTACATATGACAGGTTATAGGTTACCAGGTCTCACTGTGTGGAAACTGTTGAACAAACTGTGAGTTCCCTCGCCGTCATCTAGTCTCAGCTAGGGCATCATCATCATCGTCATCATAGTCACTGTCGCCGTCGTCGTCTACGTCACTGTCGTCGTCGTCGTCATCGCTGTCATAATATTCCCACGTTTAAATAGGGCGTAGGTGAGATACAGAAAATAGAAACGGAACAGCACAAGAATAAGGGATCCATCGTCTGAATGCCACATGAAAATGAGCCACAACTCCATTTTCCCATCACTCACTTCGGAATTCATGGCTCCATCCGCTGTTAATTAACTTGTATTCATTTCCACACTGACACGTGCCTGCCATCGCACCACACTTCTTGACTTAACTGTAAAATACATCTAATAAAACACACACACACACACACACACACACACACACACACACACACACACACACACACACACACACACACACACTAACATATCAACCTCTCCTTATCAACACTACGTACACATTAATCCACACCTAATACTAGCACTGACACACACATAGCCAACCCACTCTCAAACTGGCCACCACATTCACCAAACTCCTCCCCCTCCCTTCAACTACCATTATATACACACTTAATCACACCTCATACTACCAAAACACACACACACACACACACACACACACACACACACACACACACACACACACTTCCCCTACCAACACACACAAAAACACACTTCCATTACCAACACACACACACACACACACACACACTTCCCCTACCAACACACACAAAAACACACTTCCATTACCAACACACACACACACACACACACACACACACACACACACATTCGCACATCTACCCCTACCCCTTCCCCACACACCCAACAACACCCTCCCTTACCAACAATCCATACACGCTAATCCACACCTCCTACTGCCACAACCACACCCACCCACACCCACACGCCTCTCAATCAAGCTCACGATATCAGAGGGCTATCTAGGAGGGGTGGGTGATGGAGGGGAGAGCGGTTCATAAAAGTCGACGAACAAGACGACGTGTAAATGAGGACCACAAATCACTGCTGGATTGTGAGGTTCGACAATGTAGAGTGGGATCGCCTCAAATGGGTATGGTGGAGGAGGGGGAGGGATAGATAAATAGACAGGGAGTGGATAAGAGGACGGATTGAATGAATAAACAGATTAAAAGAGAGACAGAGACAAGGTCCACAAATCATAGCTGGGTTGCGGAGTTGGCAGTGTAGAGTGGGATTGCTTCAAATGGATAGGGGACAGACAGACAGACCGACAGACAGACAAACCGACAGACAGATAGATAGAGAGACAGATAGGCAGACGGACAGACAGAAGAGATATACATATAAGGAATTGAAAGATGAGAGAGACAAACTGAGAGACAAAGATCTATCTATCTATAGCCCGACGCCCTAATCCTGCAAAGGGTGCCCGCAGACAAAATGCCTCCAAGTCGCTCTGTCACCCACCATTTGACTGCCCTCCCCCAAATTCACTCCTCCCTCCCTCATATACCTCCATCCCTCCACCTCATCTTCGGTCTCCCCCTCCCTCTCCCTCCCTCCACTTCACCTACATACACCCTCTTAGTCAGTCTTTCATTCTCCATTCTCTCCACATGTCCAAAACACCTTCAGTGCATTTCTCCTAATTCTCTCAATCACATCCACATCCATCCCACAACGTTCTTTCACTTCTTATTCGTCAGCCTGTTCCCCCATGTCACTCCACATGCTCCTCTCAGGTAACTCATTTCCACTGCTCTCACTCTTGACTCATTCCCCTCTAGCAAGGTCGACGCCTCGCTTCCATACTTCAGGGTAGGGATCACAATACTATCATAGAGTGACTTCTTATCTTCCATACTCACCTCCCTATTTCCCATCACTACTATCAGTGAATCAACGACCCTCCTTCCCTGCTGTACCCTTTCAAGTACTTCAACCACCAAACTTCCATTCTTACTCATCACACTACCCAAGTACTTGAATGCACTCACATTCTCCATATCCTCACCATCCAACTTCAGGGTGCATTCTATGACTTCATTCCTCTCAAACACCATAACTTTACTTTTGTTTACATTAACTTCCAGATGAAATCTATGAATCAGCGTTGAACTGAGGCTCGAAAATGGAGAGTGGGATTGACTTCAATGAAGCTAGTGGTGGAGGAGGGAATACACAGAGAGCAAAGATATTGAAAAACAGAAAGGGAAAAACAACAGGAAGCAGGTCCTCATGAACAGACAGGAAGTTAGTCCATAATCTATCAACTAAAAAGGATTCATTTGAGGAGGGAAAGGCAGTCAGACTGAAGAGTGACAAGTTAGTCGGAAGACAGATAAACAACGAGACAGAAAGTAAACCCACAAATCACTGTTGGAGGAGGGATTCGACAGTGTAGGGAGGTATCGCATCAGTATGTTATGCTGGTGGTGATGAGATGGACAGAAGGCAGAAAAATAAGGGGAAGACAGATTGAAAGGGGCCATTCATATAATGACAGAAACAATGAAGACATTGATGGATGTAGTTCTCGAAACTGCAGGGAATGATCACTTCAGAAGAACATGGTAGTAGGGGGAGGGATCGATTGATGGAAAGAAAAGGAACTCGTGGATAAAAAGGGGACAGATAAATAAGAAGACCACCACAAGGAGCATTCAGAGGGAGTAACAACCATGCCCACCAACTTGTCCATGGCTGATAATTTGACACTACATTGCGACCTTGAACTACGATATTTTTTTCTCAAATTCGAATTACTTCGATTTTATCTAACCTTTAATGCTTTCACGAACGCTGATCCAAATTGTATAAAAACTGCGTCGATTGTGTCTAGAGACATTGACCTTGATCTTTCCCTGTGACCTTGAGTTTTGATTGTTCTCGAAATCGAATCTCTTTGTCCTTATTTTAACTTAAACCCTTCCACAAAGTTTAGTTTACAACGAATGAAATGTCAATTTGACCTTGCCACGTGATCTTGACCTTTGACCTAGTGTTTCGGAAAACATTAGGTCAGCCTCCTGAGTGGTCCGTAGCTCATCCACCAAGCTGTTTCAAGTCAGATCAAAGCTGTTTTGGTTATTTTGTTTATACACACAAACTCACAGGAATAACTTCGACCTTGGGCATTGACTAACTGTTCTCAAAATTGAATCCCTTCGTCCTTACATTACTCTTAACCCTTCCACCAAGTATGGTTCAAATCACATCAAAACTGTTTAAGTTGATCCCGCCCTTTGACCTTGGCCTTTGACTATTCTCAAAATCGAATTCTTTATTTTTGCTTTATTGTCAACTCATCCACAAACTCTGGTTTAAGTCGGACAATTGCTACCGTGTGACCTTGAGATTTCACTTACTGTTCTATAAAAAAAAAAAAAAAAAAAAGCATATGCTTTGGCTGATCCAAAACACTTCCACTAACATTAAAATGGATCAATCATTTACGCTAACACACACACACACACACACACACACACACACACACACACACACAAACGAGTCGAGCTTTGACCTTGTCCTTTGACCTCGACCTTTGACTGACTGTTCACAGGGTTGACTTACTTCATTTTTGCCTTCATTTTAAACCGTACTCCAAGTTTGCTCTTAAGTGAATAAAAATTGTTGAAGATCATTTTGTTACGTCAAACTTTGGCCTACCCTGTGATCTTGACCTTTGATATATTTTTCTAAAAAATATATATATATATATATATATATATATATATATATATATATATATATATATATATATATATATATATATATATATATATATATATATAAGGTTTACGTACTAGCTGTTCATCAAACCTTGTAACAGATTTGTCTAAAACTAGACATAAACTACAGTATTTGAATTATTTTATAACACACACACACACACACACACACACACACACACACACACATACACAGGTTCAAATCCCCGTTGGGGCAGGGAACAGTTTAAAGATTTGAATTTCATGTAAAGCAGACTTTACTGATCTACCAGGAGACCTGCCGACATGTCGTAAAAATACCCCCACTAATACCAATACACCAGTCCTGTATGAGACAGCCCTAGCATGTATTCAATATGGACGGTGGGTGTTAGCGCCGAAGTGGTGACATGTAGAGGTGTATGATATGTAGGAGGACTACTGGGCCTTGGGAGCAGGCTGTGAAGCCTATGCCCAGAGTCGATCACATAAACACACACACACACACACACACACACACACACACACACACACACACACACACACACACACACACGAGAGAGAGAGAGAGAGAGAGAGAGAGAGAGAGAGAATACACTCTCCCACTTCCATTGCGAGGGTGGGTGTAAAACCAGAAAATAAGACAGCGAATTGGTAGCAGGTGAAGAATGGATAGATGTAGATAAATGGAAGGAAATGGCTGTGTGAGAATATATATATATATATATATATATATATATATATAGATAGATAGATAGATAGATAGATAGATAGATAGATAGATAGATAGATAGATAGATATAGATATATATGGATATAGATATATATAGATATATTTATATAGATAGAGAGATAGAAAATTCATTCATCATCTAATACACACACACACACACACTCAAACACACACACACACACACACACACACACATATATATATATATATATATATATATATATATATATATGCAAGTATGTATGTATGTTTTTGCTTGAACAAAGATCAGGTCCACAAATAGCTGTCGGATTAATGGGTTTAATACTGTCAAGTAGGAATGTCGAGGGATGGATAGATAGACTTGATAGGTAGATAAGTGAAGGATGGGTATGTAAACCGCAGACATAGATAGACAGCGACAGAAACCAAGCCCACATATTATTCGTTTAAATGGATACGGAAGGGGGAGGGATACAAGACTGGAAAGACAGGGACAGACACATAGGAAGATGAGACAGATCAAGTGAGAAAAAGGCCGATCCACAAATCGCTACTGGCCTGTGGGTTTAAGTGTGGGAGGAGATCACCTCAAATGAATATGATGGAAGGAAGAGACTGATAAACAGACACATATGGGAAGAAGAAGGGTAGATGGGTAGAAGAAGAGAGACAAGGGTATTGACAGAAAGAAGGTCTTCATATTATCGTTTCCAAAGCATGTGGTGGAGGGTGGGGGGTGAATTTACTATCAGAGAGGAGACATACAGAAACAGAAAACGGGTATAGATAAACAGGTAGAAAAACTGCCAAAAACCACTGCTGGACTGTGCGGTTTGAAACTGTAGAGTTGAACAGCTTCAAATTGATACGGAGGCTGGGGAAGGATATACAGACAACGAGGAAAAATATGTAGACAGACAATAAGGATACTTAAACTGAACAATAGAAAACAGGCCTCATAGACAGACACCATGTAGGTCCCAAAAATTATCGCTTCAGAAATATATGTTAGTAGGCGAGGTACGGAGAGACCGACAGAAAGAAACGAGAGAGATCAGTGGAAAGAAATATGAAAGTAGATATAAAGAGAGACAGAAACCCGGCCCATCGAATATAGCCTCAAGAAAGTATTGTGGTAGGGGAGGGATAGATATACTGACAGCAAGAGGTGTATATGGGTTACACAGATTAATACAAGAGGTAAACAGATAAACAGAGAGAGAGAGAGAGAGAGAGAGAGAGAGAGAGCAACTAAACACACACCACACAGATACCGATAAACGTATATAGCAGGCGCTGACAGAATCATTTGTCTGTTCACATTCACCAGAAGGTAAGGTTGATACAGGAGCTCAGTGGAGTGAGGAAGACACAAAGAAGTGAGGTAGGAAAAGAGCAGGACTGATGTAGGAATGAAATATGAAGGACAAAAACATCATACAGTACAGAAGAGAGGCAAGAGTAAGGCAAACATAAACCAGGAATGAGGCAGAAGCTAGGAAGGAGTATGGCAGGAGAGAGGAAGACATGCGACAGACGTAAGGCAAACATTAGGAGGGAGTGAGGCAGATCCGTTCACTTCGAGATGCCTGACACATTTTGCTGAAAAGCCTGGGGGTCATAGGCAGACGTCAGTACAGACTGAGGAAAACAGTTCCAGAGGAAACCTGTTTCATAAAGGAAGAGCCGAGAGTATCGATCAACACCTGCTCCCATTCATCCCGTCTGGAACAATGGTGACTTCTCAACCCTCCCGCTATCTTCCAGTTTTAATCCCTTGCATTTCCAAACTCAGAGTCAATTCTCAATCGAAGGATTCTGTGAGCATCTTACGTCAGGAGAGCTCCAATAGTGATGATTCATTCCTTTAAGATTCTTGTGATACTCCTTTGGGGTTTTGGTGAAACCTCTGCAGTTATACCTTACATATCAAAGGCTATCCACTAAGAAAAAACTGACACAAGCCTTCCATATCAAAACTAATCTCTTATAGTTTCTATATATCGTATTTGTGCCTTCATCTTTAGTCTTTATTATTATTATTATTATTTTTTTTTTTTGGAGGGGATGTCATTCTGTATACCCTGTTGTAGACGGCTACTTTTCTTCTATAGATACCAAGTGTGGTGTCCCTCAGGGTTCTGTCCTTTCACCTACTGTCTATTTCCCGGTCATTAACGAACTTCTGGACAGCACATCTAGTCCTATCAAACCCATACGATTTTAGGATTCCACTTTTCTCTCAATAGTACCCAAGACAGAACTTATTTCAATCAATTTGGGGTAAGGCTTTGGAACATATGGCTTTTTATTAGTCTAATATTTCTGATTTAAGAATAAGAAACTTTGTTATCTATAGTGCAACATAAACGTAATTGCTCTATCGTCCTTCATGCACCCTTCATCTCAACAAAATCTGACACAAGAATATCATGTAATATTCAACACAAATCAGTCCTTTATTATCTTTCAATATCTTTGACATTTCTTCCTCTCGGGATCTATCATGGAGTAAGGACATTATTTCCTTGTAAAATCTGCTTCAAAAAAATTAGAGATGCCGAGCCAGCTCCCTACTTTCTTGAACCCTGTGAAACTGCTGACTCTGCAAAGGGGTCTTATTCGCCTCTGTGTAGGGTAGGCTAAAGCTCACCATATACAGCTCTTCCAGAAAGGATGAAGTCAAAGGCTATTATTTCAACAGCTACTTCTATATTACAGACCTCTCTCTCTCTCTCTCTCTCTCTCTCTCTCTCTCTCTCTCTCTCTCTCTTCGCCGCTAAGTTCCTTATCTCTCTCTGTACATTATCGCTATTTCAACGGCCACTCCTCTTCTTAAATGTTTGTTTGCATCCCTTTCCCCATTACGGCGGCCACGCAGAACCCGGCAATTGTTGCAATGCACCCTTACCCCTTCTGTTAGTATTCAGTGAAAGAGTGAACAAGGACTCCAGTCTTTCATAATGGAAACTAGTCAACTCTCGAGCTGTCAGCCCTGATCAGTATTTCCCTCTGCCTATGATCTCCAGTGTTTCAAACGGAATGTGTTGAGGTATCCCCAAATGAATGGATCTTTATTCTGGATCTCTTTTCTTTAGTTTTCTCTGAAAAGCTAACTTCCTGCTGACTTACAGCCTTTGGTTCTTTTTTCTTCATTAAAATGTGAAGTTAGGTAGGAGTGAAACCAAAAGCAATCCAGGTGTGAGGTAGGACCCTGGTAGAAATGAGGCAGGGACCAGCCAGCCAAAATAATTCAAGGGTGAGGAAGGAACAAAGCAGGAGCAAAACCAAAGTAATCCATGGGTGAGGAAAAGAACAGGCAGGAGCGAAACCAAGGTAATCCAAGGATAAAGCAGGGGCGAGGCAGGAGCGAAACCAAAGTAATCTAAAGAAAGGGCACGAGCGAAACCAAAGTAATCCAAGGATGTGGCAGGTGCGAAACCAAAGTAATCCGAGGATAAGGCAGGAGCGAAACCAAAGTAATCCAAGGATATAGGAGGTGGGAAACCAAAGTAATCCAAGGATAAGGCAGGAGCGAAACCAAAGTAATCCAAGGGTGAGATAGGGAATAAGCAGGAGCGAAACCAAAGTAATCCAAGGGTGAGACAGGGAATAGGCAGGAGCGAAACCAAAGCAATCCAAGGGTGAGGTAGGAGCAAGACAGGAGCGAAACCAATGTAATCCAAAGGTGAGGCAGGGAATTGGCAGGAGCGAAACCAAAGTAATCAGAGGGTGAGGCAGAAGCATGCAGGAGCGAAACCAAAGTAATCCATGGGCGAGCCAGGAAATAGGAAGGGGCGAAACCAAAGTAATCCAAGGATGAGGCAGGGAGTAGGCAGGAGCGAGGCATCAAGCATGGCCACTGCAGCCGGCAATTAGTGAAGAGATCGAGTGGTTACCGGACGGACGGCTGGTTCACGCTACCTCCCGGATAATCTTAATTACCCCAGCTTTAATACACTCATTAATGAAGCTAATTAGTGGCTCACTCTCTCCCTTACACCCACTCCTGCCTACCCTTAACCCCCGCCCTCTCCAAATCCTGCTTAACCGGGGGAGGGGAGGGGTGGAGGGCTTGGGAGCTTTAACTGAAGCAGACTTATAGGCAGGTGTATGTGGGTACGGCCAAAAGCTGCAGTCTCTCTCTCTCTCTCTCTTTATCGATCTATCTATCTCAAGCATTCTATTCTGTACATAAGCTAGGATGCCCGTTCCGAAGATATTCAGAAACTTAGCATCAATTTCCTGCTGTTGATGAAGGAAGCACAAGGCCAGATGGGTAGAGAAAACTCCCATGCTCCTTGCTCTTCCTGTATATTATTACTATGAGAAGCGATTGATCCCAATTTTCTTTAGTTATTAAGGCCCCTGATCTCCAGTACCACACAAACGATACCACTTGGCCACTAAAACCCACTATCTCTACCTAACAGCAATATGCTCTGATCTGCAGACTCCTTTCGGTTACTCTTCGCTGCGTCGTTCTGTCACTCTCTATACTGTCGTTAATACACTGAGCATTTCTGAACTATTCACTTGCAAACCTTCTGTTTAAAGGTGTGCACGTAGCTCCCGTCTGGTTACATGGTCTCACGCTGCTTCTGTCCAACTTTCTAATGCATGTGTTAACCAGTATACTAAGTCCTTCATGCAGAGATCTGGTTACCTCAAAAAAATCCCTGTGACTATGATATTCAGTCGTTCAGATTCAATGAATCCAGGCATTTCAAAATGAACGGCTCTTGATTTTGGCTTTCTCTTGTTTGATTTTCTTTGGAATGAACAATATTGTAAGATTTCAGCCTTTGGTTCCAGGTTTTATGGCATAACAAATAACAAAAGGAAAAAATTCCTCACTGATTCTGTGCCAGGCATTCAACCGGTGCCCAATTAAAACCTAAACTGACAAACCCAAAAAACGAAGAGGTAAAATAGAAAACCGAAAAAACTCTGATCGTTCCTCCCGCATGTAAGTAGGCTAATTAAAAGAGAGAAAGTATTCGCTAATACTGCATGATATCCTGAACCAGATCCTTGAGTGTAGTCTTTTGTCAGTGGGAGGAGCCCCTTGGAGTGGTCCTTCCTCCCTCCACATCCCAACACCTACCCGTCTCCCCTCCTCCTCCTCTTCCTCCTCCTCCCTATCCCAACAACGTCGAAATGCTGTATATTTCTGAAGTGCCAAAGAAAAAAAAAAGGGGGGGGGGGCCATATTTCATTTCCATTTGGTGTCTCCATCCGAAACTTATTTTTTATTTCAAACTTATTATAGAGCTCATTTCGCCAACTTCCATACTTAGCCTTCTCATTTCCTACGTACCTCTCCCTACTTCCGCCAGTTTCCTCTCCACCTGCTTCCTAGCCCTTCCCGTTTTTGCTCTCCTCCTTAGCCTAACGTTCCCCCTCCCCAGGTCCCATGCACCGGCTCTTCTCTCTATCCCAATTCGTATCCTTTCTCTCGACCTCAAAGGCAGTCCTCCCTTCCCCCTTCTTTACGCTTATATACTCCTTTTTTCCCCCTCATCAATCCTCCAACTTACCGCACCTAAGCCTTACCCACGTCACTCCCACTCCCTTTCAACTCATGCGTCCCTCCTTCCTTCCCCTACTCATACTTCCTACAGTATTTCTACCTTCCTCCCATTTTCACCATCCTAACCAATGTTCTCTTTTCTATTCTCAGTATCAGGCCCTTCCACCGTATTCTTCTATCCCTCTTATCCTTCCATTCTTATGTCTCACTCCCTTATCCCCCTCAATTCCCCTACCTCCCCATCTTTCTCCTTCTTATCGCAAGTTCTTCCTTTCCCTTCAAATCTCTCCCTTCCCTTATCTTCCCCTTCCTTTCTCCTACTTCTTTCGTTCATTCCGTAACATCTCTCTTTCCTTCCCTTTCGCCTTTCCTCTTTCTATTCTCTACCCCATTCCCTTCCTCCCTCTCCCACTTTTCCCCCCTATCACAGCGTCTCTCAGCCCTTCCCCCTCCCCGGTCTTTGACTATACCTCATTTTTCCTCTCTTCATCCAGTGCCTCCCTCCCTTCCCTAACTTCCATTCTTTCAACTATGTCCCCCAGGTCCATCCTCTCAATCCCGCCCTCTTTCCCATCCTACCTTCCCTTCTTTTTGTATGTCAGACTGTTCGATATATTTTATTTACTCCTTTTCTCTCTTTACTAAGCAAGAAAAGTGGGAATTCGAAAGCAAATTCAGTTGTTGGGGGTTGTGTTCTAGAAGTCTGGGATTTTAAAAACTAGTTTGTCTACTTACTATCATGCAGACGATATATATATATAACCTTTCTTGACATTCTCCCTCTTTGCTCCCTAACCCACAATGCTTCATTCCTTTTCTTCTCCCCTCTTTCCTCTTAATGTGCCCTATCTTTCTATAAATGTATCAGAGTCCGAGCCTAAATTATACACTTCGTTCTAGAAATCACCCTATAGCCAAAAGGGCGCCACACACCCATAGATGTCATAATATCCATCATCCATAATGAATACACGCATGAGCTGTCGCTTTCAGGACTAGTTTCATATTAGCGAAGGTGTTTTTATAGAATGTCGTTGAGTATTACAAGAAGTCTGTTATGATTCCTGAACGAAATTTACATCCAAAAATACTGTTCCCTCCATGCTCGGGATCGATCTCGTGTCCTTTTGAACGGCAATACAACACTCTGACTAATTCTTATTCACCATTTCATAATCATCCCAGGTATTTCTTCTCTTTCCTCAGTGCCCTTCCCATTTTTTTTCCTCTGTCCCAAGGTCCCTTCCCTCCCACTCCCCCATCCTATCTCTTACCATAGCCTCACCCTCATCCCCTCCCCCCCCTACCATCCCACATTTTCTATCACTACCCCAATATTCGCTAGTTTCTCTACTCTCCCCCCTCCATCATTTCACTCCTCATACCAAGTCTCCCTCCTCCACTTTCGCCCAGATCCTTTTTCCTCTGCATCCTTCTTCATTCTACTCCCTATTTTATGCCACTATTCCATTTCCTTCTTCACAACTCCCCATCTCACTCTTCTTTTCCTTCTCCCTAACTTCTGCATCTCCTTCTTTCCTTTCCTTTCCTTTCCCCTCATCTTCCTCCTCCTTGTTCTTTCCCTTACTTTCCCCACTACCCTCCCCCGTTTCCTTCCCCCCATCTCCCTCTTCCCTGTCCCTCTCCCACCTTTCCCACCTACCTCCTACTGTTCCTTCCCATCTCCCTCCTCCCCCCTTCCTTCCTCCATCTACTCCACCTCCATCCTCCCTTTTCTTCTCCCATATTCTCTTCCTCCCTTTCTTTTCCTACCTTCCTCATTCCCCTCCTCTCTTTCCTCCGCACCTTCCTCACTTCATTCCTTCAACCCCCACCCTCCTCATTTCACTCCTCCTTTTCCTTCCCCCACCTCTCCCAGTCTACTTCTCTCCTTTTCCTTTCCTCAACTTCCCCACCTCCTTTCCTCCTTCTCATCTTCTTCCCTTCCCCTTCCTCACTTCCCCCAACCCCCACATATCCCCTCCCTCCTTCAACCCTCCTCTCGTTCCCCACCTCCTCCCCATCCCCTCCTCCTCATCTCTGTAGTAATTAGCGTCTGGTGGTAACGATCAGCCGCCCATCATAAGATTGTTCCCTAATTGCAGCCAATGACCTATCTTTCCGTGTCATTTGATTAGTTAATTAGCCTAACCAGCGGACGGCCAAGTAGCGATGGGTCTGGTGGTAGCGATAGTGGTTTTTTGTGGCCACGAAGGCGGCTCCCTCTGGCCCAAGGCACGGTAGGGTAAGATTTCATTGCCAGGATCAAGATTATGTGATGATTTGACTGAGGATAATACTGGATCTCTTACACCACAAGAACTTCCTCTCAGCCTAACTTCAAGAGCCTGATGGTAACCAAATCACAATAAAACTCTCATGCCATTGTACAGGAGGTCAATGAACTCTCTTTTTTATGCATCCGAATCTGGACATTGATTATGAAGCCTGTTTCCGAGGTTAAGTATGCCACCCACGACACACCAACATATGGTTGATCCTCTGCAGCCCTCTCGTCACCTGACATTTGGAAACCCACGCCCAGCATCTCTCTTGTGTCACATTCAAATCTGGTATTACTGCACTGATGGGAGCGCCACTGTGTCACTCAGAGGGACAACATGGAAGATCACTGAACATGGAACTAAACATTTAATTCAGATCCACTAATTGTTATTTGTAAAAGCTGCGACAGAATCCACAACACGGTTCTCAGTCCACTGCTCTGTCCATTCCACCACCACTCTAGATTAAAAGAAAAAAAAAAAAATCCCGGAACCGGAGAGGTGGCTTTCATTTCGCAAATCAAGATAACCAGATGCTTTGGATGAAGGTATGATGATGTTCCTTTCAGTGCGAGTCTCCCCTGGGTTCAGTAAAGCAGCCTGGTGGTGGTCAAAACATATTATAATACCGACGTCATCGCATTACAGTGTTAACAGAGACACAGAAAATATTACCTGAAAACGTCATCCCATTTCACAGACTATCATTAAAAGCACAGCACGTTAAACCTTCATTCTCCTGATCAGAAATTCATGAAAAACTGCATCTCGTAGTGAACAGGTTCGAGGAGAAACTTTGCAAAATCAGAAGTGATTGGTATGAGTGGTGTGGAGATGCTGGGTCGCGGCCACCACGGATAACACCAAGACTGGGTGTCCGGTTATATGGACAGAGTGATGGACAGATAGACAAATAGCAGGTGCAGAGATAGGCAGACAGATAACTAGAGTAGACAGATACACAGACAAATGATGGATGGATGGACAGATTGATATAGACATAGATGGAAAGATAGGCAAATGAACAGACAGACAGACACAGACAGACAGATAGACAGACAAGATAGACAGATACAGATGGAAAGATAGTGACAGACAGATGGGTAGATAAAGATACAAGCAGACAGATAGACAAATATTAATACAGACAGATAAAGACATATATAGACAGATAAAGAAAGACATGCGTTGGCAGAAAGATATAAGCAGACAGATACAGAGAGACATAGATAGACACACAGACTGGCAGACAGACACACAGATAGATACATAGACGGATAGACACAGACTAGATAGCCAGGGCAATCGTTCACTCCATGTCCCAGATAACACTGACCTCCCACTCCGCAAGGAAACCCATTAATTATTACCAAATCATTTAACCCCCAGTGGCTATGGTGAAGGTGGTGGCTAGCCAGGCCTGCCCACTCCTGTCTGCTGCTGTCCCACTGCTGTCTGCTTCTGTCCAATGCTGTCTGCTGCTGTCCACTGCCATCTACTGTAATCCATTAATTTTAGCTGGTATCTGTTGATGTGTCTGTCTGTCAACTGCTGTCAATGGCCATCTGGTCCTGTCTACGGCTATCCAGTTATGCTTGCAGGTGTTGGCTGTTATCTCCTGCTATTAACTCCGAAGGCTGTCCATTGCTAGCCAATGCTGTTCACTACTGTCTATGCATGGTCACTGCTGTCCATTGCAGTTCACTTCCGTCTACTTCTGTCAAAGGCTTGCCATTACTGTCTACGACAATCTCCTCCTCTTTACTGCCCCCTACTGGTATCTACGGCTGTCGATTAAACTTTACTGTTGTTCACTACTGTCTGCGACTATCTACTGCTGTTTAAAGCTGTCTACTATTGTCCACAGCTGCCTACTGATATAATCACTCTACCCCCAGCCTCGCATCATGGCCGTGTCGGGGCAGCTGGTCTCCACCTCACCACAAAAAATGTCACTGCTTTCAATTTCTACACCAGGCCTGACACCACAGCCCTTGATTCCTGTCTCTGACCTCACCTCTGCGTCCTGTCCTATTCGCACCCTACCTCACCTGTCTTGCCTCACCTGCCTTCCTGGCCTGTTCTTCCTCACATGTCCTGCCTCGCTTACCGGCTTCTCCTGTCCTGCCTCACCTTCCCCGCCTCATCTTCCCTGCATCATCTGCCCTGCGTCATCTTCCGCGCCTAATCAGTCTTGCCTTACCCCTTCCCTGTTGCCTCTCGTTTTCATTCCTCTAGTTGCCTGTCTTTCGTTTGTGATAATAACCCTCAACTTCCTCTCCTTCCCTTTCTCTTATTTCTTCTCCTATAACTCTCAGCATCATATCCCTTCCTGTTTCTGATTTCACTTTCAATAACTTGCAGCTTCCTCCCTCTGCCTGCCTCAATTTCAACTGCTACAACGCACAGCTTCTTCCTCCTGCCTGTCTCTCCGTTCCACTCTAAGTCCCAGCTTCCTCCTCCTGCCTGCCAGCCTCTCCGCCTGCCTGTCCCTGCCTCACCTGCCCCCTCCTTCACGCCCGCCGCCCTCCTGCCTCACCCACTGTGTCTCCCTCGCCTCACGCCACTTAGTATCTCTTTCTCTGGCGTTACTGACATTTTGGGGCCACTCGATTGCTCGCAGTTGTTCCGAGATACGGGTCACACACACACACACACACACACACACACACACACACACACACACACACACACACACACACACACATTGAGAGAGAGAGAGAGAGAGAGAGAGGACTCCGACACAAAGAGCAAAAGCACACAAGACTTTACACTCCAACTCTCTCTCTCTCTCTCTCTCTCTGCTGTGCTAACCGCTTCTTACGCCTCCGTAACTTAAGAGTAAGTTTTTCTGGTACATCAAGGTCTTATAATCTTGCTGTGATCGTTTATAATATATATATATATATATATATATATATATATATATATATATATATATAGATAGATAGATAGATAG